>NC_064614.1:769751454-770068727 GCF_023898315.1 Schistocerca nitens | reverse complement strand
CTAGTATCCTCAATAATTCTTCTCCTACAACGTTTACCATCTGTGGCTCACTCCTGTATCACGGAAGCCACTCCCAGATGTCTTAACACGTGTACTAGTCCTTTTAATTTCTGTTCCCCCACATGCTTCTTTTTTCACCAATTATGTTGAGTAACACGTTTCATAATTTCCAGCATCCTTCTGTGAGAGAAGATCACAAACGCTTAGATTGTGTCTAACGATTTTCCCATCGCTCATGGCTCACTTCCGTACAGTGCTGCGGCTGCGCTCCGTACGTACATTCTTAGAAAATTTTTCTTCAGATTAAGGTGTATGTTTGATATTAGTAGACATCTTTTTGCGAGAAATATTGTCTCTGCATGTTCTAGTTTACTTATCTCCCATAGTGCTAATTTTTCTTCCAGTGTAGCAGAATTCCTTCATTATGTCTCTTACGCTGTAGTCCCAACTATGTAGAAACGTAACGAAAAAAAATGTCTTAATCAACGCTGTAAGTGTGCCAGGGAGAGAACGTGGCGGTTAAATGAATTAAGATCTTTGATGTAAGTGTTAAACCTGCAACGTCTGCGGAACTGATATTAACACTAAATGGCATGCCATTCACATTGGCACCACCGCTTGTGTACATACTTATTTCAGTGAGTGTCATGACGTATGTCAACGTCTCAGTTTCTTAGTCGAGATCACACGCCAAACAACACACTGCGCCTGATTGGACAGGCAAGTTGCACGACTGACGTGCGTGGCTGGTAGTGTTCTTCTAGTCCGCGCTGCCAGATACCACCAGTTTATCAAACCTAGACATGATTGTCTCAGTGGGAATTCCGCGTTCGTTCATTAAATAAAATGTGGCGTTTCAGTCTTCGATCGCTATTCTTTATTTTCAATTACCGGTTTCGGGCTAGCTACCCATCTTCAGATCATATATTGTAGTTACAGAGTAACTTGTCCGTACAGAACACTCGGTTCGCTGTCATATGACAGCGGATCTGAAGATGGGTAGCTAGCCCGAAACCGGTAATTGAAAATAAAGAATAGCGATCGAAGACTGAAACGCCATATTTTATTTAGATACCACCAGTCATTAGCAGACAATGTAGCTTTTGGGTCGTCTTTACAGCTGTGTATGTAGCTCTAATCGAATACTCCGCTGCGCGTTGTGTAGTGGGTAGCGAAATGCACTTCTTACAAAAAAACTTGCCTCGTCATCTCCTGTTCCACCCGCGAACGAAGGAGGAGATGATGATTGCATGCTTCTGTAAGCTCTTAATTCGTAATTTATGAACCTTACGCCATATTCAGGATGGAAGCACTTGAAGTGATCATTATTCAGTCCCGTATATTTGTCCTTTACAGCTCTTCAAAACCAGGAAAATCAGAGAAGTTCGAACTCATGCAGATGATTATCGATCGTGTTTGTTCCCGCGCTTCATTCACAAACAGAACATGAAAGGAGTATAGGTGAGAGGGATGAGGCGAATATGATAGTGCCCGAAATACAATCAATCACATACCCTGAAGTGGCTTACAAAAATACATATAGATGTATACATTTAGTAAAGCACAAAGACGTTTAAAGTTATTGATTTTAGCAGATGTTGTGCACCGCTGTAAAAAATGGTAGCTACATTTGAAATCCGTTAGCGGTTAGCTACTAGATCCACTTACAGGGAGAACTGTTGTATCTTGCATAGGAAATCGTTTTCTTACGCATTTTTGTACCTGCCTTAAAAGAAAAATAATGAGTAGCCGAAATAAAGTTAGTGATAAACTTAACGAGAAAACTGGGGAACAGGAAGTAGACGAAGTGAAAGAATTCTGCTTCGTTAGAAGCAGAATAATGCTTGACGAACGAAGGAAGGTACAGTGGAAAGAGAGTGACACAGGCCAAGAGAGCATTCCTAGCCTTTTAAGAAAAGTGCTGAGGTAGAAGTTTCTGAGAATGTACTTCGGAAATACAGAATCTTACGGAAGTGAATCATGGGCTTGGGGAAGACGGAAGAGATGAGAAGAGAATGGAAGCGTTTAAGGTGTGGCGCTGTAGAAGGATGTTGAAAATTAAGTGAACTGATGAGGTAAGAATCGGCGAGGAAATGGACATGTGGAAAATATTGAGAAGGAGGTAAGGGATGACAGAAGCTGGCTTAAGACATAATGGAATAACATCCCTTGTAGTAGAGGGAACCGTAGAGGGTAAAAAAACTGTAGGGGAACAGATTGGAATACATCCAGCGAATAACGGAGGACGTTCAGTGCAAGTGCTACTATTAGATGAAGAGGTTGGCACAGGAGAGAAATTCGTGGCGGGCTGCATCGAAGCAGTCATAGAACTGATGACACACACACACACACACACACACGTACACGTGTGCCAGGGCGAGTTGGGACAGAGAGATGGGGCGGTTGAAGCGGTGTGGCAACAGTTTGCTGCAAAAGTGAATGAACTTTCAGTTCTCTTTACCTGAATTCTGGCTAACTCTTCTCATTTTCCTTCTAAAAAGAACAGGCGGACATCGGTGAAAGTATCACGTTTGTAACCTAGCAGCCCCGATATTCGAAATTTTTCAGCACGATGCCCGTTTCTCTTCAGTTAGGTGTAGCGGTCGTTAGTTTTTTGCTGTCTAATATTTCTTGCTCCACTTCGCTGCACAAAAAGTGACTCCGTCTAGATTAGCTGTATTTTTTAAAACAAACAGAAACCTAATGAGAACGCACACACGTAAAAAAACTGTTTACGCTGAAGTACGAGTTGTGATTGGAAAGTTTTAAGAATGGGCTTGTAATTGTACAATGGTGGTAACTTACATGCTACTGTGATGCATCTCCTTCAAGATAGTCCCCTTCTGACTGAAACACCGACTCCAACGGTGTTTCCACTTTTGGAAACATTCCTAGAAATTTTTTTTCCTGGAGTGTGTTAAGGACGCTCTCCGTATTTGCCTGGATGTCTTCAATCGTGTCAAATCGCTTCCCTATCAGTGACAATTTCAGTTTAGGAGACAGGTATAAGTCCGCAGGTGGCAAATCAGGGTAATATGGCGGTTGTGGAAGCACAGGAATTTTGAATTTGGTCAAAAATTCAACGATGGAGAAGGCACCATGACCGGAGCATTGTCTTGGTGTAGCACCCAACTCTTGTCTTTTCACAATGCTTGCCTTTTCTTCTGCACCTTTTCGCACAAACGCTCAAAGACACATTTGTAGTATTCCTGGTTAATTGTCTGTCCTCCAGGGGTAAATTCATGATGCACAATACCAGTAGAATCGAAAAAATCACCAACATTGTCTTCATCTTCGACTGACTTTGCCATGCTTTTTTCGGTCGTGGTGAACCTGGAGTCGTCCACTGCGAAGACTCCACTTCGGGTTTAAAGAAAATGGTTCAAATGGCTCCGAGAACTATGGGACTTAACTTCTGAGGCCATCAGTCCCCTAGAACTTAGAACTACTTAAACCTAACTAACCTAAGGACATCACACACATCCATGCCCGAGGCAGGATTCGAACTTGCGACCGTAGCGGTCGCGCGGTTCCAGACTGAAGCTCCTAGAACCGCTTGGCCACCGCGGCCGGCTTTGGTTTCAGGATCACATCCATATACCCACGATTCGTCACCTGTAATTACACTATTTAACAAATCTGGGTCATTTTTAGTCCGATTAATCAGTTCTTGGCACGCTTCAAGTCGGTATTGTCCCTGCTCACTTGACAACACGTTTGGAATGAATTTTACGGACACTCGACGTGTTTTCAGATCTTGAGTTAAAATTGACTGAACTGCATAGAAATTTAAATTAAGTTCGTCAGTCGTCTCCCTAATTGTAAGTCTACGATCAGCATGCACTAAGTCGCGATCTTTCACAACAATTTCATTCGTTTCTGAGGTGGAAGGACGGCTGGACCGTGGTTCATCTTCAAATGATTCGCGGCCATTTTTAAATCTGTTGAATCAGACAAAAACATTTGACTGACTCATACAGTTATCTCCAAAAGCTGTTTTTAATAGTTCGTAAGTCTCAGAAGCTGATTTCCCGGTTTTAAAACAAAATTTCATACAAACTCGTTGCTTCGTTTTTACGTCCATTTTCACGCAGGCTGAATCCAGCAACAAGTCCTAACAGACCTGCACTGAACCAGCTGCCACAACGAACTGAATAAAGGAAACGCAGTTTCCTGTCAGAGGACATTCAAGGACAAGGCAATGACTCACTCCTCCCTCCCCCCCCCCCCCCCCCCCCAATCCGTGTACCTGCCCGCCAAACCAGTAAGCAGTAGCGGATCCATTCTTAAAACTTTCCAATCACAACTCGTATGCGGCATCTCCCTGTCCTTCACAGTGATCACTTAAGATGTTGTAAACCCTTGTACACCCTACCAGGCCTGGTAATAACATTCCAACAGTACTAGCGCAATCTGGTGTCCGTGATACGTGACTCGGAGAATTTGGGCTGTTATCATTTACATGCTCATCGATGGCAGTGTAGACTGTGCAAGAGAAAAACCATCAGCTAAAACCGCATTTCCAGAGTTGATATTCTAGTGCTTACATGACAAACCAGAATCGGTATTGGGGATCAGATGTACGAAAACTGCTGGATGAGTTTCGAGTAAACGTCGCGAAGAGGCGGGCGCGCAGTAATGCTGTCATGTGCTCAGTGCCTGTTATGTAGCAGATTTCTGGTTCCGTGGCTCACGGCAGAAAATGCAGTGTTCCGGCGGCCGCGCGAGTCCTTTGAACTGCGTCGGTAATGTGCTATTCCGGTACTGCCTTAGCCGCTGCCGGTGTATTTATAACCAGGCGACATTCGCGTACTTCCCGAGTCTCGGCCTGCACTCAAGGTCGCGATGGCGTCGGCTCCATCACGCTGAACATCCTCACCGCCCGTTCTCTCCTCCCTTGAGGCGCTTCTCACGGAGAGAACCCCTGCCATGCTGTAGGTGAGGGTCCGGTGATAACGGAGACTTAAGCTTTTTCGAAATTACGCTTTTTGAAGGATGTAATGAACATTCTTCACGCTAAATAATACTATGATAGTTACATAATAGCATTATTTAAGTCAGTTCCCTAAGAATATGCGTTCATTGACTTATTAATAGCTGGGTGTTGTGTGATGTCCTTAGGTTAGTTAGGTTTAAGTAGTTCTAAGTTCTAGGGGACTGATGACCATAGCTGTTAAGTCCCATAGTGCTCAGAGCCATTTGAACCAACTTATTAATAATTTTCCATCTCTTTTTCAGTTTAGTCGTTTAAATTTTAGGAATGTATCAGATATGAAATGTGTTGAAGCCTCTTATTCGTTACGGAAAGTTTTAATTGCATACAAATGATTCTACCAATGAAACAAAAATACGTTTATTTTATTTTATTAGTGCTAAGTTTCCACACAGAAACTTGGCTCAAATAAGCAAGAAATCATAAAACTTTACTTTAATACACTTTTAAACAAAAAAGCCTAAATCAGAATATTAGCTTAATCTGTAGCGAGACATTTCTCACACGTATAGAATTGACTGTTCAGCTCTAAATAGGCGTAATTCTCTTATGCCCAACCGTCACATATGCCTCAGATCTAGTCTATTTAGGTTTCATTGCTCCTAAAATAGTCTTCCATGTTCATCATTCAGTGTTCTCGAAAGAACACGCTATTTCCTAAAGCAAGCTTCATGACGACCTCGTTTTTTTCCCGAAAACTTTACTGTAATGTATTTCTTGGAACTGAAAATTACTCACTCGTTACCCTGACTGTCTAACTTTCTCTACAGCTTCCTTCGTGTTATTTTCATCCCGTTTATGTCACTTTATCGCCATCATCACTTAGCATAAAAACCTAAATTTACGTTTTTTTCCTTTGATATCTGTTTTCTCCGGTACGACCCGAAATTGCTTCGTCCGATACAGCCTGTACCCTTCGCTGTCTTATTTTAACATTTTCATTGTTATTAGACTGAATTTTCTCCTGTTGATAAATTAGATAGAGCGATCTTTGTTTTACTTGGTAAAATGTGCAAATACGCATTTTACTGTATGCTGCGAATTATTAAGAATTACCTGTTAAGAATGAACAATCATCCGCGAGCGCTTCTTTATGACACGGTCATGTGCAAAAGGTGCCTTTTAATTGTAAATATTTTATTCTGACAAACTTTTGTCTCATATCCTATATTTTTTCCACAATAATAACATAGCATGAACGTCTGACTCGCAATGAACACGTTTTGTGATAAAAAATTATTGAAGGTGTGTAAATGTAGAATTTCAGGTTTTTGTAATGTCAAACACAAAATTTTTCCAGATACTACGTCCCACATAATAGGAGTTATATTCCATTATTCCGTGTATATGCCGTGTGTGGCAGATCAGAAGATGACAGTTACATCTGTCGAATTTAGTTGTGAACAATAAAGACGAATTATGCGACGTTGGCTACTCAAAGTCTTTTATCATTCTTATTACTTGGGCTAGACAGTGTCGTAGCCTGCAATGTAAAAAAATTAAGATGATTGGATTTAACCTCCCGCCGACATGGAGGTCATTAGAGACGTGCGCCACCTCGCTCGGTGTCTACAATGTAGATAATATCAGTTGTGTGTAAAGATACGATAAAAATATGGTATTACTTTATTTCAAACCAAACACATACTTCAAAGTTAAGTTCGTGTACTGAAAGATCACTTGCTGCCACTCTTCCGATTCAAAATCGCATGAAGTGGTCTTGTTCCTCCATACTTCACGCCGCAGGACCGTGATAGGTGCTTCCACTGTTGCTAGATTTCAGATTCACCTCCTGTCCTATACAATTCGATGTCCGATACTATCCAAACTTCCTCAACTGTGAGGGAAAGTCAACAAGTACGATGAGGTATTATAAAATTCATTTGTCGTGACTCACCTTTGAAGTCGTTCATAGCCCCCTCCCTTACAAGTATTATTTAACAACTTATTTTACCTACACTAGATTCATATGTTCAGATACGCATTTGTCAAGTTAATGACAGCGAAAGCACCTATGCCTCATTGCGCAGACGCGAAATTTGCTATCTCAGTTGACTGTGATTTTTCCTGATGATCAGTTAGAGGGTAGTGTAACACACGTTCAACGTTGTGCATTCCTAATGACGATGCATCTTTCACAGAGTAGCACTAAGTGATCAATATTGTTTCCTATGCACAGGATGAGGATATGTAGATCTGCAAGTCATCTTAGGGGCCTCCGCCCCCCTCCCTACCATTTGGTTCCAGTTGTGAACGATGCGCGCGGAGAACGTCTGTTTGCAAGCCTCAGTATAAGCGCAGATGTCTCTAATTTTATTTTGGTATTATTTAGTGCGTTATACGAAGGGGAAGTAGTACGTTGGGGGCCGTACAGGCTGGCTATCATGCAGTGCAAATGTTAATTCAAAATTGTTGAATCATAATTTCTTAAATAAAAATATCATCTTATTTTTAATTACCAAACACAGGAAAAGGAATTAAAATTTGATACAGGTATGCGAAATGCGTTCTTGTTGTATAAAAAATTACATGCATATTGTTCAGTGTCTAGAAATAAAACTAAAATCTCTTTTCTATTTGATGTTTTTATTTTATATACTTGCATTTTCGTGCGAATGGTAACTGAAATTACTAAGATAAAACATTTATTTTTGATAATAAATGTAGAATTTTAGTAAAATAATGTTGTGACTAACGAAAATCGAACCAAGGCTGTGGGAGTACAATACTTAACATTACCCGCTTATTTACCAGTGTATCCTGATAACCCATGAAAATGTTTTGTGCTTAACAGTGGTCGAAAATCTTCTGAAGGCGATTTTTTTCCGGCTTTTATATATAAAAGAAAAACGTCCGGAGATGAAATTATATATAAGAAATTATCAAAGTCGAACTTCATTTGAACTGATTCCGCCAAATGAAGTCACACATCTCAGGCAGAAGAAAATTTCATATCGTGGTAAGCTCAATGAATGGGGACCGCGTGGTATTGATACTAAAATTCTAACGGGAGCGTAGAAAAATCTGGATAGAGAAAGATGATCTAAGAGAGCAGCTAGGTGTGAGGCAACTCGCAAACGTATGTGTCTACATCTACATACATACTCCGCAATCCACCATACGGTGCGTGGCTGAGGGTACCTCGAACCACAATTAGCATCTTCTCTCCCTGTTCCACTCCCAAACAGAACGAGGGAAAAATGACTGCCTATACGGCTCTGTACGAGCCCTAACCTCTCTTATCTTATCTTTGTGGTCTTTCCGCGAAATGTAAGTTGGAGGCAGTAAAATTGTACTGCAGTCAGTCGCAAATGCTGGTTCTCTACATTTCCTCAGTAGCGATTTACGAAAAGAACGCCTCCTTTCCTCTAGAGACTCCCACCCGAGTTCCTGAAGCATTTCCGTAACACTCGCGTGATGATCAAACCTACCAGTAACAAATCTAGCAGCCCGCCTCTGAATTGCTTCTATGTCGTCCACGAAGATAACAGCCATTGTGCTGTAGAAGTTGAACATCTCTCGCATATCTTCGCGCACGTCGATGTAAATCACACGTTCTGTTTTGTTAGGGCCATTGGTTGCGACTATTGAAATTGTTTGCAAATTCGCGTCCCCAGGTTCCAGACATCGTCACTCGAAATTGACCGTCAGTGGTCAATGAAGCGTAATGTTCTTTATGATCAATCCAGCCGTTATTTGATACTCGACTATGAAATATGCCACGTCTCGCAGTCTGTCTATCGAAGTGCGGAAGAGGCAAGCTGTCTGTGTTCACTTTGTTTATGGTCACTGGCACCTGCTTTACGTGAGGACAAAATACCGACCCGGCTAGCGCTTCTGCACCTTCTAAAGGTGCTATCTCTGGGAACAGACCTAGCGGTTTAACGGATGTCGCTCTGCAAAAATTGGAATAGATAGCTCGAGATCGAAGCGATCGACGTTTCTCGTTAACTTTACGTGGCACACACTATAAAGGAAAAATCACCTAAAATTAGACCAGTTCCGAAGTATTTCTACTACAAGGGAAAAGCATGTAAATTCTTAATTGAAACCAAAATGGCATTCTTAATAACTCAAAATGTAACTACCCCACAGTTTCATAAAATCAAAAATATTCATCACGGGTATCAATGGCGTTCTTCCTATATGTGTTATACCTTGCAACCATCTGTATCTGAGTTTTTCATAAAGCAGCTTCTCTAAAAGTTGAACCTGTAGTTCCGTGTCCCAGCATCTGCGATAACCGTAAACAGTACGTTATACTATAGTACTGTCATAGTCATCAAAAAGTGTAGTAACTAAGTAAACATTCACTACTGATCATGTGTACTTTGACACGAAAAATTAAGCGTTTATAAACGTATCTGAAATTTTGGTGGCATATTTTCGTAATATATATAACTGTACACTCATGACTACAGAGTGTAATTATGTCAGCTGGTTGTTTGAATGCTGCGTGTAAATTTTCAGCAATAACAATCAGCAGTGAACGTGTATTATGAATTATATATCAATTATTTCAGAATACGACATGACGCTCTTTGTATCTGTTAACATTTTATCTTCTTCTCTTTTTGTTCTTCCTTGCCTTTCCTCGTTTTTCAGCATTGTTATACGGATTTTGCCAACGTTAGTGACAGTTGGTGGCCGGATACCCTTCCTGATACTCGGTCTCCCCGCCCCCCCCCCCTTCAAACACCCCCTCTCCCCCTCCTTCTTCACGACACCATACAAGTACAGAATTTATGCATCCCATCTGTCTGTGTCAAAAGCAAATCCCAAGTGTGAGAAGATTTTGTAAATGTTTGCGTACCGTGTACCTGAGGCGAAACTTGAGTACTAGCCCGGTACTTACCTAGTTGCACGTGGGAAACCGCCTAAAAACCACACCCATGCCGATCGGGTAACTAGCAGTCGTCATTAAACCGCGGGGCGGATTTATCCCGGGGCAAGCTCGTCTCCCTAACCGGATGAAACGTTAAATGTAACATGCAAATCTTAGTGCAATAAGTGTGTTGTAGGTTCGCGGTTGATTCTTCTTACAATAGCCATCGTTAGGGTCAATTACACTATAAAGTTAGATACAGAACCGCAAACAATGGTTATCGGCCGTGAAATTTTCGTTGTGATACTTTTGTCCGACGGCCTACTAGTAACCGTATTGATCCCAGGCGGAAGTGCGAAGTACGTGGAAAAACCGAGCCTACTTACGTCACCCTCGCCCTCCCCCGATGATACTGCATATAGCATTCCAGAATCTGCTTTACTACATTTCAGAGCTCATAGAGTGAGTTACCGGTGAATCTTATTACTGCATTTCGGTGCTGGTAAGAGTTAACACCGACTGCTCAGCCATGTGTAAGGATAACAGCCGGGTTACAGATACCTGTGTGCACAAGTTCACCCGTCAAGAAACCAGTAGCGAGCATTCAGGTAGCCGAAGCCAATGGAACAAACGCTCAGGAATGTAGTTTCCATTTTATTAAGTTCCCATTCAAATAAATACATTCCTCACATATAAAACATTTTATTAACAAATGTGCTAAAACGATGGTAAATCGCAATAGGGGGAAAATTTCTCAGAAGTATGGGAAAAGCACGAAAGAGAGGAGAGAGAAATATCGACAGTCTGAAGCTTTGAGCTTATCAGTAAGGCAGGCCCTTGTAGCTTAGCTGGCAGAGGAATCTCCGACAAAGGCGCAAACAAAACCAGAGTCGTTGGAATTGCTAGCCATCTTCTTTGTGTTACAATGAGGTATTTCAAATTTCCTCCAGATACTGTTTGTTTCCGAAACCAGACCACGAACCCGACCAGGAGCAGCTTCCGTAATTTTGCTATGTTTTGCGTTTTTTGTTATTTTTCGACAGGATAGCTGTAATTACGTGTTTGTCATCAGAACATCGCCATATGTTTTCCCTTTTTTATTACGTTTGTAGCCGTAGTACACTAGTGTCCAAAATTAAAGCAAAAATCGCTGTTTCCCCGTCCTGTGTCTAAGTCACGATTTGATCATGCCAACTGTCAACAGATGCCCGTACGATCGTGCTCTGCACGGAAGATGGCATTGTGGTCAACGGACAACCACTCCAGCCATGACGTCAGGACACCCATCAAACGGGTACTATTTGTTGGGAATCCCACATCCACAGTTCCTATGTACACAGACACAACGTTGCAGTATGCCACAGAGAAGACGCCTACCAGTATCTCTGCAATAGAGAGCCATAGGAAGAACGGAAGCACGACAGTCGCAAAGTGATGTGGCCCGGCGGCTTAATGTAAATCACTCTGGTGTTTCTCGGATGTGGCGACAGTTTGTAGAGACCGAAACTGTATCCCAAAGAGCAGGGCAGGGCCCATTCTAAGTGACATCAGAAAGAGAGGATCGTTACTTGGCTGTAAGGGCACGACGGCACCGCCTTAGTACTGCACGGCAGTTAGCATGTCACCTCGCAGCATCCATTGGACGTGTTGTAGCGAGTTAAACGATGTCCAGAAGGTGTCAGCAGAGAGGCTCTTATTGCCAGAGACTTACCATGTGTGTGCCTCTGACGCATCTTCACAGCAGGGGAACGTCTAAAGCGGAGTCGTCAATATGCCACCTGGACGATCGAACATCGGGCCATTGTCCTACTCACAGATGAGTCCCGATTTGGTCTGGAGAGCAATTCTCGACAAATTCGCCTGTGGAGAGAACCTGGAACACGGTCTCCGGACCCAAACATTGTGGAAAGAGACCGATATCGAGTAGGATCCCTAATGGTGTGCTCTGGCATTATCCTGAAGACTCGAACAGCTCTTCATGAAGTTGTACTGGAGACTCGGCAAGGTTCAATTGCTGTCAGGTATCGTGATGAGATCTTGAGACCTCATATGCGGTTGTTGCAAGGTGCACGTTAGGTTTTCTGTAGGGACCAATCCGGATTATACACTCCTGGAAATGGAAAAAAGAACACATTGACACCGGTGTGTCAGACCCACCATACTTGCTCCGGACACTGCGAGAGCGCTGTACAAGCAATGATCACACGCACGGCACAGCGGACACACCAGGAACCGCGGTGTTGGCCGTCGAATGGCGCTAGCTGCGCAGCATTTGTGCACCGCCGCCGTCAGTGTCAGCCAGTTTGCCGTGGCATACGGAGCTCCATCGCAGTCTTTAACACTGGTAGCATGCCGCGACAGCGTGGACGTGAACCGTATGTGCAGTTGACGGACTTTGAGCGAGGGCGTATAGTGGGCATGCGGGAGGCCGGGTGGACGTACCGCCGAATTGCTCAACACGTGGGGCGTGAGGTCTCCACAGTACATCGATGTTGTCGCCAGTGGTCGGCGGAAGGTGCACGTGCCCGTCGACCTGGGACCGGACCGCAGCGACGCACGGATGCACGCCAAGACCGTAGGATCCTACGCAGTGCCGTAGGGGACCGCACCGCCACTTCCCAGCAAATTAGGGACACTGTTGCTCCTGGGGTATCGGCGAGGACCATTCGCAACCGTCTCCATGACGCTGGGCTACGGTCCCGCACACCGTTACGCCGTCTTCCGCTCACGCCCCAACATCGTGCAGCCCGCCTCCAGTGGTGTCGCGACAGGCGTGAATGGAGGGACGAATGGAGACGTGTCGTCTTCAGCGATGAGAGTCGCTTCTGCCTTGGTGCCAATGATGGTCGTATGCGTGTTTGGCGCCGTGCAGGTGAGCGCCACAATAAGGACTGCATACGACCGAGGCACACAGGGCCAACACCCGGCATCATGGTGTGGGGAGCGATCTCCTACACTGGCCGTACACCACTGGTGATCGTCGAGGGGACACTGAATAGTGCACGGTACATCCAAACCGTCATCGAACCCATCGTTCTACCATTCCTAGACCGGCAAGGGAACTTGCTGTTCCAACAGGACAATGCACGTCCGCATGTATCCCGTGCCACCCAACGTGCTCTAGAAGGTGTAAGTCAACTACCCTGGCCAGCAAGATCTCCGGATCTGTCCCCCATTGAGCATGTTTGGGACTGGATGAAGCGTCGTCTCACGCGGTCTGCACGTCCAGCACGAACGCTGGTCCAACTGAGGCGCCAGGTGGAAATGGCATGGCAAGCCGTTCCACAGGACTACATCCAGCATCTCTACGATCGTCTCCATGGGAGAATAGCAGCCTGCATTGCTGCGAAAGGTGGATATACACTGTACTAGTGCCGACATTGTGCATGCTCTGTTGCCTGTGTGTATGTGCCTGTGGTTCTGTCAGTGTGATCATGTGATGTATCTGACCCCAGGAATGTGTCAATAAAGTTTCCCCTTCCTGGGACAATGAATTCACGGTGTTCTTATTTCAATTTCCAGGAGTGTATTTGAGCCCAGATGACGATTGTATTCCTAGTTCCACCGCTGTTGACGATCGCGTCACTCTAAAATTTATGTGACTCGACACGTGGCCCGCTGTTACTTGTTTGCTTGCCTGCGCAGTTATTGGAAAAATCCTCGATGTAAGCCGTGAAAGTGGGAAAGCGCAGCGCTATGTACGTGATGTCTTATGATCGCACGTGTTATCATTATTGGCAGGGCAGTCAATAGACATGTTCCAGCAGGAGAGTGAACAATTACACATTTTCATGCAGCGATCTTCACCTGACCTACCAGATATCACCACTGACCTGGCTCTAGAGAACCATTTGCAGAAAACACGACGTTGGTTGCCATTTAGTACTTCTATTATTTCAGGTAGTTTAAGATCACAGCTTTTGTAAAGTATGTGGATAGTCTTATTAACGCATCGCGTTAATTAAAAGTCTATTGTCATATTAAGGCTGCATTAGGAACTGCAGTGAAGCCATTCATAATCTCGATAAAGACACGAAGTATGAAGCGCTCCTTCTGTATGGTTATCCATCGCTATTATTAAAATTCGTTTGTGCTGAAAACTGCTCGGGAAAATATATTATAGCGAATATGATTTGACGGGAGGGAGGAACCTGTTTTAGAAGCAGAGCGTGGTGTTACAGATGCCCATATCACTGCTCAGATGACTGCGCAAAAATTTAATATCACAAACGGAAGTAGTCGGGAAACTGTTTCGCATACAGGAAAAAGCAATATTGTACGTACCGTTTCTTCAGGTCTTTTGAGCAACATCACGCTAAGGACATAAATCACGAATGATTTCGCCGCAGAATGGTTAGTGGCCTGTGACGAGTGGCATTCTTTGAACAAAGTGACATAACAACGACTTATTGGCAAGTTTGCAGTTTAGTATTTCATTTTCGGTAGATTCGATAATTTGGTGGTGGACACAGGTTTGGCTGTCATAGAAGCGACGCTCTCGCATAATTTAAGATAATAAATCACGTTAAAGGCTGCGAAGCACGCCCAAAAATGTCAGAGCCGGAGCCTTGACAGTTGCAACGCTTAAGAGTTTATAATCGATAAAGTATTTGCTAGACATTGCGTTAAACTGTACCACCATATTTAATTATAGACAATTATAAATAAAACCTATAATAGTTTCGTATTAAAGAAACAGTCTTTTCACTTCTGAGTCGTATTATAGGTCACCGAAAGAACAGACAACTGTTAAATTATGGAGTAGTAGTCTTCCTACAATCCGTCTTTATGCACGAAACCAAGTGCTTAAGGGAAGCAACGATAGATGTCTAAGAAAGCAGGAACAACTCTTTTTTATAGTCAGCGACAGAGCCGTTTCCACTGTTTTCTGTGTGACATGGTACAGTTCTATTGTCCTCAGTAGCGACATTGTTGTTTTCCAAAATCAAGTTCAGAATGTCTGCATTTTCTGTACATTGATTCCTTTCTTTTCGCGTGGTCCCAGTAACAAAGAAAACGATCTGAACAGTTTGACATTTTTTTCGTGTTGCCCTCGGGACGGAAATGGATAAGGAGTGGTCATTTTGTTTTTGATGGTAAATGAAATAACGCGTTCGCCATTAAGTTTCATATAATTTGCTGGTCAGTTCGCGAACAACACTGTTGTTTATGGGGCGCTGACGTCATTTGAGCTTGAACAGTTGTTGGTTGGTTGGTTGATTTGGGGGAGAGGACCAAACAACAAGTTCAGTCAGTCCCATCGGATTAGGGAAGGATGCGGAAGGAAGTCGGCAGAGCCCTTTCAAATAAATCGTACCGGCATTTGATGAAGCGATTGAGGAAAATCACGGAAAACGTAAATCAGGATGACCGGACACGGGTTTGAACCGTCGTCGTCCCGAATGCGAGTCCAGTGTATGAACAATTATGACGTTAAGTATAAACAGCAGTAAAGTAATGGTTGATTAGGTGACTGAGTGCTGACTTTAAATTAAAAGGAGACTTGCTATATTGGGCTACACAAGAAAAAACAAAAAAAACTGTGTCGTTAGAGTAAAGAATCATCAATAACAAGTTAGTTCAAATGCATTGGCGTGTGAGAAAAGTGGTTCAAGGTGGAATGACCTTGTAGACAGTGCAATCGGAGTGGCAAAATGAAATAAACTGTCTTACACCTCATTTCCGGAGTTTAATTTTCTACCTGATGTGTGACGTATTGAGTCTTTTTGTGTCCTCCCCATTACTCTCTACATCAATTTTGGATATCGGAATGGCTCTGAGCACTACACGACTTAACTTCTGAGGTCATCAGTCGCCTAGAACTTAGAACTAAACAAACGTAACTAACCTAAGGACATCACACACATCCATGCCCGAGGCAGGATTCGAACCTGCGACCGTAGCGGTCACGCGGTTCCAGACTGAAGCGCCTAGAACCGCACTGCCACACCGGCCGGCTTGGATATCGGACGTGGCGTTAACGTCATTAGTGCGGCTCTACAGATTTTCACGTTGTAGTCGTTCTTTGTTGTACTCGTCAACGCTCCCATTTATCTTCTGTTATGTCCCTTAACCCTGTTTGTCAATCATTTCCTAATGCTGCCTTTGAAACTCTCAGCAGCCTCTCGTTCCTTCAATTTATCCAGGTCACAATGCCTTAATTTTCTACTTTCCTGCAATTTCTTCGGTTTTAATCTGCAGTTTACATTCAATAAATTATGGCCAGTGTCAATACCTGCCCCCGAAAACGTTTGGCCACTTAAAATTTGTTTTCGAAACCTCTGTCTTACTTTTGAGTAATTTGTTTAAAATCTTCCAGTGTCTGGAAGAGTCTTCTACATACACAACCTTATTTCATGATTTTCAGACCAAATATCAGGGTTGCTTACATTATTCTCTCTGTAGAATTCTACCAGGCGGCTTCCTCTTTTATTCCGTTCCCCCCTCGTCCATGTTTCCCTACTATTTTTCTGTGTCTTCCTTTACCTTCTATCGAATTCCAGTCGCCCACCACGATTAATTTTTCGTCTCCCTTACCTACCTAAGTAATTTCTTTTGTCTCATCATATGTTCTTTCAACATCTTCATCACCTGCAGAGGCAGTTTGTATGCAAACTTGTACTATTGCGGTACGTCTATCTTGCCTACGATAAGGCATTCACTATGCTGTTAGTAGTAGCTTAATGGCACAGGCATTCCTATTTTCTTATTCATTATTAGACCTCTCCTGCGTTATCTGTTTGATATGTGTTTGTAATTCTCATCTGATCACTAGTCCTCTTTTTCCTGCCAGTGCACTTCACTAATTCCTACTGTTCTTTAACCTATCTACCTGATTAAGAGATCTATCATTCCACGCTCCGACCCGTGGAATGAATGAATGAATGAATGAATGAATGAATGAAGGAAGGAAGGAAGGAAGGAAGGAAGGCAGTAAGAAAGAAAGAAATAGAGGAAGATTAGAGCTTAACGTTCCGTCGCAGCGCAATCATTAGAGAAGGCCGATAGTGCTCAGAGCCATTTGAACCATTTTGAAAAATAACGCCTGAAGTTCCCCCTGCTTTCGGCCGTTCGCAGTACCAGCATAACAAGGCTGTGTTGGCTGAAGTTACAACGTCAGATCAGTCAGTCATTGAGACTGATACTCTACGCAATACCAAAAATCGATAGAGGTCACATCTAATTTCAGTTCTGCTTCAAGATGCACAGTGTTGATCATCGAAAGAAACGTCATGCCGAGATAGCTAGAAACGAAAGTTGGCGCAAGGTCACTGTGCAGCCAATCTTACACAGACTGCATACAGCCTCTACCAGAGCGCTTAGCGACAGGTGGCTTGGGACCACACTGGCCAGCTATCTTATCGCAGGGCCCGGCTCTGTAATTACATCACTGTTTGCTCGTTCGCATGGAACACGCTGCACACAGCTGCCTGCCCTTTAGCTCTAACCAAGCCGCTATTGCATATTCAGACGCGACCCGCAGTACAGCCAGACCGCTGCAACGAATTCGGAGAATATCGAGTGGTTCGCTCTTGGGCGGTGAATCGATCCCGCCACGAGAGCAAAGATGGGAAGCCATTGCCAAATAACGTAAATTGTTGGGTCTTCAGTCCCAGAACTGATTTGATACAACTCTCCGAGACAGTCTATCCTGTGCAAGTCTCTACTGCGGCTTACATCCCTTTGAACTTGCTTACTGTACCTTCCGTCAACAATTTTTACCCCTCCATCGTTGCCCCCTCCCCAAAAAACCTTGCTTCCACTACCAAATTGATGGTTCCTTAGGGTGTGCCTTATCAACCGATCCATTCTTTTAGTTAAACTGTCCATTAAAGGGACCAAACTGCTGAGGTCATCGGTCCCTAGACTTACACACTACTGAAACTAACTTATACTAAATTATGCTAAGAACAACACACACAGCCATGCCTGAGGGAGGAATCGAACCTCCGGCGGGAGCGGCCGCGCAGTCAGTGACATGGCGCCTCTAACCGCGCGGCTTCAGATCCATCCCATAGTTCACTGCTTATTTCCAAACGGAGGTGCTGTGTTCTAAGAAGACAGGGAACCTGTTCATACAGCTCGCATCGTCCAGGATTGGTTTCCTGAGCCGGAGGATGAATGGTCACATCTCCCATGGTCACCGCAGTAACCACATATCGACATTAGTAAAACAGTGTGGCCTACTTGGGAGTGAAGGGTGCATAATCGCTCTCCATCTCCCATCATCGTTATATGAACTTGCCACTGTTTAGTTTGAAGAATGGTGTAACAGTGACCGCACAAAAATGGTTCAAATGGATCTGAGCACTATGGGACAGGCAAAGGATCCAGTTTCGAGTCACGTCCGGCACACAATTTCAGGCTGCTTGGAAATATCAAAATAGGAAACACTCCAGTGCAGAGTGAAATATGCATTTTGGAAACAATTCCATGATTTTTCTCCACAATATCCCTTCTTCCAGGAGTCAGACAACACTGAACATGGGAAGATCGCTAGTTCTGGTACAAAAAACCGATCTGTCATGCAGTTAGAAAGTGAGTGATACAGGGTTGTAGACTGTTCTCTGTGTTGTTCAGTTCGTATATTTCACAAGCTGTGAATGAAACAAAGGAGTAACTGGGATAGACAGTTACAGTTAATAGGAAGAAGTGAAACCTTTGACGTTTGCCGATTACATTGTAATTCTATTAGTCATGGCAAAGCGGTTAGAAGATCTGATGAACGGAATGGATAATGTTTTGAGAAGATGTTACAAGATCAACACAAAAAAGGGTAAAGGAATGTGATCCAATTGAATCAGGGGAGGCCGAGGGAACTAAATTAGGAAATGAGAGACAAAGAGTAGCAGATGAGTTTTCCTATGTGGGTAACTGATGATGCTCCAAGTAAAAAGGCTGACATTAGCGAGAAAAGTATTTCCGAAAAAGAGGAATCTGTTAACATAAGATTGTTAGGAATTCTTTTCTGAACATATTTGTCTGCAGAGCGCTCTTGTATGGAAATGAAACGTCGATGACGAGCAGTCGAGACAAGACCAGAATAACTGAAGCTTTTACAGAAAAATGCTGAAGATTAGTAGCGTATATCGGATAACTTATGAAAAAGCACTTAGTATAATTTAGGAAAACTGAAATTTAAGGGAAAGTTTAACTAAAAGAACATTTGATGGATCTGATCAGCCAAAGTGGTCTCATAATCGTTGGCAGCGATGCGACTTTGGAGAGTGACCATGGAGCGATGGAGGACCACGATTGGCTCCCCAAATTATCACCGAACCCCGCCTTGTTTCACTCTTGGGACGTAAACTCAGCCAGAAGTTGGAAACAGTAAGAAACAAAGACTCATCCGACCAAATGACTTCCTTCCATTGCGTACGTACTTACGTTCGAGTGTGTATATATACCTTCGGCCAGAACAGTAAGGTGGGTTGGGGAATATAGATGTAAATGTAGATGTAGGGGACTAAGAGCCGCCTGCATGCTGCACCAGAGTGCCAGCACTCGCGGGGTGGGCGAACGTCCAAAATCCGCACGAGGCAGCGACGCGTGTACGCCGATTTGCACGTGGCCGTGCAGCGTGCGAGCGCCCGTGCCTTATTGATCGGCGGCCGCGGCGCACGTGCACGTGCGGCCCGCTGTCGCCGGGCCCAAGCCATTGTCGCGCGCTCACTCCCCGCCGCGCACGTTTCCCTTTGAGCGACTCAAATGCCGTAGTTGAATGCGGACGTCTCGCCTCCCTAGAACGCACAGATTTCATCGTATTGTAACACGTCTGTTGTATCCTCGTCGCTGACAGCTGAGCGTATCATCTCGAGGTCGGAATATTTCCAGTTGACGTTCGTGTGCATCTATTCTGCAGTTCACGCTTAAGTGCCTGGCAGAAGTTCTTCGAACCACCTTCACACTATTTCTCTACCGTTCCACTCTGGAACATTGCGACGGACAAATGAACACTGAAATCTTTCTGTACGAGCTCTGATTTCTATAATTTTATTATCACGATCATTTCTCAAAAATGGTTCAAATGGCTCTGAGCACTATGGGACTCAACATCTTAGGTCATAAGTCCCCTAGAACTTAGAACTACTTAAACCTAACTAACCTAAGGACATCACACACACCCATGCCCGAGGCAGGATTCGAACCTGCGACCGTCGCAGTCCCGCGGTTCCGGACTGCAGCGCCAGAACCGCTAGACCACCGCGGCCGGCGATCATTTCTCCCTATGTAAGTTGGCGACAGTAAAATATTTTCTCATTCGGAGGAGAAAGCCGGTGACTGAATTTCGGGAAAAGATGTCGCCGCAACGAAAAACGCCTTTGTTTACACTTTTGAAACCACAAGCCGGCCGCGGTGGTCTCGCGGTTCTAGGCGCGCAGGCCGGAACCGTGCGACTGCTACGGTCGCAGGTTCGAATCCTGCCTCGGGCATGGATGTTTGTGATGTCCTTAGGTTAGTTAGGTTTAAGTAGTTCTAAGTTCTAGGGGACTAATGACCACATCAGTTGAGTCCCATAGTGCTCAGAGCCATTTGAACCATTTTTTTGAAACCACATACACAATAAAAAATACAGATGAGTTACTAACACTCATCAAAGATGTAAGAACCCCCGGAGAAGCTACATTTGCCTCATTTGACATTATCAACCTGTTCACAAATATACCTGTTAAAGAGACAATTGAAATTATTAGAAAAAACCTCATCACACACAAAAAACTAACCGTACCAGAGATGACAGAGTTAGTAGATCTACTTGAACTAGTACTGTCCCACAACTACTTTTCATTTAATAATAAAATCTATCAACAGAAAGAAGGCTTAGCTATGGGTAACTGCATGTCAAGTTTCCTGGCTGACATTTTCATCAACCACTTAGAGAATAAGTTCTTCAAAGGAGAAAATAAACTTGTTCAAAAAATTGTGTATTACAAGAGATATGTAGATGACACACTACTCTTATTTGATGGCACTAAAGATGAACTTGAAGAACTTCTCACATCATTCAACTCACTCCACAATAAAATAAAGTTCACAATAGAACATGAAACAAATCAATCCATAAATTTCTTAGACCTCACAATTGTGAATGAACAACAAGAACATAACTTGTACATTTACCGAAAACCAACCTACACTGACATCACAATACATGAATCTTCATACCACCCGAACACACATAAGTATGCTGCATTTAGATCAATGTTGAACAGGGCACATACATTACCTTTAAAACCCAAAGCACTAACACAAGCAACAGATTCTATCAAAACAATTGCAGTAAATAATGGTTACCTGTAAAAGCAATTGATAAACTATCTAGAAAAATCCAGACCAACATCACTCACAAAAACACTGAAAAGGAAACTACCGACACAAAACAAATCTTCACAACCATTCCATAATTAGGCACAGTATCACAAAAAATAGCTAACTTATTAAAAAAAATATTAAAATATCTTTCTCACAAACAGCAAACTTGGATACCACTTACCTCACACAGTGAACACAAACAAGCCAATAACACAACACAGTGGAATATATAAATTACAATGTAACAGTTGCCCTGCATTTTACATAGGAAAAACTGGAAGAACCTTTCACACACGGTATAAAGAACACACCGACGCCTTTCGACTAAACCATTTTGAAAAATCTACAATAGCTGACAACATGTATATTAATAAACACAGACTTGACGACATCCACAACAGCCTAACTGTACTTCACACAGAACCCAACAGTAAAAAACGTAATCTACTAGAACAGTTAGAAATAATGCTACACAAAGAAAAATCTTCCGATAACTTGTTGAATGAACAAACAGAGTTTAACAGCCACCATTTTTTCTACACCTTTAAAAGTTTATTTTTTCCTGAGGAATCAAATCTATAATAGTACAAACAGCTGACAACCTACAAATAATGGTGCCAAATAATTATTTTAATAATACCTGTGTACTAGTAATACTATATCATATCATCTTCTGTAAAACAAGAAAAATCGATTATATTTAGAAGTAGAACATCTGTATGAACGAGAATCTTTGGCATGTTTCTATTTAGATTAAAGTTCAGTCTTGATCACGTTATGTCTGTTTTAATGGGTAACCGGTTTCGGTTTTTTCTATAAAACCATCATCAGACCCATTGGCTCCCTTGGGTTGGTAGGTGGAGCTCTCCTTGCTGCTATGCAGTCAACTGACCAGTTGAGACCTCATATGCGGTTGTTGCAAGGTGCACGTTAGGTTTTCTGTAGGGACCAATCCGGATTATACACTCCTGGAAATGGAAAAAAGAACACATTGACACCGGTGTGTCAGACCCACCATACTTGCTCCGGACACTGCGAGAGCGCTGTACAAGCAATGATCACACGCACGGCACAGCGGACACACCAGGAACCGCGGTGTTGGCCGTCGAATGGCGCTAGCTGCGCAGCATTTGTGCACCGCCGCCGTCAGTGTCAGCCAGTTTTCCGTGGCATACGGAGCTCCATCGCAGTCTTTAACACTGGTAGCATGCCGCGACAGCGTGGACGTGAACCGTATGTGCAGTTGACGGACTTTGAGCGAGGGCGTATAGTGGGCATGCGGGAGGCCGGGTGGACGTACCGCCGAATTGCTCAACACGTGGGGCGTGAGGTCTCCACAGTACATCGATGTTGTCGCCAGTGGTCGGCGGAAGGTGCACGTGCCCGTCGACCTGGGACCGGACCGCAGCGACGCACGGATGCACGCCAAGACCGTAGGATCCTACGCAGTGCCGTAGGGGACCGCACCGCCACTTCCCAGCAAATTAGGGACACTGTTGCTCCTGGGGTATCGGCGAGGACCATTCGCAACCGTCTCCATGAAGCTGGGCTACGGTCCCGCACACCGTTACGCCGTCTTCCGCTCACGCCCCAACATCGTGCAGCCCGCCTCCAGTGGTGTCGCGACAGGCGTGAATGGAGGGACGAATGGAGACGTGTCGTCTTCAGCGATGAGAGTCGCTTCTGCCTTGGTGCCAATGATGGTCGTATGCGTGTTTGGCGCCGTGCAGGTGAGCGCCACAATAAGGACTGCATACGACCGAGGCACACAGGGCCAACACCCGGCATCATGGTGTGGGGAGCGATCTCCTACACTGGCCGTACACCACTGGTGATCGTCGAGGGGACACTGAATAGTGCACGGTACATCCAAACCGTCATCGAACCCATCGTTCTACCATTCCTAGACCGGCAAGGGAACTTGCTGTTCCAACAGGACAATGCACGTCCGCATGTATCCCGTGCCACCCAACGTGCTCTAGAAGGTGTAAGTCAACTACCCTGGCCAGCAAGATCTCCGGATCTGTCCCCCATTGAGCATGTTTGGGACTGGATGAAGCGTCGTCTCACGCGGTCTGCACGTCCAGCACGAACGCTGGTCCAACTGAGGCGCCAGGTGGAAATGGCATGGCAAGCCGTTCCACAGGACTACATCCAGCATCTCTACGATCGTCTCCATGGGAGAATAGCAGCCTGCATTGCTGCGAAAGGTGGATATACACTGTACTAGTGCCGACATTGTGCATGCTCTGTTGCCTGTGTCTATGTGCCTGTGGTTCTGTCAGTGTGATCATGTGATGTATCTGACCCCAGGAATGTGTCAATAAAGTTTCCCCTTCCTGGGACAATGAATTCACGGTGTTCTTATTTCAATTTCCAGGAGTGTAATTTGTCAGTTGCTGCTTGCCTTATTTCCTCCATATCTTTGCAGATGGACTGCTGGGTATGCAGTTGCAAAAACTTGCATATGGAGAAATTACTTTTCTTGTTACAGCGACTTTATTAACCTCTGTTTACCGCACACTTTGTTTCTGAATATCAAACTGCCTTTGCCAGTGTTCCATTACAAATTAACAACACCTAATCCAGCATCACTACGTTATTCAGTTACATGTTCATAATTTTTTAAGCCATCAGTCGTTTGACTGGTTTGATGTTGTCCTTCGTCTCTTCCTAGTTTGTACAAATCTTTTAATACTTACATATCTATAACGCCCTCCATCCTCTAAAATATGTTTTGCGTATTCTAATCTGGTCTGCCGTTGAAAAGATCAGCTGTTACCTTGAAGTTCAGTCACCGATATTATTTATCCTGAAAGAACGAAGCTTAAGACAGATTTTCATCGATGTTGAGATACCGCAAATGTAACTATTGAGTGCGCCTGATATTGTAAATGTAAATACCAGAGAATCTTCAGCCAGAACACTATGAGTGCAAACTAATATACTAACCTGCCTCTGTGTGAAACTGCTCTTTTGGACAGAGAATTCAAAGAACCCTAGATGAGTACCCTACAAAATATAGGAATTTGGTCATTACTTCGACAAAAACAAAAATTAACCGATGTGATGAAGCCTTACGTGTGCGGGAGAACAAATTTCTTCTGGTAACTGGCCCGTCAGGAAAACAAAACAAAAAAAAAAAAAAATTCCCAATTATCCGACGAGATTTTTTAAGATGCAGGATGAATGCCGTCACGTAGTATTAAAGTAATTTCCCCCAAACGTACTTCGTTAGTGCAAGCCCGTGATGTCTATTTTTATCGCCGGGTAAAGAATTTGATCAAATGCTTTCAAAACTGCGCTTATGTAGCAGAGAGAAAAAAAGGAATTACATCCCGAGGAGGCTGCATCAAAATAAATGCCGTTGTGCATTACCAGCTATCCTCGCCAATATTTGGCGACATAATGCGCTACGCGTGGTTTACTGGCAAACTGTGCTGGAGGGCGAACCTTTTATGAATGTAAACCAAGTCTGTTTTTCTGTAGAAAGTTTAAAACACCCACTTAATTCTGAAATTGCGACGTTTATAACTTGTGCAAGATGCTGAAAAATTACTGTTTCCTCTCAGTTCAACGATAAACCAGTCCAAAGCTCCAAATTTCACTATTTTTTTTATTCATTCATTCACTAGTTTCGAGCCGGGACCCATCTTCAAATCATCCTACAGGGCAGAAAACGAAATTTACGCTCCTGTACAATAAAGGTACTATCAAATTTTTAAGCATATGCCAAAAATATAGAACATATAGTTTCAAGACGTACGTAATATACTCAAAAATGGTATTTCCGAAATTGTAAAAACCATGTCAAAAACGTGCAAACCAACAGTTACAGCATATACGGTTAACTGGCAGCTATTCCTTCCGCAGTCGTAAAGAAACATCGCAAAGGGGGTGCCATATCAGTATACAGGAAACCTTTTGTATTTATTGAAATGCTCTCCAACTATCAAGAATACAATAATTAACACAATAACCATACAAGTCGACAATAAAATTAATACTTTTAAAATCTTTACCAAAAACAGTCAAATACTTAAAATCACTGAATAGTAAAACACAGCAGTGTCAGAAACAGCGTGTATTACAAAGTTGTATGCCATGATGGCCGAAAAGATCATGAAAAGTGAACAATCCCTTTCTTTATTTCCAATCCCCAATTTTCCTTTTCATGTTTTTATGAAAATGCACTAAATAGAATGTACTGAAAATTATTTCTTTTTATTTGCAGTGCAAATAACGTACAAATGTAACACGAGACAAATATAAAAAAAATGTTTTCGCATAGAGAGTAGACGTCACGACTCTCGTATTACCGTCTTCTACTCTTTCCGATCCGCCAGTCGCCGCCCGGAAACTGCGCTAACGTACGAGTAAATGACTCATACCTCGCGTACCGGTGCCATTTTTTTTTTTTTCCTCTAAACGCTTCGCTGTTTGGAGCTCCCACTTAAGTCACTTTCATTTATGGCCAATTCCTGCATATACCATCAATTAGAATGAAAATGATGTTGACGAGTAGGTGCGGTCCCCTTGCAATGCTGTGTCAAAAGTGGTTCAAATGGCTCTGAGCACTATGGGACCTAACATCTGAGGTCATCAGTCCTCTAGCACTTAGAACTACTTAAACCTAACTAACCTAAGGACATCACACACATCCCGCCCGAGGCAGGATTCGAACCTGCGACCGTAGCGGTCGTGCGGTTCCAGACTGAAGCGCCTAGAACCGCTCGGTCACTCTGGCCGGCTACTACCTGCGTGAAGCCGGTTCGGCTTGCTAGTTAGTGTCTATACGTTATCTCCCGTCCGCCCTCGTAACACGCACAAAATCACTCATCAAATTACAGTAAAAATTTATTCATATAGTAATATCATTGCTAGCCTCAGAAATGATGATGATTGGTTTGTGGGCCCCTCAACTGCCCGGTCATCAGCGCCCCTGCATATTTCCAATCTATAGACAGTCCAATCTAGCCACTTTCATGAATGATGATGGAATGATAAGGACAACACAAAAACCCATTCCCCGGGCAGAGAAAATCCCCGACCCGGCCGCGTATCGAACCCGGGACGCCGTGATCCAGAGGTAGCACCGCTAGCCACTAGACCACTGGCCTCAGAGACTTGTTAACCTCTAATTGATGTGTTCACTAGTTTTCAACATTTGGAACGCAGCACTAATGCCACTCGTCCTACTTTGAGCTCCACAAGCCGTCTTTGGCATGTGGCACGACCTCTTCAGTATGGTGGACGAGTTTCTCAGGCATGCAGAAAAAATTCCATAATTATACCCTGCCTTCGAACTGTCTGCGAGTAATAGGCACTACCCCTTCTGCACTTGCTGTTATCTGGCAGTGGATGCTATAGCTTTTCCAAAGCAGACATGCGGCCTGTGGACACAGTTTCGTTTCAGTTTCAGACAGCACTTGTAACTTGGCGACGCAGTCGATGGTTATAACACGCTTAAGTGTCCGCCTGCTCTGACACTGGCTGGCGTGGATACAGCACTTGTATCTGCCGCTGACGCCCCACTTACTCAAGTGAGCGGCGGAGTGGTTCGCAGTAGTTCGACTTCCGCGGAAAAGATACAGTGGCTGTCGTAGGGGATACGGTAAGAGGAACGTGTGTGTCACGATTACATTGTTACTAGTCGTTTGCCGAAGGTACCCATTTGCAACAGCTCCCAGTTTCTTAAAAACGGTCAAGACAGCTTCCAACATTATACGAATAGCATCCGGCTAATTTTGCGCTTCGACACGTCGTTTCCACTGAATGCGCAATCTGATCAAGTGTAAGTCTTTGACTTTTACATAAAAATCATACTGTCAATTAAATATAGAATTGATGTTGCTGTAGTGTAATACGATCTACAAACCAGTAGCTGTCACCTTAGTAATAATAGAGGCTGCAGGAACTCCATTTCAAAGTGATGACACTGCTATGGCGAAAAGTACACATGTTTTTGTAAGGATTTATTTATGTTAGAATTTCTTGATGGCATATTTACATATTAGTTGAAATTGGGATACAAATAACAGAATGTGGTTCAAATGGTTCAAATGGCTCTGAGCACTATGTGACTTAATTTCTGAGGTCATCAGTCGCCTAGAACTTAGAACTAATTAAACCTAACTAACCTAAGGACATCACACACATCCATGCCCGAGGCAGGATTCGAACCTGCGACCGGAGCGGTCGCTCGGCTCCAGACTGTAGCGCCTAGAACCGCACGGCCAATCCGGCCGGCTAACAGAATGTGACGTAAGTTGTAAGGTGCTACAATAAGACAAACCATTGCAGCTGGAATCTGACACCAGCACTTTCTGCGTGGGATGTAGGCACTCTTACACCTTTTTATCCTTTTATTTCCTTTTATTCCTTAGACCTACTAATGTCTACATGATTAAGGAATTTGATTTGGTATTTGAACGGCAAATTCCGACTCGAATAAGTCGATTGTGCTAATCGCTTTCAATATTTAAGCTAGGGTCGATGGCGTCGCTTTTATTTGTTACTCTCTTTTCCTCTTTTCGCCCCAAACTCGCCACCGACATTATCCTTGTAACCGATGAAATTTTTTGACACTTGTCAGGCGAATTCTGTCATCGTTATACTGACTTGCTCTGCAGAAATTTCACGAGGTTTCGGCTCATAGAAATAATTTATTCTCCTGGCGGTTTTCGCCTGACCACCTCCTCCAGCTGCCTTGTTTGCCGAAAATCAGTTTCAGTTCCAGCTGAAATGTGAAGAGCAGACTAATTTCGCGTTTGGAAGCGAGTGATACTACCCAGATATGTTCAAGATGATTTGCATTCATTAGCTGATCATCTAAAGTGGACATCGTGATATTTAATTTAGAACTTTTCATCTTATTGAATGTAAGGGTAACGTTACGATCGACCGATGTAGCGTTTTTAGACGATTTTACGCCACAAATAATACAAAAAACTTAGACTTTTTGAGTGATCCAAATTTGCTGCTGCATCGGAACAGCATATTTCCGTAGCAAGCAGCTTTACAAACCACGTTAACGAACATGGTGCGTACTCGATTAGCTTGTATCGACCCATTATACGTAGCACAGGACATACCATGTCAGGCAGTCTTCTTTCTGACGGGTAAACGGAACAGGGAGACCATTCCTTTGAATACTTATGCGAAATAACTTTTGCTATTTTGTGGAATGAAGCTTGCAGTGTCTCGATTGTACCCCGAGGTCTAGGTAGTTTCAAAATGCTGTTTTGGTTATGAGTCGGCGAAGACAACGAATGTGATCCGAAAACTTGGTTGTGTCGACAAACTGATCAGTACCGTAATATGAGATCTAAGTTAACCTGAAAGCTGACAGTTTTGTTGAGAATTGTAGAAACGAACGAATGCGATACCATAAGAGGCTATCATACTACTGCTACTTCATGAATTAAATTCGCCCATCTGTTTTATGAGAGAAGACAGTCACCAGTGACGTTTGCAAGGCATCAGTGTTCTTTGCTATGAATAGTTTATCGAAGAAATGTGTATAGAAGCCACGTTTGAAATACAGCATTTATTGGTTTTCGTACATAAATTTCCGTTCTATGGAAAAGTGCTGTCTCCATGCAGCAGCGCATTAAATGTATCCCTGGCGCGTCCTTCTTGGTAGTAAATGTAGCTGTCTCCCCCTAAAGGACAGCAACCCGCAGCACACTCAAACCCCACGGGTGGCCACGGTTGGGGCACCGTTTGACGCTCCAGGCACGAGCACTTGCACGCCCGCCACCGATCCGCGCTCCCGCATGTTCGTACGTATTCCGAACATCATCGTCTAAAACATCAGCAACACACCGACTTGTTGCCAACGTAGTAGTGCGCTGCTAGCAGAGAGCGCTTCCACGACCACGCCCACAGCGTGCGATCGCGGGGACTACTTTCCACGACGGGTCACGTGCCCGCCAGCAGTTCGCGCTGAATCCGTGCGCTGCGACAGTATTTTCGCACGCCTTCAAGCTCGGATCAGTAGTTTGTTCTCAATGGGTCAAACCAGTTATTCCTTAGAGCTCTCTTGGCTAGGCGCCGGCTTCATCCGCAGCCATCAAAGCCCTCGAAGGAACCATCGTCGGACCGTCACCGGGCAGTGTTTGTCTTCTAATCCCTCTCGAGCCTAGGGCAGTGACTTATGTTTTCGAATTTTGGTCTTAAGCCAGGTAGGTGTGTATGGTCTTCCTTTGCCGAGACCACGACTAACGTGTCTTCAATTTCTGAACATTCTAAGTGATTCTGGACTTGGCCGTTTTGTTACTCATGTTGGCCTTCGAGTAATTATTCATTGTCTCTCTCGTTTCAGATTCACAAAGTATCAAACAAAATTTCACTTTTATGTAACTTAACACCCCACGAAGGAGACTTCCGTTCTTCACTATTCAAATAAAATTGTTCTACATTTTTACCCGGTCAGCGTTCTCATTGCGATTCCACCAGCGCAAGACATACCACAGGTGGGGCAGAAACGTCGGGAAGCGCAACGTTGGTCGATTGCAATGTTACACATTAGGCAGGGTGTTTCGAAAAGATTCTTTCGATTTCATTAGTCTGAATGAAAATTGGAACTTAAGATTGAATTTAATCGTACAATTAAGATTTTACAGGGGTAAATCTTTTACACGCATTCACTTACATTCTTGGAGTACGTGTTACCAAACACACAACAAACATTAATTTTAATTTTAATAATCAACAGCCTCAGTTGCACCGTTTATCTAGAATTTACCCAGGTTTCATTCGGGATAACCCAACCTTATTCAGAATAACAGTAACTACCGTCTGTCCATAGTGGACATAGTCAAGCTCCAGTACAGCACTCGTGGCTGCCGCATCGCGGTCGCGAAGTGGTGCCGAGGCAGTTCCAGATAAGTTTTATAGTCTGACGATAATTTATGGATTTGTAGTTTTAGCTTGGCGATGTCCACTATGGACAAACGGTAGTTACTATTATTCTGAAGAAGGCAGGGTTATTCCGACTGAAACCTAGGTAAATTCTAGGTAAAGGGTGCAACTGAAGCTGTTGATTATTAAAATTAAAATTAATATTTGTACAGTTGCCGCGAAATGTTGAAGATATTTAAATACACTACAAACACCCAAATGATTGCCCCGTCCCGTAGTATTGCGAGCAGGTCGACAGTTACTGCATTTACTGCTGTTCTACCCAGCGTCGCAGTTACTGCAAGCGAAGGCACGTACACGGTGCCTTAGACCCTTCCCTGCCACACACAAACCCGTCAAAAATTAATAAAAGACGTTCCGTGCGGTCGAGCTACCTTGGAAGCAAGATAAGTACGCTTCTTACCGCGCATCCACATTTGGGCCAGCTCACTGTGAGGAAATACTCTTACAAGCACGTGCTCCGTTCTATTGAAAATTTAAATTTTCAGCATGTTCTCGTATTTCTGGAAAATCATACCTCCGACGTATCTAGATGCATGATACCTCTCATCGCCATTTCCCGTAAAAAATAACGCGGCGTAAAACTTTTCTTGGGAAACGAGTTGAAGCTTTGGAGAGTCACTCATTTGCTCGACTGAGGTATGTGGCTGTTGTGTTTCCCGTAGTCTTACGTTGTGGCGGTTCACTTTTGCTCGTAAATGGAACGTAACCTCATCACTAAACACCAATCGCGAAACGAAACTGTAACATCTCTATTCCCAGAATGACTTCACAAAATAGTAGACTCTGTTGCTCAGAATCACAAATGGCTTGTTACAACTGAATCCTATGTTGTTTGAAACAGAAAATTCACCGGTAAACAAGTCAGACAGACACTGAGAAATAACTAAGTCACAGCTGGCATGACGAGTAGACTTTCGTGGACAATTCTGTAGAATGTACTTTGCGTCTTGGACGACCACACCGGGGCGACCGGTGCATTTCTCCTTGCATTAACAATCAATATCTTGCTACTGGTGATGCCTTCGTCAAATCATTTGTGAGTAGGAAGTGCAGTGCCTTCATAGAATCTCCATAGCCATCTTTGTGTTGCTTGGCCAAATGTTGAGCCAAAGATTTTTCTGTATTTTGTTTTCGAAGACAGAGAGTTCTTGCTCTTACTTTTGGTCGTACTCCGTGTTTCCACTCCATACAGCAGCACTGGCCTGATGAATGTGTTGTAGAGTTTCTGCTCGGTTTCCTTGGTCAGTAGCTTGAAAAATAGACCTTTTCGAGGGAGAAATTAACTTTGTTTGCGTTCCGTAGTTTAGTTTGCTCTTCGACTTGTTTTCTGTTGCAGTCATTTACACTGAAGCGCCAAAGAAACTGATATAGGCATGCGTATTCAAATACAGAAATAAGTAAACAGCCAGAATACTGCGCTGGGGTCGGCAACGCCTATAGATGTCAACAGGTGTTTGGCACAGTTGTTAGATCGGTTATTGCTGCTACTACGACAGGTTATCAAGAATTAAGTGAGTTTGAACGTGCTGTTATAGTCGGCGCATGAGCGATGGGACACAGCGTTTTGAGGTAGCGATAAAGTGGGGATCTTCCCGTACCACCATTTCACGAGTGTACCGTGAATGTCAGGAATCCGGTAAAACAGCAAATCTCCGACATCGCTGCGGCTGGAAATAGATTCTGTAAAAACGGGACCAACGATGACTGAAGATAATCGTTCAACGTGACAGAGTGCATATTTCAATGCTCGGACATCAACAGGTGTCAGCGTGCGAACCATTCAACGAAACATCATCGACATGGGCTGTCGAAGCCGAAGGCCCACCTTTGTACCCCTGAGGGTTGCACGACACTAAGCTTTACGCCTCGCCTGGGCCCCTCAACACAGACATTGTACTATTGATGACTGGAAACATGTTGCCTGGTCGGACGAGTCTCGTTTCAAATTGTATAGAGCGGGTGGACGTGTACGGGTATAAAATCCATGGACCCTGCATGTCAGCAGGAGACTATTCAAGCTGGTGGAGGCTCTGTAATGGTGTGGGACGTGTGCAGTTGGAGTGATATGGCACCCCTGATACGTCTAGATACGACTCTGACAGGTAACACGTGCGTATGCATTCTGCCTGATCACCTACATCCATTCATGTCCATTGTGCATTTCAGCAGGACAATGCGGCACCCCACATGTCCAGAATTGCTGCAGAACTCTTCTGAGTTTAAACACTTCCGCTGGCTACCATACTCCCCAAACATGAAGATTATTGAGCATATTTGGGGATGCCTTGCAACGTACTGCTCAGAAGAGATCTCCACTCGCTCGAACTCTGACGGATTTATGGACAGTCCTGCAGGTTTCATGGTGTAAATTCCTTTCATGGTGTAAATTCCTTCCAGTACTAGTTCAGACATTAGTCGAGTCCATGTCACGTCCTGTTGTCCACTTCTGCTCGCGGGGCCCTACGCGAATTAGGCAGGTTTCCTCGAAATTGGGAGCGTTCTTGAAAGTTTATTTTCCTGTGTGAAGGTCATCTCATTGCTCTGTAGTCGTGTTTTCCCTTTGCATGATTATGTATTCTGTCTTTTCTTAATTTATTCTTAAACCTATTTTCATGGTGGTTTCATTTACTTTCTTGAAAAACGTTCTAGTTTCACAGCTGTTATTTCGTATTAAAACTATTGATATGCTTGGGCTACTACATTTGTTTCTTGATCTGTAATTTTCATTTGGTGCTGGTTTAGTTTCTCTTACTACTTTTCTTCTTTTATAGCGTATCGCCTTGCTGCGGCCCAGTTTTGTTCTCTTACCGCCTTCTTCATACATATTTTGGCCAGACTGGTGCGTTTCTTAGGTGTCTCGTATTCTGCCATGACTTCTCCGCTGCCGCTGCGTTATATGATATGGAGCTGAACAACATGAAAAGATAGTCATTAGGGTGAAAAAAAATTAGGAATATATGCAAAGAGAGGGGAGCTTGACATTTTTTTCGAATGGAACCTCTGTTCAGAATATACATAAGGAAAGGTCTGGTTGACCAAACACGTCAAAAAGTCCAGGTTCCAGCGCTGCTGTTTTAACATTTTACTGGATCGCCTCAAAAATCTTTCAGGGAGGGTGCACGTGAAAGCGGAGTAAGCCGATCAAGCGGACGACGAATCCCGAAGACTTCAACGTGGAAAGTGTACATTCCGAGATCACTGAACGCTATGAACGAAGATCTATGGATGGATTATTGCGAATGGTTTGAAGGCATGCTTCGCGAAAATGAACGGTTTGCAGCGATGGTTATCTGGTCTGACGAGGTGCAATTCAAACTGAACGGTACTGTGAACCGCCACAACTGCGTGTACTGGGCTCCTGCCATCCGAGTGGTATTTGAAAATGAAAGATTTTACCTACAAGATGGCGCTCCACCTCTCTACCACAAATATGTCAACGTCTACTTGGATGAAAATCTACCTGGACGATGGATCAGTCGAATAGGAGATGTTGAGCACCCACCACGGTCTCCAGACCTTACACCTCTTGGCTTCTGCCTACGGGGGACCTACAAAAATGAGGTTAATCAACAAACACCAGCTGCACTGAAGGACCTACGAGAAACCATCGAGGCGTCCTGTGCGGCTATCACACCGGTAACACTGACAGCGTAGTTTGGTCAACAGTGCAGCGGCATTGACGTCGTTTGGCTACTAATGGGGGCGACTTTGAACACACAAAGCAAATTAAGATAAGCGATAAGTAGACCTCAGTAGAATATGTGTTACCCTTGTTGCATTGTTTCTGAAAGTCCATTAGTGTGTATGACACATCTCGCTTGCCGATTTGGCCGTCTCCTCTCCTTGCTGGTCGGGGTTAGACCGGGGCGTGAGGTCAGGAGTCTCCCAGCGAGTCCACCACCCCGCCTTCCACTACCTACCCCTTCCCCTCCACCACCTTCCCCCCCTCTTTCCCCCTCCTCACCCCCCCCCCACCCACCCACCCTTCTGACAGGCCGGTAATGGGCAATTTTCCGGCCGTGAGCGGGTGCCCGGCCCGGTTATTGCCACGTTTCCCTCGCCGCGCTGCCACCAACTTCCAGCAAGCCACCAATCGCGAGCAAGCTCACTCCACTCGGCGCCTCGCAATTTCTGACCCCGCCTGGCCCGGCCCCGGCCCGTTCCGCCCCGCCGCTTATTACGAACGTTCGCACGTGCTGCAGTCGCTGCAACTCCGACGTTTGACTTTGCGCTCAAGATACTTCACGGACCGCGTTGAAGCTGTTCGTTTTCCTCGAACCAAGAGCTGGCTGCAGAGAGGAAGCGCACGTGGCTCTCTGAATCGTGAGGGCTTCGCACTTGACTCACCGGGAAGCGACTTCCTAGTGTATTTGGTAGGTGAGAGGCCTCATGGAGAGAACTCGATCAAAGCGTTCACAGGGAGTCGCATTTACCTCGACCACGCCACACACACTTTGTCCAGAAAAAAATTAAAAACTGTATCAAAAACAACTGCTATCACTTAGTAGCGGAAAAGCATCCGGACCAGACGAGATACCCTTAAGATTCTACAGTGATTATGCTAAAGAACTTGCCCCCTTTCTATCAGCAATTTATCGTAGATCTCTGGAAGAACGTAAAGTACCTAGCGACTGGAAGAAAGCACAGGTCGTTCCCATTTTCAAGAAGGGTCATAAATCAGATGCGAATAATTATAGGCCTATTTCACTTACGTCAATCTGTTGTAGAATAATGGAACATGTTTTGTGTTCTCGTATTATGACGTTCTTAGATAATACAAATCTCCTTCATCATAACCAACATGGATTCCGCAAACAGAGATCATGTGAAACCCAGCTCGCCCTATTTGCCCAAGAAATTCACAGTGCCGTAGACACTGGCGAGCAGATTGATGCCGTATTCCTGGACTTCAGGAAGGCATTTGATACGGTTCCGCACTTACGTTTAGTGAAAAAAATACGTGCTTACGGAATATCGGACCAGGTTTGTGATTGGATTCAGGATTTCCTAGAAGAAAGAACACAACATGTCATTCTTAACGGTTCAAAATCTGCAGATGTAGAGGTAATTTCGGGAGTACCGCAAGGAAGCGTGATAGGACCTTTATTGTTTACAATATACATAAATGACTTAGTTGACAACATCGGTAGCTCCGTGAGGCTATTTGCAGATGACACGGTTGTCTACAAGAAAATAGCAACATCAGAAGACTCGTACGTACTCCAGGAAGACCTGCAGAGGATTAATGAATGGTGCGACAGCTGGCAGCTTTCCCTAAATGTAGATAAATGTAATATAATGCGCATACATAGGGGCAGAAATCCATTCCAGTACGATTATGCCATAGGTGGTAAATCATTGGAAGCGGTAACGACCGTAAAATACTTAGGAGTTACTATCCGGAGCGATCTGAAGTGGAATGATCACATAAAACAAATAGTGGGAAAAGCAGGCGCCAGGTTGAGATTCATAGGAAGAATTCTAAGAAAATGTGACTCATCGACGAAAGAAGTAGCTTACAAAACGCTTGTTCGTCCGATTCTTGAGTATTGCTCATCAGTATGGGACCCTTACCAGGTTGGATTAATAGAAGAGATAGACATGATCCAGCGAAAAGCAGCGCGATTCGTCATGGGGACATTTAGTCAGCGCGAGAGCGTTACGGAGATGCTGAACAAGCTCCAGTGGCAGACACTTCAAGAAAGGCGTTACGCAATACGGAGAGGTTTATTATCGAAATTACGAGAGAGCACATTCCGGGAAGAGATGGGCAACATATTACTACCGCCCACATATATCTCGCGTAATGATCACAACGAAAAGATCCGAGAAATTAGAGCAAATACGGAGACTTACAAGCAGTCGTTCTTCCCACGCACAATTCGTGAATGGAACAGGGAAGGGGGGATCAGATAGTGGTACAATAAGTACCCTCCGCCACACACCGTAAGGTGGCTCGCGGAGTATAGATGTAGATGTAGATGAAGCAAATATTTAGCTACAAATCGGACATTGTTGTTGTTGTGGTCTTCAGTTCTGAGACTGGTTTGATGCAGCTCTCCATGCTACTCTATCCTGTGCAAGCTTCTTCATCTCCCAGTACTTACTGCAACCTACATCCTTCTGAATCTGCTTAGTGTATTCATCTCTTGGTCTCCCTCTACGATTTTTACCGTCCACACTGCCCTCCAATACTAAACTGGTGATCCCTTGATGCCTCAGAACATGTCCTCTTCTCTTCTCCCCAGTCCTATTCAACACTTCCTCATTAGTTATGTGATCTACCCATCTAATCTTCAGCATTCTTCTGTAGCACCACATTTCGAAAGATTCTATTCTCTTCTTGTCCAAAATATTTATCGTCCATGTTTCACTTCCATACATGGCTACACTCCATACAAATACTTTCAGAAACGACTTCCTGACACTTAAATCTATACTCGATGTTAACAAATTTCTCTTCTTCAGAAAAGCTTTCCTTGCCATACATTTTATATCCTCTCTACTTCGACCATCGTCAGTTATTTTGCTGCCCAAATAGCTAACTCATCTACTACTTTAAGTTTCTCATTTCCTAATCTAATTGCTTGAGCATCACCTGATGTAATTCGACAGCATTCCATTATCCTCGTTTTGCTTTTGTTGATGTTCATCTTATATCCTCCTTTCAAGATACTATCCATTCCGTTCAACTGCTCTTCCAAGTCCTTTGCTGTCTCTGATAGAATTACAATGTCATCGGCGAACCTCAAAGTTTTTATTTCTTCTCTATGGATTTTAATACCTACTCCGAATTTTTCTTTTGTTTCCTTCACTGTTTGCTCAATATACAGATTGAATAACATCGGGGAGAGGCTACAACCCTGTCTCACTCCCTTCCCAACCACTGCTTCCCTTTGATGTCCCTCGACTCTTACAACTGCCATCTGGTTTCTGTACAAATTGCAAATAGCTTTTCGCTCCCTGTATTTTACCCCTGCAACCTTCAGAATTTGGAAGAGTTTAACCAGCGTGATTTCTTTTTTCTAACTTTGTTCCTTACGAAGATGTGTACAGCAGCACGTATTTTTTAAATAGTACCTTATATTTTTATCCGCTATTCCACGTCTTTCCTCAAGAAGAATTCTTCCAAAAGAGATCATTGTGTACTATTCACATGGAGTTGACGATATTAAAAAAAAAAAAAAGAACCACACAAAATTGACCGACTCTCTCGTACTAGCACACTCGCTGTAGTTGACAGTAAAGGAACTGAAACAAAGAAAAAGTGCACGCTGGTCATTCAGTTAGTCGTCTTCAGGTAATGGTCTGTGTGAGTACACTGTACACGAAGAGAAAGTCGAAATACTACTTTTAATCAAAGAGTCCCTCTACTAACAAAGCTATCGTTTAAATGTACTAAAGCTCTGTAGTTGATGCCTCTGTTATAATTAAGAATACGTGCTTCACAGATGAGCAGCAAGGTGACAGTGAATGATCGTATAGTTTTCAGGATCGTGTCCTGCAACATCTGCATCTTACTGCCAAAGTATTATTTCTTTATACAAGCCGTGATTAATAAATTAATTTTTTTTAGTGTTGTGTCATACATGCAATTTGTATTGTATATTCTGACGACGGGTATGAAGAATAAAGTTGTCATTAGATTTTGTTCCAGTCAGAGGCGTTGCATACAAAATAGACAAAAAGAGGACATATATAAAATCAATACATACAGACAAAATATAAATACAGTGTGAGGCAATTAAAGCCATATAATAGTGGTATATATAAAGAGATTACAAACTCTAAATATAATCAGGCCAAAAATTGGCGACCTCGACTGCGTTGTCCCTGGCCCACTATAGATCCTCCAGCATGTAGGAAACTGGGCACTGAGGACAGTTGTACAGGTGCCTGGTGGTTTGTTCCACTCCACATGCACATAAAATTGATGGATCCCTAAGAGAGTGTCATTTGGCCATATTATCCATTGTTCTACCCACACCTCTTCTTAGTCTATTGAGGGACTTCCACCTTTTCCATTGTAGATTTTCGCCTAAGTGGAAGAGCCTTCGAAAGTGGGAACCATGATGTGATACCTGCATTTCTGTTTGTCCACACGTTTTGTCGTGCCATTGGCGGTGATGTACTGTCACTGACGGAAGTTTCTAGAAAGCTCGTCCTAGCTAGAAAGCTCGTCGCCTGCTTATAGGAGTTGGGTGTCCACGCAACGGGTGAGCAGCGTTTAGTTCCACTTTGCGTCTGTCTGTGCTCGCGGCAACTTCCCTTCTTATATCTGCTGCGGCTACCCTCGCCAGGCTGTAGAGTTTATAGGTAAGCGTTGCCCTCCAGCATCTTGGTGTTATTCTACGTGTCTCGTTGAGGACAGCATCCACATACCTTGTGTGAACAGAACCGTACCAAACAGGACAGCCATGTTCAGCGGCAGAGTAACATAATGCGGAGGCCCATGTTTTGAGAATTGTCGGCTGGGCACCCAGTCTGCTACTTATGAGCTTTCTGATGATGTTATTGCAGGCGGATACTTTTTCTTTTATGATTAGGCAGTGCTTCCCATAGATATTTTGGATTATGACAGTGTTCCAGGTACATGCCATCCCATATTACTTCTAATTTTCTGTTGGCGTCTTTCTTGCTTAGATGAAAAGTGCATACTTGAGTTTCAATCGGATTCAGTTTCATGTAGTTATATCGGTAGTATGCCGCGAGAGCATGAAGTCTTTAGGTTGAGATATTAGCGCAAGATCTATATCTACATCAACATGGTTGCTCTGCAAATAACACTTAAGTGCCTGGCAGGGGGTTCATTTAACTACCTTCACAATAATTCTCTATCATTCAGTATCGAACAGCGTACGGAAAAACCGAACACCTATGTCTTTCCGTGCGAGCTCTGACTTCCCTTATTTTATGATGATGATCGTTTCTCCTTATGTAGGTCGGCGTCAACAAAATATTTCACATTGGGAGGAGAAGGGGATTGAAGTTCCGTGAGAAGACCCCGCCGTAACGAGAAATGTCTTTGTTTCAACGATGTCCCCTCCAAATCCTGTGTCATGTCCGTGACACACTCTCCTCTATTTTTCGACAATACAAAACGCGCAGATCTTCTTTAAACTTTCTCGAAAGTTCTCCGTTAATCCTATCTAGTAAGGATCCCATAACGCGCAGTAATACTCCAAAACAGGAAGGACAAGCATAGTGTAGGCAGTCTCTTTAGTAGATCTGTTGCAGCTTCCAAGTATCCTGCCAATAAAACGCAATCTTTGGTTCGCCTTCCCCACAACATTTTCTGTGTGTTCTTTCCAATTGAAGTTGTAAGCAGTTGTGACTCCTAGATGTTTATTTTGATTTGCAGCCCTTAGTTTGACTGGTTTATCATATAACCGTAGTTTAACGGATTCCTTTTAGCACTCATGTGGATGACCGCACACTTTCAATTACTTAGGGTCAATTGCCAGTTTCCGCACTACACAGATATCATTTCTAAATCGTTTTGTATTTGTTTCGATATCCTGATGACTTTACTAGAAGATAGACGACAGCATCATCTGCAAACAACCTAATGCGGCTGCCCAGATTGTCTCCTAAACCATTTATATATATATATATATATATATATATATATATATATATATATATAAGGAATTGCAGAGGGCCTATAACACTACCTTGGGGAACTCCATAAATAATTTCTGTTTGACTTGATGACTTTCCACCAGTTACTACGAAGTGTGTGACCTCTCTGACAGGAAATCACGAGTCTAGTCACATAAATGAGACGATATTCCACAATCACACAATTTGGCTACTAGCCACTTGCGAAGCAGTGTCAAAAGGCTTCTGGAAATGTAGAAATGCGGAATCAATTTGGAATCGCTTGTGAGTCTCAACACTTATTGTGAGTAAAGAGCTCGTTATGTTGCGCAAGAAAGATGTTTTCTAAATCCGTGCTGACTGTGTATTAATAGACCATTCTCTTCGAGCAATGACGACGGTTTTGTGTTAAGAAGTTGTTGGTGGTCTTTGCTATAGATCTTAAACAAGGTTAGTGTTGGGACACTACCATGGGGTAGAGCGCTGTTTTGTGTTCTTCATCTGCTGTTCTTGCTGTCTTGTTTGACATAGAATCTACGGTTCTGAAGGGCAGTTCCTATGAAGCTGGTAAAGTCATAGTCTCTCATCGATTGATACAGTTTGTGGAACATGATATTGCGCTGCGCAGTATAAGCTGCAGATGTGCCATGTGCAAATTCATATGTCCTCCGATGGCTCTCTTGGCAAAGAAAAACGGGCTAAACATGTTATTTAATACTAACACTTTGACTTTTTCCCGATGATGAATCGTATCGACACTTTTGTTTTACCAGTACGTTGTTCGTTTCTGACGTGCGCAGTAAGCACGAATTTAGTTTGATAGGTTTTTATCCTATCCTTCACATAATGATGATGTATGTGACAGAAGCTGACACGAGCCATAGAGGTTCAGGCCGTTTTTATGCGTTTTGTTGATGTTGACTACTACTGTGTATTCAACACCTGTAACTACTCGGAAATGACCAAAAGCTCAAAACTGTGATAGTTGATTATTGTAATAAATGTCTAGTCAATGGCAAATATGAAGTCATTTAAAAAATTTTTATTTTCGGAAACTAAGAATTTTTAAGGCATTAGTAGCTTACTGGCAGTGGTACTTTCGACGCAGAAATGCTAGTTAGCGTCTTGGGAAAAAAAAGGAAAATTGGGGCTTCACATCCCAACGACGAAGTCGTTAGAGACGAAGTTCGAACGAAAATATCAGTGAGAGCGGAACTGGCATCACTGAAAAATTATTGAAACGCAACAAGAGTTGCAGTTACGAGGCAAGTGATTCTGCAGGACGGAAGACAGACGAAACAGGAGAATAATAAAAATCTACTATTGATGTATCTGCCTATTTTTTATCCGCTTGATATATTCAGCTAGTTGGCACGCTAAGGAAACAGCAAGCGAACTCACAAATCAACATACTGAAGCTTCACTAGCCCATAGTAAAAAATAAATAAAACTACTCGAGCTTCGCATGTTCGCCTCGCGAGTGGAGTGCGCCTTAGTTTGTAGTATAGCCACAACGCCACACAGTTTGGATGTGCGGGTTGCCGCGTAGCGACAAGGGCCCAGTCGGAGTCACCTTTACGTTAAGGATCCGAACGCCAGGGAAAATTAAAAGTTTAATTCTACGATTCTCCTGTTTCGTCTGCCACCTAACATATTCAGCCACTTACCTCGTAAGTGAATCACAGAGTGCGATACGCTAATGTGCAGTCGATCATCAAATTTATCCTTATTATGTGAGAATGAACTTTCATTGTGAGTAAAAGTAGTCACCTGATAAATTCTCATCGGTCAGTATTACACCGGTCATTTAAAGACGTTTAAGTTACGGCTCCACTTCTATTCAGACTTCCTCTGTGTTATTGCTCAACGGTTAGGGTAATCTCCATCTGAAAACAATGTTGCTGTCTGGCGTTTTACTTGTGTGGCTAGATTGTCATGTGCTTTACTTGTGTCGTTCACTCCTTAAGGTGTTAGTTACATTCAGTATAGTACTTCTGATTTGTTTTGTATTTCTTCATCATGAATTCAACTGGATTGCTGATGAAAGTACCATCATTGAACAGAGGTAGGAAGAAGGCTGTTCTCAAAACTAACAAATGCTGGAAGATCTATGTTTTTAACTCTACATACGGTTTTAAAAACTTTCTTTCGTGCAAGTAATACTTTCCATCTAATTGGGGAGCTACCCATAAATATTACCCTTGATAGTGTACTGATGTACGTGTAATTATTCTTTGACTAAAATAGCAGGCCTCCATTTATATATTTTCCTGTTTCAATTTTCATAATTATACAGAACCAATGATTTTGCACTTTCTATCGTTTGGACTGTATGCCGTTGACACACTACAGCGATAGAAGACAGTGTATTTCTGACACTAAAACTAGTATGAGCTTTTCGTTTTCATTGTTTAAAGCAACTCCATGCCATTTTCATTCGTATATGCAAGCTATTTTTTATTAAAATGTCTTCCCTGTACGGAGTCGGCCGTTGTGGCCGAACAGTTCTAGGCGCGTCAGTCTGGAACCGCGCGGCCGCTACGGTCGCAGGTTCGGATCCTGCCTCGGGCATGGCTGTGTGTGATGTCCTTAGATTAATTAGGTTTAAGGACTTCTAAGTTCTAGGGGACTGATGATCTTAGATGTTAAGTCCCATAGTGCTCAGAGCCATTTGAACCATTTTTGAACCCTGTACGGAAATATACGAAATGGATGTACGAGTACAGGTTTTAGGAAAATGGTTGACGACCTATGGAAGTTTGGGTCTGGCCGTGAGTCGTTCTCAGGTAGCCGGCACGGTAGCTCAGCGTGTTCGGTCAGACACCTGCCGTGTCTCTGTAATAAAAAAAACTGAGTGAAAAGATCAACAACGAACTTGAAAGGATGTCCTGTGACGTCCGCAACGACCAAACACAACGACCAACAACGAACAAAATGTCAAAAAAAGTTGTTCTATTATACAACTGATGATTGTCCATGGACCGTTCATTTATGTATGATGAGGTCTGTACTGCTCCCTGTTGCAGATCAAATAGTAGACCTTTAATATAGCACAAGAACATTCGTTACTTCCCTTGTAGACGTGGTGGCGTTTCTGTTTGAATTACTTGAACTGCCTAGTATAACATTAGAATTTATATTTCATAAATAGGAACTAATGATGGAATGTTATGAGGGATACAGTAAAATCCTACGAATAAGTGGCAGATAATACCAAATCGTATATTTTAGCATTTAAAATTGTCGGTAAATGCCGTAACTGTCTCAGTACAACCGTGTTAATGAAATCCAGGCGATCGTTAGTTTAGGAGGCCGCTATCCTACAGGTGGATGACAACCACTTAGTAAGTTAACGTATTAAAAATTTTGGACTGTGATTAAAGCGGAGCGGTTTAAACAATACTTATTGATGTCTCTCTAATCACGCTTCTTATGAAAGTCATTATCCTGAAATGGTGTTCTATTACACTTTTATCAAATGAAAACATGACTGCTTAGCGGCAGTGAGGTTCATGAGCCACGTCGAAGAGATGATACGTTTTCGGTTATGATCAACAGGACACGCGTGTCAGTTAACATGTTTGCGTGAGGGAACGTAAGTAACCAACTTTTCAGTAACTGAGAAAAGGCCACAATACCTTTACAGCCATATTGTAGCGCCGTTTACTGAGAGGACGCTAAATCTAATATAAAATACAGCATACATATTCTGCAGCAAAGAACTTGGAAGAACAGTAAAACGGAATGGACATTATCTTAAAAGAAGGATGTAAGATGAACATCAACAAAAGCTAGACGAGGATAATGGAACGCTGCCGAATTAAATCAGGTGATGCTGAAGCAATTAGATTAGGAAGTGAGAAACTTAAAGTAGTAGATGATTTAGCTATTTGGGCAGCAAAATAACTGAGGATGGTCAAAGTAGAGAGATTATAAAATGTAGACTGGCGATGGCAAGGAAGGCGTTTCTGAAGAAGAGATTTGTTAACATGGAGTATAGATTTAAGTGTCAGAAAGTCTTTTCTGAAAGTATTTGTATGGATTGTAGCCATGCGTGGATGTGAAACATGGACGATAAACAGTTTAGACAACAAGAGAATAGAAACTTTGAAAAGGGGTGCTACAGAAGAATGCTGAAGGTTAGATGGATAGATCACGTAACTAATGAGGAGGTACTGAATAGAATTGGGGAGAAAAGGAATTTGTGCCACAACTTGACTAGAAGAAGGGATCGGTTGGTAGGACACGTTCTGAGGCATCAAGGGATCACCAGTTTACTACTGGAGGGAAGCGTGGAGGGTAAAAATCTTAGAGGGAGACCAAGAGATGAATACATTAAGAAGATTCAGAAGAATGTGGGTGTCAGTAGTTACACGGAGACAAAGAGGCTTGCACAGGATAGAGTAGCATGGAGAGCTGCATCAAACAAGTCTTTGGACTGAAAACGGGAACAACAACAACAACAACAACAACAACAACATATTTTGCCAAATCTAATACAAAACATAACTAACATTTTCTCCCCACATACCGCATGTCTCATCCTCGGTTTAAGCAGTAGACTGTCAGTCGGGAGTGTTCAAATCCCTGTCTGGCCACCCAGCTTAAAATTTTCCGTGGTTTCCCGAATGCGAAAAAGCGTTTATCGGGCGATGCTTTCGATATCGACACGCCCAATTTCTTTTGCCAGTCCTTGTCCTTCCACGGGTGCACTTCGTCGACGGGACTTTGTACCCTAAGCTCCTCTCCCCCCCCCCCCCCCCCCCGACCGAGCGAGGTGGCGCAGTGGTTAGCACACTGGACTCGCATTCGGGAGGACGACGGTTCAATCCCGTCTCCGGCCATCCTGATTTAGGTTTTCCGTGATTTCCCTAAATCGCTTCAGGCAAATGCCGGGATGGTTCCTTTGAAAGGGCACGGCCGATTTCCTTCCCCATCCTTTCCTCACCCGAGCTTGCGCTCCGTCTCTAATGACCTCGTTGTCGACGGGACGTTAAACACTAATCTCCTCCTCCTCCCCTCCCCCCTTTCCCCCCCCCCCCTGCCCCTGCCCCTTTCCCTTCGTGCAGCACTGACTAGTTGCATGGGCACAAATGTTAACATGGTGTAGACAAACAACAATCATTGCAAGAAATAACAGACCCAGACGTGGAACATTTTTATCAGGAGCGTACGCTCACGAGCCTAAACATTGTGACCACGTGAATAGCAGCATGTTGGTCCACCTTTGGAACGCAAAACAGCAGCGATTATGCTTTGCATGTATTCACCAAGTCCTTGATAGGTTTCCGGTGGTATGTGGCACACAGGTGTCTACGTACAGGTAAATTTACGAACAGGTGTGTTGTGAGCTTGGAAATGGTCCCCAATAGTTTCTCAGCTCTCCATCGGGTTCAGATCAGGCGATTTTGATGGCCAAAACATCAAAGTGAGTTCACTCTCATGCTTCCCAAACCACCGTAGCATGATTCTGGCGTTGTCACACGGGACAGTTATCCTTGTGGAATGTAACACTGCCGTCGGGGAAGATCTGAGGCATGGAAGGTTTTATGTAGCCCGCAATATAATATTCACGTAGTCCACAGCTGTCACGGTTCCTTCGATTACTATCAGAGGTCCCATGGAAGCCCGGATGAAGTCTCCCATAGTGTAACATAGCCCACAACGGCCTGCATTCGTGTCACGGTGCATGTTTCGTTTACTCGTTCGCTTGTATGACGGTGTAATAAGAAAAGTGATTCTTCCCACCAAGCGACACTTTTCCATTGATCCAAGCTCCAGTGCTGACGACCCTGTGCCCATTGCAATCTAACTGTCGCTATTCCAACATGGGAACACCGAAACACTTGTATCTGCACCATCATCGTACACTGTCGTCAGATCTGTCATACATTGCCGCCTATCCTGCTTTATAGAGCTGAGAAGCCTTGGACCTCTACGTTCTGTTGCGTGGGCTTTCAACACCTTGTCACCTACTCTTAGTTTCACCGTCTTTCAGCCACCTTCCCCAGATACTCACAGTAGAAACGCCCCACAGCCGACCAGCTTCGCCGTTTCCGATATGGTAGTTACCCGGCGCTGGGCCATAACGATCTGCCGTTCATCAGAGTCGCTAATGTCAGTGAATATCCTCATTCATGGCCCGTACTGTCATTAAAATAATTCCCCATTCATTCACGGCCCGTATTGCCATTAAAATAATTTCCCATTCATTCACGGCCCATATTGTCTTTAAAATAATTCCCATTTCGTGTATGCGGCGCTTATGTCCTTTACTTACTACGTCACGTGCCTCCGGTATTAAAAGGCTGCCTACAATATTACGGTGGGTGGTATTTGGCTCACCAGTGAATATTATACAGCATAGTCATAAACAGTCTGAAAACCTTGTAAGCGTGTTGCAGGGTAGACTATGCTGGGATATAATCGTTGAGAAGAAATTCGAAACGTTGCACCGTTTCCGATCTAGTTAACATTGAAGTTAACCAATCAACCCCCCCCCCCCCTCCCGCCCCCCTCCGGCCCAGATAGGCACGCGAAACTGGTCAATCTTTGGCTCGGTTTCGATCCTTACTACCGTCTCATGTCCAGTTCTTGTATCGCTCTCTTGTTCGGCTTTAGGAAACAAAACGAAGTAAATATTTGGCGATACCGTCTCTAGCGGGCAGCTTAAATTTCCGCGCGTAACGACCTGAGTGCCTAACTTTATGCTAAGGAACTCGGAAAGGGTGCAACGACTCGAATTTTTTTAACCATTGTTTCTCAGCACAACCTACCCTGAAACACTCTTACGAGCTTTTAGACTGTTTCTGACCGCCCTATATATGTTATTTTGACAAGTAATTGTAACGCAGTCACTCACAAGTCTATGAATATGTTGGACGTTGTTGGAAAGAATGGAAATGCATCCTACATGATCAAGGCGGGAATCATGACGGAGTAGGAAGTTTTAGTACTTTCATAGGTTAAATTCGCCTGGCACTACGCTTTTGGATCTGTTGCCCATGATGTGGTCTTTCCTAAATATTATGAAACACGCACTTCTACTTCGCAAATTTATCGTTACCTAATCTCTACCTTTTGATGCGATCTTCTGTTTATTGCTGTCTTTGCTTTTTTATATACTGCTTAGCCTTCAATTGATAATTTTATGACTTCCTTAAAGTACAGCAAAAGAGAGCGATATGTCTGAGGGACTTAAATACTGTCTGGCAAAAAAGGTGTTACACGTTAAAGTTTATGTCATTTAACGGCATAAAATATTAATTTGTGTGATCGAGTCAGCCAACGCTGTTTTCCGACTCACTCGGATAATTTATGAAAAAATTCTTACTTAATAATATTTTCTACGTATTATGTAATTAAATGTTTGTTCTTATGTTCCAGATTTTCAGAAGCTCGAGAGAGAAGCTCGTATATGCAGGAAGCTGCAACATCCGAACATAGGTAAGTGTGTGTCTTTCCGTTTTTTCTCATTCCGACAGCGTAGTAAACTTCAGTAAGCCAAAAACCGATAGAGGGTGAAATTTCATGAATAACGGTCGCAGTATCGCTTGATGAAGCAAAACGATACAACTTCTACAATTTTCTTGTAGCCGAAATGTCAGTTGTTCACATTTCCGGCAGCTGAAAACTGTATGCCAGACCCAGAGTTTTTGATTTCGACGGCAGTGCTCTTACCGAGAATTATTTTAATTTATTGGCTTTCGGAACATGCCCATGCAGACTTCTCAATACTGTAAATGTTATACTACAGTTCGTTTTGACAATTCAGAGTATACTTTAGTTCAAGTCGTACCGTGGTACGAAGTTTTTTTTTTATCGACTATTGAGCAGTGCAGGCGCGACTTCTGACTCGACCTCAGAACTTCAGTGCTGCGTGTAGCTTCTGGAGTCGTGGCTGCATAGCTCGACACTCAGTAAGAGCACTGCCCTCGAAATTGGTTCGAGTCCCGATTGGACACACAGCGTAGCGGAAGGTTGCATAGTATCGGTCAAGTAAGCTTCACCGAAATTATATGTTTTGAAAGTGTTATCGAAAAATTCTTCACACCAAAAATACTACGATACATTACTTAACAAAATTATAAAACTCAATAAATGATAATTAATTGAAACCCTCAGCTGCCGACGGGTGTTGTTGATATACCTCGATGGGGACAGCTGAAAATGTGCCCCCCGACCGGGACTGGAACCCGGGATCTTCTGCTTACGTGGCAGATGCTCCATTCATCTCAGCCACCGAGGATACATATGAATAGCGCGACTGCAGGGACTTATCCCTTGCACGCTTCCCGTGAGACACACGTTCCCAACTGTCCACAATCTACATACGTAATGTAAGCAGGAGATCCCAGGTTCGAGTCCCGGTCGGGGCACACATGTTCAGCTGTCCCCATCGAGGTATATCAACAACACCTGTCGGCGGCTGAGGATTTCAATTAATTATCATTTCATTCTAGAGAAGCTGCACGGTCATCAATGGTATCTGTTCTTTCGGGAACAGATACTACCTTTATATGTATAAAACTCAATGTTACAACAACATAGTTAAATGAAACTTCCTGGCAGATTAAAACTGTGTGCCCGACCGAGACTCGAACTCGGGACCTTTGCCTTTCGCTCTACCATCTGAGCTACCGAAGCACGACTCACGACCGGTCTCACAGCTTTACTTCTGCCAGCTGTGAGACCGGGCGTGAGTCGTGCTTCGGTAGTTCAAAAAAAAAAAAAAAAAAAAAGTTGGTAGAGCACTTGCCCGCGAAAGGCAAAGGTCCCGAGTTCGAGTCTCGGTCGGGCACACAGTTTTAATTTGCCAGGAAGTTTCATATCAGCGCACACTCCGCTGCAGAGTGAAAATCTCATTCTGGAAACATAGTTAATGATTTTTTTGTACATTTTTCCACCTTGTAAATTTTGATCATAAATATTTTAGGAGTGTTGTTTCGGACACAAAATATTAACGTGGAAAGTTATTTTACTGTGCCGTAAATGATTATGAAAATTAAAATAAAATATATGCGAGTTGTATACCGGAACGTCGGGGAAATGTTGACACAAATAAGCAGACATTCATATCAAAAAAACTTGTTATTTCTAAAACGGTTCAACGTCCACCTCCTTGTTTTCCCGAAAAGTCTATCTCCTAATTTACTTTTTTCCCGCTCGCTTTCCTGACTGACATTTTAAAAAGTCTGAATTTTTCTTCGACTTCCTTCACGTCATTTTAATCGCATTTATGTCGTGACTTTTCCTTATACACCTTTTAAAAAGAAAAAAAAAACATAAAAATTTCAGTTATCTGGTTTGTCCGTTACAACTCGAACAACACGAACTTATCGCGGTTTAACATACTCTTTGTTATTTGCTAGATATTGTCACAGCCTACAATATAGACAATAATATCAGTTGTATCGGAAGATACAGTAAAAATGTAACATAACTTTGTAGTGCTGTGTTTTGTTTGCAGTAATGTAACGTTTGTGCACCGAAAAACTCACTATTAACAGATAACTTGTTGCCACTCCGAAAAGCACTGTTGTTTTGATTGTAAATCGCCTGAGTGGTCATGTTCCTCCATAGTTCACACTGCAGTGGGGTTTGGGTGCTTCCACTAGCAGTAGAGCTTGGAGATAGCTCTTGTCCGGTATAATCCGCTGTCCCATATTATCTGATCCTACTTTGGATCTGGTAAGAGTTTGGAAACGCTTTACGATCCGTAGCAGAGTGAAACTTTCATTCTAGAAACATTAGTCATTAATATCAAGCAAACGTCTTCAAGTTCGTCTAATGCTTACTAGTGGTTTAAAAAAAAAATAAAAAAAAATAAATAAATAAAAAATGAGCAATGACCTTTCCCCTTCGATGAGAGAACTGTTAATGGTACCACTATCTCGACATGCTGCTGTATTGCGGCTCATACCACAACGAAAGCAGGGATTTCATCTTTCAACAAAATGGAGCCCTCCACATTTCCACAGTTGCGTCCGAGATTACCTGAACAAGACGTTGCCATGTCGTTGGATATTCCGTGTTTCCGTGTTGGGGCCGGACTTGAAGCCTTGCAGTGTTTTCTTATGATATTACGTCGAGAATGTCGTAAATGTCCCACCTCGACCGTAGAACCTCGAAGACTTGGGACACCGCATAGTAGCAATTTTTCGTACCGTCATTCGATTTATCTGGGTAAGACAGGCATGAAATTGGACTACCGATTAGATGGGTGCCGTGTGATGCAATGTGAACACACATAACAGTCATAAATATTTTAAAAAACCTAAGAGTTTGTCCTTTACATACTGCCCATTTATCTGTAGAGATGGTTTGAAATTTTTTGTGGTGGATTATGCAGCGCCCAGAAGTCGCGGTGCAGGCCATTTCACGAACAAAACTCGGAACACCTGGCAACCCGACGTTCGGTCTAAATTCTGTCCGTCGGTGTACGGATTTGGCGAACACTGGGCCAGCACGCGGCGTTCTCTGGAGTGCAGACTGGAATCTGCAGGGGCGGCCCGTCCAGCACCGCACCGCAGCTCGCCTCGCCCCCGAGCACCTGTTGATCGCTGCCCTGCTTACCGTGCGACACACCAGCCTCCCTTGGCCCTGAAACTGGATTTGCTATCCATCTTCATTCAGCGCTCGCTACCGACACGGTGCCTCATGAAAATCGTTACAAGTATATTCTCTGGCAATTTTATTCCAATTTCTTTGGTTTTAGTTTGACTTCCATAACCCAAGATCTTCATGTGCTCGTGGGAAAAATTTAAGTTTAAAAAATATGTATTCCCACTGTATGATCTACAGTGTGTTTCAGATAAGTTACGAGGGGTATTCTATATTGATTTACACTTTTATTTCTGCCGTCATCCATTGTGCGCCTTTTGACTCATTGCAGTTGTAATGAGTACAGATGTAGTACTTTGGTCTAACCGTAGGTGGCAGGACAGTTACAAGAAGTGTACACAGTACAGCCCATTTTACCAACTGCAGCCATTACGTGAGCGGACGACATGGCGTGTGATCATCAAGGACAACGCTGGAGCCGGCCGGAGTGGCCGAGCGGTTCTAGGCGCTACAGTCTGAAACCGCACGACCGCTACGTTTGCAGGTTCGAATCCTGCCTCGGGCATGGATGTGTGTGCGGTCCTTAGGTTAGTTAGGTTTAAGTAGTTCTAAGTTCTAGGGGACTGATGACCTCAGAAGTTAAGTCCCATAGCGCTCAGAACAATTTGAACCATTTTGAACCAACGCTGGACGATTTGCGTTCTGCGGAAGGAGGATGGAAACACTGCGAATATTCACAGGCGATTGGTGGCAGTGTGTGGAGAGCGTGCACCGCCAGGAAAAAGTTCTTGCAACATTACAACACGCCTTCAGACACGAGTCGAAAAACCACGCCTGCCATAGTTCAAATGGTGTTCCACGAACTGCCACACCGCATTCTCGTGACGTTGGGTTCGCAGTTCCTGGAAGGATGCTAAGTAATGTCTGGCCGCCCGCTCGGTTAGCTGTGCGGTCTAACGGACTGCTTTCCGGGCGGGAAGACGTGACGGTCCCTGGCCCGAATCCGTCCGGTGTGGCGGCCAGCCTGTGGAGGATTTTTAAGGCGGTTTCCCATCTGCCTCGGCGAATGCGGGCTGGTTCCTCTTATTCCGCCTCAGTTACACTAGGTCGGCGATTGCCGCGCAAACACTTTCTCCACCTACGCGTACACCATAATTACTCTACCACGCAAACATTGGGTTTACACTCGTCTGGCGTGAGATGTTCCCGGGGGGTCCCTGGGTTCGGTGTGGGGCGGCGGTGGGGTGGGTGGACTGCTGTAGCCTGTTGTGGGGTTGTGTGCCACTGCGGGCTTCGGCGGGGACGAAGCCTCTCCGTCGTTTCTAGGTCCCCAGTTCCATACAGTACAGTACAATACAATACAAAGACCGGCCATAGGTATCTTCATAGCCCCGAGTAGGCGGTAATCAGAAATGGTCAGTCAATTCAGGAGATTGCCGGCCGCGGTGGTCTCGCGGTTAAGGCGCTCGGTCTGGAACCGCGCGACCGCTACGGTCGCAGGTTCGAATCCTGCCTCGGGCATGGATGTGTGTGACGTCCTTAGGTTAGTTAGGTTTAAGTAGTTGTAAGTTCTAGGGGACTGATGACCACAGCAGTTAAGTCCCATAGTGCTCAGAGCCATTTGAACCATTTGAATTCAGGAGATTACGGTGGGCGTGTCAGAACCTGGGACCCAATTTCAGCGATGGCGGCCGTTGTTCTCCGACTCGTGCGGGAACGAGCGTTGCGTTGCAAGAGCATGTTCTTTTTTACGGCGTACACTCTCCTCAGACTGCCACCAACCGCTTGTTTATATCCGCACTGTTTACACCCTCATTCTACAGAAACCTCTTCGCTGTTGTTGACGATCACACACTATATTGTCCGCTCGCGTAATGGCAGCAGTTGGAAAAATTGTCTGTACTGTGCAGGGATTAGACTTCTAGTGATTTTCCTTCCACTAAGGGTATACCACAGGACTACCGTAATTATGAGTCAAATAGCGCCTCATGCATAATGGGAGCCGGCCGCGGTGGTTGCATGGGGGCTTAATTAAAATGTAGAATGCAAATAATTTTAATTTTTGCTTTAGTAGCTGTCTGTTCGGTTACGAAGTCTCGTAACGGTTGGCCCTGACTAGTATTATTACGCTATCTGACTGCATAGAAAATTAACAAAGAATGAAATGGAAATTTTCATTAACACAATTAATCAATTAAGTCCCCAGCAACTATAAAACCTACGAAACCAAAGCACAAGTGTAACTGTTCTGTGTGTGGAAGTATGACTCAACGTACACATCTGGCACGGTTCTACTTCAAAAGACAAGAATTTCAAATACCATTTATACTGAATTAAAGAAAATACGAATACCATAATTACTCAAGAGAACCACAATTACACTCTAATCCAAGAACACAAGCCAGATGCTTTGTTGACTGAACCTGTTATGACACATTATTTAAAACATGGAAATAATGAAAAATAAATCAAGTTTCGTTACCTTCATATATTGACCAAAATCACTCTAATCATTACAATATATCTCCACACCGACTCGCTATTACCACATCTCAACAAGAACTTTTCAGTATCACATCTCAGCAAGCACTCCCTACTAGCACATCTGAACACGAACTGACTACTACGAGTCCTCGACAAGCACTCTACTACGACATCTCAATAATCACTCTGCCAGTGGAGGCGGGCGAACAATGCTCTCTAGCGATCTCTGGCGCTGTGGCTCAGTGTAGCCACCTTTCATATGCCCTTCCTCCACGGCTAGAATTTGATGGTATTTTTGCCAGCATTGGTGGTGAAAATACCACCAAATTCGTCAAAAAAAATACAGACAAAAATAAAAGATAATATTAATACTTAAATACCATATAACTAGAAAAAATTTTGGCTTTGCACTGACCTTTCAATAACCTATTATATAGAATACAATAAGCAATACAAATTCTTTCATGCATGTGACTTTACATAATAGTTTACACAAGTATTATGTGGTTAAACAGTTCAATCAATAGCGTCAGCAATGACGAATATGTGCAGGTAAGAGTCTCATAACTTTCCACAAACAGTAATACACAAAAAAATCAGTTTATACAAATATTCACATAAACGCTTTCCATAGCCCATGAATAAGTAGTTGACAGTTCCCGCAATAGCACCCAGCAATGGTCAACAGGTGCAAAAACCAATAAGTAACATTTTTTCAATAGAAGCAGTCCATCAGTGGCACCCAGCAATGTTGAGTAGGTGCAGACACCAACAAGTAACACCATTTCAGTAGAAGCAGTCCATTAGTGGCACCAGCAATGTTGATCAGGTGCACACAGCAACAGGTGACTTCATTTCAGTAGAAGCAATCCATCAGTGGCACCCAGCAATGTTGAGCAGGTGCAGACATCAACAGGTGACATCTTTTCGGTAGAAGCAGTCCATCAGTGGCACCCGCAATGTTGAGTAGGTGCAGACACCAACAAGTAACACCATTTCAGTAGAATCAGTCCATTAGTGGTACCCAGCAATGTTGAGCAGGTACACACAGCAACAAGTCACATTTCTCAGCAGAAGCAGTTCCATAAAATACACTGTCACTGATCACACTGTTCATCAGAGTTTATAAGCAGAAATTAAACATGTCCTAGTGGCACCAATCATGTAGAAAAGGTACAAGTAACAGTCCATAATTTTTACAATCACTGATCACACAGTTCATCAGCAGAAATTAAACATGACTAAATGTCACACATCATGTTGAAAAGTGCAGCACCATCACTAATCACACAGTTCAGGCATGAACAATAGTTTGAATACACATACAATGCTTTTATATTAAACATACAAATCATAACAAACACACAAATGATATCAGATAATTGTCCTATTAACTATTACAATACACAAATACCAGTAAACCTATAACATTTATGGGTGTCAGTGCAAGCCACTACCAACAAATAAAATAATATTTAGGAGATAGGTGGGTAGGATTAGAAAAGGAAAACACACAAAACACATCCACTCATCTTTCATCCACATTAAGTACTACTGTGTAATTGAATAGTGTTAACTGTGTAAATGTAACTCTGTCCAAGATTTGATGTTCATCATGTGTACCAAGTACTAGTGGCAGCAATGTATAACAGTCAATAATAGTTAAGTCAACGTCATAGTCATCATGTCAAGACCAATGTTTGCCAAGCCAGATCAAAATGTACTGTTGCTGAACAACTGTCAGTGTACCAAGATATGCAAATGCTTCCTCTCTCAAAAAAAAAGTATATACTGCTTAGCGATTTGACAAAGTGTGTGTGTAGGCAATCTTCTTTCTACTTGAGTGTTCTAGTCTGCCATCTTCATCCTCCTTGTTCCATATGGACCAACAAAAAAAAAAAAAAAAAATGCTCCTCACTTACTTTACCTCTTATCCACCAAAACTCCAATAATCATCACTTAACTTCAATAATACCTCATTTACCTTACCTCTTGTCCACGAAACTCGAATAATCATCAACTTCACATAATCTCAATACCTCAATAATACGTCTATACATATAAACCTCAGCACCAATATCATTTCACTTCCATAACAACTCTTTCCTCTAGTCAGTCTCCTCGAACAAGTACAGACAAAATCCTAGTGCAACTTCAATTCAGCATCCCATGCAATCCGAAGACACAGTGTCCACACACAACCTCTGTGTAATCCATCTGACCCAAATTTTCTACTCATTATAAATTATAAGATACATTTTGGTTCCTTGTCCATCATTAAATAAAAGAAATGCATACATGACCTCTAACAGACTTAGTTCGAATAACTCTCAGTAATTAAGTACGATTACGGAGTGTGAATGATCATAATATTTCACAGTGTGTACACCACTTCAAGAATCATAGCAGAAGCAAACATGTGGAGTATTTTTTGTGTCAAGTGTCACTTCCTATTTCAATTGCTCACGAAAATGCAGTGTAATACTGTCAATGGTCTAAACCTAGTTTTGGTATGTCATGTCGTTAGCTTCCTTCCTATTAGCATAAATTTATACAGATTCCATAAAACGTCCAACTCATGTGACTTCCATGAAGTTTTTTGTACTAATGTCGTTCGTCGGATTATAGCAGTTCATTTTCTTATCTTAAAAATATAAGGCACTGAGCGTAAGCAAAACATGCAATAGCGAGTAAATATACCAGTAGAGAACAGAATGTCAACAAGTGGATGCAGCACAATCCCTATAACAAGGCTCTGCCAAGCGAACAATCTACAATTAATACCATAGTGTAACCTAGTCTCTATGTTTGTACACAGTATACCAGCATTTCTATATACTAAATTGAAGAGTAGTTATGACAACAAAACAGAAATGTGTAAATATGCAATCCATAAGCAAGGCAGCAAATATGTTATCTATCATAATAAACAGGTCATTAGCATCATATCAGCATAAGCAAATAAATGTTTATATGTAATCTTAATAAGTAAACATGAAGGCGCAAGCAGATAAATCACAAAGTATAACTTACATATCTAACCACATCAGCACAATTAATCAGGTGACAATTATAATTTAAATAAATAAGCACAGCAGGCACATAATAGAAAAATATGACATCAGTGAAAAAGCATAGCAGCCAAGCGATGCATAATATATACAAATAACAACCCTGTTCATTAATTAATCATTGTCAAAGTCAGTTAATATGCGTAAGCACGTCGCTTCACTAGTAAATTCATAGAACATGAAATTAGCACAAAGTATGAATCACGTAATCGCAAGCAGCAAATTACGTCTGAAGTACGTACCTAAGTGGAATTATGTTACCTGAAAAATAAACTCAATTAACCGTTACCTTTTTTTGTTTATTACTTTCTTCTTCGAAATGACCTTCTTCCTGAAAATTTTCTCCAAAGCAAGTCGTCTTAACGTCGGACACGCACAGAATTTACCTGAAGGTCTTAAATACTTTATACAACCGTATCCTGAAAAATACTGAATGTTAATAACATAATTTATGAAGTCATCATAGCTTTATACAGAATTTATTCGGAGAAATTAGACTGTGTATTTGTTTACGTCTATCAGTGCATTCGCACTGAGCGCTCGATCAGCTGTAGGCGCGTGACGTAGGAAGCGATTGTTTGCGGTCAACGACTGCCTTGTGCGGCGCGCCGACTTGACTGTTGCTTTGAGTATGTGCCGCCGCCAAAACACAGCGCGGTATCCTTGTACTCTCTTCGTGTTTGCATGTAGCTGTTGGTTTCTCAAAAGTATGTCATTCCACAAAAATTTTTACGTTCGATATATGATGTATTCCCTTAGAGCGTCGAGATTTAAGAGTTTCTACTTCAACAGTGTTATCATGAATGATTTTGCGAACCCTATATGGACCGTTATAAAGCAGAAAAAATTTGCGACACAAGCCTTTTCCTTTGTGAGACAAACGATGAGACTTAATTAATACCTTCTGACCAACTGACAAAGTTTTTAAACGACCAGGACGTTTAGCTGATTTCTCTCTTCTTGCAGCCGCAGACGCAATATTTCGTAGGGCCAGGTTCACAACTTCAGAATGCCGCAGTTTTCGTGAAGGCGGAAAAGGAACGATTTCAGAAATGCGATTTGTCGGTGCTTTATTTTTTAATATCAGTGTAGGCGGTAAAGAAGTTGAATCATTAGGGAGTTCATTCAGAATATTTTGAAAAATATGAAGATACTGATCCCACGTTCTGTGATTCTGATGACAATAAAGACGACACAATTTATTGATTTCCTTCATCCATCTCTCTGAAGCATTAGATTGAGGGTGAAAAAGTGAAATGAAAATTGGTTTAATCTTCCGACGCCGTAGAGTACGAAGCCAAATTTTAGAGCGAAACTGTGATCCATTATCTGATATAACCTTATCAACATGACCAACTTCTTTAAGAAAATGTTTGATGAAAGCGTTAGATACTGAACGAGCTGTTGCTTTGCGTAAAGGTGTAAAACACACATATTTTGATGTCAATTCCACTGCTACGAAAATGTATGCAAAACCATTAGTAGAACGAACCACTGGACCGAACAAATCGACTGCAGCCATCTCCTTTAATTTCGCTGGAATGATAGGAAACAACGGTGCTCTGTGAGAAATCGTTGGCGGTTTAGCCTTTTGACATAATTTGCATTTGGCCAGAACGGATCGAATACGTTTTTCCATATTACTGAAGTAACAATTTTCTCGTAATTTATGAAAACATTTTCTGGGACCAAAGTGCGCATAACTAAAATGTGTGTACCAAATCAATTTATTGACCCACTCATCAGGAATACAAACTAACCAAACAGAGTTGTCGACCGATTTTCGTTTGAAAAGAATGTCATTGCGAACTAAATAATGCTGTCTAATCGCTACGCTTTCCTTTCTCCTCCACTTTTCCTTAATGTCCTTCCAGATTGGATCCTTATTTTGCTCCTTAGCGATGTCCTGGAGCGAAGATGAAATAAAGTTCTCAAACGCAACACCTTGAATGTACATCAAACAATAATGGTTTTCTTTGCAGTCCTCTTCAGCACATTGTTTCAAACCCATAGGTGCACGTGATAAAGCATCAGCAACAATATTTGAAGATCCCTGTATGTAAACAATACGAAAATCAAATTCCTGTAGGTACAACGCCCATCGTGACAATCTGCCATGAGTTAATTTTGTCAACATAAGAAATTCCAGAGCTCGATGATCGGTGTAAACCTTAGTATGTCTGCCAAACAAAAATGTGCGAAATTTTGTGAAAGCCCAAACAACAGCCAAAGCTTCAAGTTCCGTAATCGAATAATTCTTTTCGGATTTAGAGAGAACACGACTTCCAAATGCAATAGTCTTCTGTACTACAACGCCGTTTTCTTCTATCTCTTGAAATAAATGTGCACCTAGGCCTTTGTATGATGAGTCCGTCGCCAAACAAAAATCTTTAGATAAATCCGGATGTGAAAGAAGTGGGGCAGCAACTAAAGCATCACGAAGTTGTTCAAATTCTGACTGAGCTTCCTCATCCCAACACCAATTAGAATTTTTTCCAGATAATTCACATAAACGAGGTGTGGCCAAATTGTCCAATCTAACAAAGCGTCTAAGAAAATTACAGACACCAAGGAAACTACGTACATCACGTTTTGTGGTAGGAACAGCATAATTACGAATAGCGTCTAATTTTTCTGGATCAGGAAGAATACCTTCTGTAGAAATAATGTGACCGAGAAATTTCACCTGAGAACGACCAAATTCTGATTTTTCCAAGTTCACTGTCATGCCAACTCGTGCAAAAATACGTAATAATGAATCCAAAATTTTGTTGTGCTCACTCCAAGAACGTTTAGCAATAAGAATGTCGTCAACATAAGAAGTAATATTGTCACGAAGATAAACAGGTAAAATTTCATTTAAGCTACGAATGAATGCTGCAGAAAATATAGTAAGTCCAAACGGTAATTTCCAAAGTCACTTTTGGGTAAAACAGTCAAATCCGGTTATTTTTTACCTACTGTCTAGATAGATGGATAGTAGAAGGGTTGTTTTTATAGATGCAAAGAATAGTATAAGAGTAGGCAGCGGTGCAGAAAACTAAAAGGAAAATAGCACCACTACAGCTCGGGGCCCTGTGATCGCTACGGCACATATTCACTTAGTGTAGTGAATCCCCTGAGGACTTTAATAGCTGCACATTAATTTCAGTTTGTGACTTAGTGGCACATTTGGCGGAAGTGCGTACGTAAATCGATCCAACCATGAACATGGACGTATGTCATTCCTAGAATTGCAAAAGATCTTAAATTTCCGAACAGTCAAGAAGTGTTTACAGTCAAAGCTTCCGCCTCGTGGCGACAAAGACCTACCGCGTCTGTCCCAGTCCGAATGTCGATTATTGTCAAGTTCGCGCGCCTGGCGCTCTCTTGTTGCGTCCCGTAAATGAAACAAATTATCTTCTTCAAAGCCCTCTGCTATCTGTGATTCTAAATTTCTTCTGCCGTCTTTTCCTACGATTTCGCCTTCAATTTGTTTGACTTGCTTTTGTAATGCCTCAGATCCCCTTTTGACGCGTTCATTAAATTTTGCCTGATTGTCAACATGTTTATTTATGTTCTGGTACTCTTCGGTCTCTGCAAATGGTAATGTAGCTGTATCATCCGAATCTCTGTCCCCATGTAAACTAAGATTTGTCAATTTATCTGAAATCTCCTCAACTCTTTCCGATAAGTCACCTATTTTTTCTTTCTGTTTACTTACGTCTTCCGTAAGTGTCGCGACTCGGGTTTCAGTATTGACACATTTGGTAGTTAACTGTCCATATTGTTGTGTTAGGTTATTTAATCTGTCATTTGGTACGGATTCCGCGATTCTCTCAAATATTTCTTCCTTATCGTGTGCACATTGTAAATTTAACTCTGAAAATTTCTGTACTATCACGCGATCTCTCTCCTCCTGTTCTCTATCCTGTCCCCTTTGTCTAATCTCTACTGCAATTAATCTATTATTGTGAGAATTCAAAATCGGTTGTACTTCTTCTCTGATTTCTTTCTTTAATTCATCTTTCATATTTTTGAAACATGTCCCTATTCGTGAGTCTAACCGTGTTTCCATTGTCCCCATCTGTGTTTTTAATTCAGATCTGAACTGTGTTTCCATTGTTCCCATATCAGTTTTTAATTCAGATCCCAAAGTTCCCATCTCGGTTTTGATTGTTCCTATTTGTGATCCCAGTGAGTCTAACCGTGTTTCCATTGTTCCCATACCAGTTGTAATTGTTCCTATTTCTGTTTTTAATTCAGATCGAAACTGCTCCATTGTTCCCCTATCTGTTTTTAATTCAGATCGAAACTGCTCCATTGTTCCCCTATCTGTTTTTAATTCAGATCGTAAATTTAATATCGCACTCATCAACTGCTCCATAATAGCCGGTTCGAAATTCTTTTCGCCCCTAACATTTCCCGCGAAACCAACTTCTTTCGTCATAGCTGTAAAGCTATCTGTGTTCAATACTATTCCAGAATCTTCTGTCATTAATCTCGTATTCTGTGAATTTTCTGATTGAGAAAAATTTTGAAATGGTTCCGGACTATCTTCCCGACTTATTAAACTGTTTTCCACTTCATTATTCATGATAGTGTTTTCCTCTGTTGGCGAGTTCGCCATGTTAACAATTTCGTCATTCTCACTGTCCATCATTTTCGCCTTTTTCATTGATCGCGTAATCATTTACAAAAAATACAAAACTCGTCACTGTACGAAAATTACACACAATGACTCTTTATCTCCAACAATACCATTTACACGAAATGTTTCCCTCAAACACGCTTAACGAACAATTGAAATAATTGCACTAAATTGTCAGACGCGTATACAAGACAACAATCAAATTCAGAGAAAAAATACCATTATAAGAATGACAATTACCAAATCTACACATGAAAAACAGACTATAATTACTAAACTACAAATTACTACAACAATGCTACTGTCTACTATTTTTACAATCTGAAGAATTCCAAGGGACGATCCGAAGCAGTGGTCGCCACGTGCATGGGGGCTTAATTAAAATGTAGAATGCAAATAATTTTAATTTTTTTTTGCTTTAGTAGCTGTCTGTTCGGTTACGAAGTCTCGTAACGGTTGGCCCTGACTAGTATTATTACGCTATCTGACTGCATAGAAAATTAACAAAGAATGAAATGGAAATTTTCATTAACACAATTAATCAATTAAGTCCCCAGCAACTATAAAACCTACGAAACCAAAGCACAAGTGTAACTGTTCTGTGTGTGGAAGTATGACTCAACGTACACATCTGGCACGGTTCTACTTCAAAAGACAATTTCAAATACCATTTATACAGTTTATTTAATTATCTTTCAGAAAGTTACAGCAACGGGCTATTAATATTGTTTAACTTATTATTATTGCTCTAAATACAACATTATGTTATCCTATAATGTAGCTAATGTATTCAAATTGTGCACAGATCAGTTTAAGTTAAATTTTTATCGGTTTCAGTAATGGAGCTAGAAACTTCAAATTTTTAGCGTTGTATGCAACATGCTGTACATACTTGGTTATGTACAGATGAATGTTCTCCTGTCGCAATGTCCATTTAGGTGATGTGTTGACACGAGTGCCCATTTTTCTAAATGCACAACTCAGTACTGTGTACAAATCAGTTTTAGTTGGTGAGATAGAAACATATGGTACGCGACGGCGGTCAAGGCGCTGCAGTCATGGACTGTGCAGCTGGTCCCGGCGGAGGTTCGAGTCCTCCCTCGGGCATGGGTGTGTGTGTTTGTCCTTAGGGTAATTTAGGTTAAGTAGTGTGTAAGCTTAGGGACTGATGACCTTAGCAGTTGAGTCCCATAAGATTTCACGCACATTTGAACATTTGGTACGCGACGTGTTGTATTCGCCACCCAGGTGTAAGGCTGATACCAAGACTGCAGCAGCGTCTCGCAAGCAGACAAGAACCAGCTAAAACACTCACCTTCATATCGTCGCTTCTAGCTGGTCCTTGTCTTTCGATGCCGCGCCGTATCAAACTACTTGTTTGAGGAAGTCATTATTCAGCACGTAAGAATTAATGACTGAGGCAGCCATTCGAACAAAATGTTTCAAGGCATAATCCGTGGCTGCTTCATCAGCATCGTGTCAGCATTCGCCAAACGTACTCTTTGAATGTATATGATATGTTTACTCCGCGATAACTCCTGCAGAAGGCGAAACGTCATTCGCTGTCCATTCCGACCTGCCTTGTCTATGGCAGTATAACCGCACATTACTTCAAAAAAAATGGTTCAAATGCCTCTGAGCACTATGGGACTTAACAGCTGAGGTCATCAGTCTCCTAGAACTTAGAACTACTTAAACCTAACTAACCTAAGAACATCACACACATCCACGCCCGAGGCAGGATTCGAACCTGCGACCGTAGCAGTCGCGCTGTTCCAGACTGAAGCGCCCTGAACCGCTCGGCCATCGTGGCCGGCCCGCATTACTTGAAACAGAACTTCGAAGAAGCCCGCCACTCCGTGACACCAGCGACTCCGTATCTTGTCCGCAGGTCGTTTAGATGGCACAGTGAGTTGTGCAGTCGGGATTTCCATTATTTTTTTTTTTACACCAAAATGCCTTTCGTACTTCTATGCCGATTTACAGAAGAAATTACGATGGAGGTAAAAAAATTATATTTAAATGTCTGGTTAGCAAGAATTCACGGGAAAAACTTGACTGCGTGTCGAAGTTCAAGGGTATGTTTTTGCTATTGAAGTTCCTAAAAGAGGTTAATTGTAATGAAGAGTACAGTTAGGAGCTGGTGCTTCCGTTTACCTATCTAATTAAATATCCCTTTCACTTGTTGCAGAGAAAAACACCTAATCTCAAACACCGACTACATTAAACCTTCGGTCGTGCGGTAGCGTTCTCGCTTCCCGCGCCCGGGTTCCCATGTTCGATTCCCGGCGGGGTCAGGGATTTTCTCTGCCTCGTGATGACTGGGTGTAGTGTGATGTCCATAGGTTAGTTAGGTTTAAGTAGTTCTAAGTTCTAGGGGACTGATGACCATAGATGTTAAGTCCCATAGTGCTCAGAGCCATTTGAACCATTAAACCTTCCGGTACCTCCCAAATATAAAACCTTCCTGAATCATTTCTAAATTAGGTCTTTGCACTAATTAAATCGTGCCTTGTTTGCTTTTATTTCGTCCCGCAGTCCATGCTCTACTAATTTCCATTTTCTTCGTTTTTTCTCTGTGGAATTGCAGTCCCCATCTCAGTTAAGTATCTTAATATACTGAACAATTTATTTGATCCTATCTTAAATTTTATTCAATGTATTCATCATCTGCGTACGTCGTTGTGCTAGGTGTCTCTCTTAGCTGTCATAATAATCTGTTCGTAGTATTTTCTTGTGTATTATTAGACATACTCCTACATTGTTCCTTCTTTTTTTCAGCATGTCGACATGATTAAGGAATTTAATGCTCCACGGCCCAACCCGTACTACACCCGTTTCATTTTCCTGACGATATCTACCTAAGTAGCCCCCGCCGGTAATTCAAAATGTGGGTCTGTTTTACGCCCTGAATATTTTACCCAGGAGGATGTAACTATCAGTAAGCCTTGTGATAGAGCTGCATGTTTAAATGCTCTAGGTAGTGAGGGGCTGGGAGTGGTAAGGGGCCAGTTTGCCAAAAACTAACAATTGAACCAGAAAAAGAGAATGTATTTGTTTAAACTAGTACTGGAAATATTTGTGTGTTTCTCTAGCAGGTCCTTAGTAATTCCGAGAAACGTCGATAAATGCAAACAAACAAACAGTCCAATTTTAGAAACTGGACAATATTACTGAAGATGGCAGCTGTAAAGATTTACCAAATGCCAAAAAACGAACAACACAATTTTAGAATTATAAACTGGACCCCGGTGGTTCTGTTTCAACACAGATTAACAAGCACAGTATTAACTAAAAGAGCGATAAACGTTTCCATTAGCAGATGTTACATACCAGTAAACTAACATGAATGAACATTTAATTATCACCTCAGAGCAGGCAATGAACCAAAGTTAAGGAACTCTATAAAACAAATCGGCAACAATAAATGATATGCAAATAAACTTAAGAAACAACGCCCAGTTGGCTTCAACTGACAGTGATATATTTAACCCTGCATATTCAAGCCAGCCCAGATAATACTCCTAAACTACAAATTGGGCTCTAACCCAACAAACAGAATATTTGTAACATAAACAGGCACAGACCCACATTAATGTACAAACTTACCTTCTTAAAATTTGTTTTTGAAAGTGTATGAATATAATTTTAACCAGACCCCTCACACAGATTCAATTAAGACAGGAAAATTAAAGTTGCCTTCATGCTGAGACGCATTACAGGCACAACTCATAATATTTATGAATTATCCACAGAGCATGGAGACAACAGATAGAAATAAGCGTAAATCAAACCAAATTTACGAATGTAACTACGGGTAAACGTCTCTTAGCATCACTGGGGACAGCACACAGGTAGAACCCCCAGTATAAGACACCCCCCTCCGCAACCACCGTGTTACAGCAGGTAAATACAAGTATTTTATCGTATAGTGTACACATTACGGTGCACACCAAGAAAGTCCGTATGCCTCAAACGCCATTCCGCTTTGCCTGCAATTCCCTTAGATAGCCGACATCTGACGTAGTAGAAGATCGTCTTCCACCAGAAACAAGTGCCGTGTTTCTCAAGTAGTCAACTCGACAGACTGCGCGTGTCCCCTGGCCCCTGCCGTGCCTGGGATGCTAAGCAGGCGCTGTTGCTGAGTTACATGCGAAGCAAAGAGGTCAAATCGAGCTTCAGATTATGTATCGAAAGCGTACGGGTCACATGTCCTCAGTACCATCATAGTAAGGTCATGTTTGCCAATGTTACGAGGCCGTATCAGTCATCCGTACTGTTACCCCTGCAACTATTAAAAGTACGGATGCCCTTCTCTAGAAACATATGTTACTTTGGGCCCTTGCCACGCGTAGTGGCCGCGCTGCTAGAGGCGCCATGTCACTGACTGCGCGGCCACTCCCGTCGGAGGTTCGAGTCCTCCGTCGGGCATGGGTGTGTGTGTTGTTCTTACCATAAGTTAGTTTAAGTAGTGTGTAAGTGTAGGGACTGATGACCTCAGCAGTTCGGTCCCTTAGAAATGTGGTTGGAACCTGTACTGCTGTCTGCCACTGTGAACTATCGTGCTGACGACTCCGATCCGTAGAGCTCCCACGCTGTCAGACAAAGAGAGCCTCGGGTAAGAAGTATGACAGCAACGGATACTCAGATCGATAATTCGAAATGGCACAGCGGTGGAAGATGAACAAGACACCTGGAACATAACGGGCTCAAGAAAAGAAAAGAAAATCGAAGTGTCGTTTATCTGTTCCACTCCCGAAACAAAAGAAAGAACAAAAAGAAATCAGTAAAAAAAATGCTGACGAGACACAGCAGTAACTGTATTCAACTCTCATCAGCCAAATGAAAGGTCTGCTTCGTAACGGTAAAGCCATCATAGGTATCCTAGAAGCGAATGTAAGCTGTTTACCACTACAGTGTGGCGAGTCTTGTGGGAGACAGGCTACTGGAAGGAATAAAGATAAGGGTGAACGTCTAGTCGACGACAAGATCGTTAGAGACGAAAAATGGTTCAAATGGCTCTGAGCACTATGGTACTTAACTGCTGAGGTCATCAGTCCCCTAGAACTTAGAACTACTTAAACCTAACTAACCTAAGGACATCACACACATCCATGCCCGAGGCAGGATTCGAACCTGCGACCGTAGCGGTCGCGCGGTTCCAGACTGTAGCGCCAAGAACCGCTCGGCCACCCGGCCGGCTTAGAGACGATGATCAAGTCGAAATGGACAGGGACGGGAAGGAAACCGGCCCTATACTTTAATTCTTGGGTTGGGTTGTGTGTGTGTGTGTGGGGGGGGGGGGGGGGGAAGAAACGAAACAGCGAGGTCATCGGTCTCATCGGATTAGGGAAGGACGGGGGAGGAATTCGGCCGTGCCCTTTCAAAGGAGCCATCCCGACATTTGCCTGGAGCGATTTAGAGAAATCACGGAAAACCTAAATCAGGATTGCCGGACGCGGGATTGAACCGTCGTTCTCCCGGAAGCGAGTCCAGTGTAGTATCCACTGCATCTCCTTGGCAGATCAAAAATGGTTCAGATGGCTCTGAGCACTATGGGACTCAACTACTGAGGTCATTAGTCCCTTAGAACTTAGAACTAGTTAAACCTAACTAACGTAAGGACATCACACACATCCATGCCTGAGACAGGAGTCGAACCTGCGAACGTAGTGGTCCCGCGGTTCCAGACTGCAGCGCCTAGAACCGCACGGCCACTTCCTTGACACATCGTTAGACCGATAGAGGAGAGGAGCAATGAACGTGAGCGACTGAAACAGACCAACAAATGAGGTGTCGTCAAACAAAATATGGAACCGTATCACGAAATAAGTCAGACACGATGTCGTGTTACAGGCCGCATGTTACAGAGGCAATGTCAGTTATGTCTGTAGAAGTAATAATGTTGCAAAATCTAATACAAACAAGTTTCGGAGACAAGGCTTGCGATCTACCATGCATTTTCCTGGCTGACGAGCTCTTCCTATAAAGGCTAAAAGCTCCGAGGAAATATTTGTCTCGTACAATATCGTTACGAGGGCCAGGAAAAAACGAGCGATAAAAAGGAAGACGTGCTACAAGGAAACGAGCTCGTGTGTACATAGCGGTGCACCACCAACGTTTACGGTTGTCGGACGGCTATAATTGCCGAAACTATAAGATGTGACTCTCATTGGATACGCAAGTGAAGTACCTATCGAGGTGTCCAGCACATCGTCCGACGAACACGTAGACAACCTGTGTCGACCGTGCTAGTGAGACACGCGTTCAGTGGCTTCTAAACACTTTGAGTCCATACGTAGCTGAAGAATCTTCGGATTACAGCTTGTACCCTCTACCTGTTTCCGTTTTAATAAATAAGTTTTAATAAGGGATCGGCCGTAAGTAAAAAAGTTTTTTTTTTTTTTTTTAATTTTCCCCTCAGACAAGCTTCGGTGAGGATGCAACATTTTTAGCGGATTCATTTTTTTCTTGAGACAAAATACACTGATCATACACGGATCAGCCATAACACTATGACCACCTACCTAATAGCCGGTATGTCAATCTTGACACGGATAACAACAGTGACGTGTCGTGACATAGAAGCAGTGAGGCCTTTGTAGGTCGCTGGAAGAAACTGGCACCACATTCGCACGTACTTGTCACCTAATTCTCCGTAAATTCCTTGGAAGAGGGGGGGGGGGGGGAGATGATGAGCTCTGACACCACGTTCAATCACATCCCACATGTGTTCAGTCGGGTACAGATCTGGCAAGTTAGGGGGCCAGCACATCAATTGAAACTCGCCATTGTGTTCTTCGAACCATTCCATCACACTCCTGGCCTTGTGATATGGCGCATTATCTTGTTGAAAAATGCCATTGCCATCGGGAAGCATGATCGTCATGAAGGAGTGTATGTGGTCTGTAATCAGTGTACGATACTCCATGGCCATCATGATGTCTTGCACGTGCTCCCTGGATCTGTGGATGCTCACAAAAATGTTCCCCATAGCATAATGGAGTCGCCGCCATATTATCTCTGTTCCGTAGTACAGGTGTCGAGGACCTGTTCCCCAGGAAGACGACGGATTCGCGACCACCCATCGGCATGATGAAGGAGATATCGATATTCATCAGACCTTACAGCGCTTTGTCACTTCGCCAACGTCCAGTGCCGATGGTCACGTGTCCATTTCAGTTGTAGTTGTCGATGTCGTTGTATTAACATTGGCACATGCGTAGATCGTCGGCTGCGAAGGCCCATCGTTAGGAGTGTTCGGTGCACTTGAAACTTCCCCTTAGAAAAATTTATAAATGGCAGTGCTGGGAAACCTCTAAGTTATTTGGTTTTCAAACAGCTCAGCAAAACTGAACGTATTCAGACATTTCTCTCTTTACTTATTCTGATCAACACTAAACTGACACACAAATTTTTTTTTTTTTTTTTTTTTTTTTTTTTTTTTTTTTTAGCGCAACGCAATCTGACTTTCAATAATCCCTACAAAAGAATGGCCCAGACTAACAATAACCTATACCTTTCATGACTCACTTACCCCAGAAAAATCTTCTTTACTCAAACAACTGCAATACAGCGAGCGCCAATACTGCCAGATAAAGCGCCAATACTGCCAGCTAAATAAAAGATTCGAACTACTGAAGGCATAGTTATCAAATGAAAGATTTTGATGGAGAACAAACAATGTATTTACCTTAATAGTGTTCAAAAGTTATCAGTTTATGACAACCAGTCTTACAAATTTCACCTCCAACTGCGCAACGCTACGCGCTGTTCACATCCAACTGCCCAACACTACAATAGCAAATATTCCAACACTGCAAACCAGCCACAGACTCCACATAGCACAGTCCGTGATTTTCATACAGAGCGCTACGTGGCGTTACCAACATAAAAACCTAAACAGCCTACTTACACACTGTGTCTACAGACGCACTTGTACTCAGCCCAGCATTAACGCCTGATGCCAGTTCCGTCACAATTCGCCGTCCCTCCTATTTTATTACCAGTGAGCTCAGCATGCAGCGTCCGACATGTGTAACGAGGCGTGGCCGCCCGACACCATGGCGTCTGGTTTCGCTAGGTGTTGAGGATACACACCACAGCACTCCTCGAATACCCGACAAGTTGTGGAGTTTCCGAAATACTCGTGCCGAACCTGACGTCCATCACACCTGCCGTCGGTCAGACTCAGATCGCGCGCCTTCCCCCTCTACACACGGACAGCGCGCTCATTGATACTACCTGCACTGTGCGCATGTGTGACTAGCTGTCATTTCCCGCAAGGTGCTGCTTCTATCGCTTGGCCGGGTTTATATCGATAGTAGGTCGGTGGTCATAATGTTGTGGTTGATCAGTGTATATGCAGAATGAGATTTTCACTCTGTAGCGTAGTGTGCGCTGATATGAAACTTCTTGCCAGATTAAAACTGTGCGCCGGACCGAGACCCGAACTCGGTACCTTTGCCTTTTGCGGGCAAGTACTCTACCATCTGAGCTTCCCACGCACGACTCACTCCCCATCCTCACAGCTTTACTTCTATCAGTAGAGCACTTGACCGCGAAAGGCAAAGGTCCCGAGTTCGAGTCTCGATCCGGCACACAGTTTTAATCTGCCAGGAAGTTTCAGTGCATATGTATGCTGCAATATCACATACTGATGTTCTCTTAGCTGACTGTCGTCTTCAGTGGAGCTTATTTTTTGGTAAAGTTTGTCATCTCCAGCTAATAATGATTTATAAGTGGTACTATCGTTAAAGCGCGGAGGCGCTGTAACCAATATGTATGAAAAGGCCACACAGAGAATCGCTGTTTGAAAAGGGGGAGGGGTGCTGGTGTTCGGTTTCTGTTTGAGCTAAAAACGTGGGGTAAAAGGTTCGTAGCTTAGCTCGGACCAGCGGCCACTTGTAAAGCCATTGCAACATCTGTCTTAATGTAACTGTGTTACATTATGTTAAGCAAGGCTTGAATGACGAACTGAGTTGGCGACCACGCAAATAGTGTAATCGATTAATTCCTTTTGCAAAATACTCTAACTGGACTGAAATTAATGCTTGGCTAACGGCACCATTTGTATGTGCACCGTTCTGATTTTAAGTGCAAAAGCAATCAGCCTTAAATAACTTCAATCTGATGCGAGACTGATGTTTCAAATTCGGTCAACGGGTGTATTGCATCTTGGTCTGTATTAAGTTTTAACCGTTTGAAAAAATCTTTCTTCTTTCGGATTTTACGTGCAATAAACACGTTTTTATGAGTTCTTTTACGCTTACCAATTCCGTGTTTGAGACGTGTGCGATAGGTTCAAATTTTATAATAAGGTAGACAAATGGTCGTCCTGTCGTTTTGTGAAACCTTTATCCGTTGCCACGATATAGCGGTTTGAAGTTACACACAAAATGCACGTAAAATTCTGTTTTACGCGAATCGCACACGCTAAGACATTTTAAAGTGATACAGATGGCGATACAAAATATATTCTTACGGCAATTACAAGAGGCGTTTGCAAAAAAACTTTCGTCGTTTGGGAGTACGTTCGAAAAATGACGCTTCTGGACATGAAACTGTGTTTCGTAGAATTTGTTAGATTTTGAGCTCTGCATTCCGACGTAATTTAAAAAAATGTTTCGTACCGTTGATTATCATTTCGTTGTTAATATTTTAAAGATTTTGTTCACCAGTAACGTAAAATGCTCGGATAACCTATGAAAGTGCGAAATAATGTATGAACAAAACCCGAATTTCACCCAGCCCAGTATAAAATGACGTACTGTTATTTAGCATTTAAATTTTTATCGATGACCACACAGAAAATTAAACTAACTCGAAAATCGGTATAAAAATATTTTAAGAATGGAGGTCACCATCATTCTAAATAATCGAAAATGTTTTACTGCGATTTCTTCAAAAACTACTGTGCCATCTTGTAGAAAATTTATTTTCGTGCAAAACGCGCTTAAGTTCGTCAATTTTCGTACAGAAATGAAAAGTGGTAGTTTGTAATAGTTTGTCGTGCATACATTGTCTCGCGGTTCTTCTACTTATTTTTGCCATCATACTCATACTTAATTCTGATTGGTTGTTGCAACAATTCGCGCCAAAATTATTCACCTGAGTTTTTCCAACAATGACAAGAATTGTAAGATAAGACATATTAACAACGTGTATGCCTTTCAATAGTTTGATGAGCTATTTACATATATTATTATTATAAACTTCGCACAGTATTTAATTTTTCGATCAGTATTGTATTTGTAGTTGCTGGGTTTTATGCACTATATTAAATATTTATGGCCATTCTTCATATGGTTGCTTATACAGACTCATGTATATAAATATAATGTGCCTAACTATAAAACAAAAAACATTAAAAAACTTAAAAATTTTAAAAATTGAAAAAAAAATAAAAGCACAAAACAAAAAATAATAAAGAATAAAAAATATTAAAAAATAAAGCCTCCACCTGAAGGTAGAGTTAAATTTTGGAACCAGAGTGAAAAGTACTCCTGTAGCAGAACAAAAAAGGCGAATATCTCCCGGGCAGAGTTAGGGATGTAAAAGAAAGGAACCAAATAGCTAAAAACGTTTTTATAGGGGGATAAAATTTCTGTAGATGAATGAATTTGATCTCTCTCTCTCTCTCTCTCTCTCTCTCTCTCTCTCTCTCTCTGTGTGTGTGTGTGTGTGTGTGTGTGTGTGTGTGTGTGTGTGTGTCGGGGGGGGGGGGCGAGGGGGCGTTGATTTTTTTTTTTTTTCCTCCAAGGGGACGATTTACCATTTCTCCACTAAACTAACCCTTTGCTGCATGGATGTTGAGGAGTGTAAGAACACATAGACGCAAATTTATGCGTTTCCTTAGAGTGGGATGCATCTGTAATAGGAAGCATCCATCTTAAGCTTTAATGACACGCTGTGTCATATTGCACGACATGACAAATGCCATGTTTTATGACATAATGACATATATTTACAGCATGACATTATGTATCATGTTAGTTTACTTGATACAACGCATTATATTGCATGACGTGGGTACTAATACACTCCTGGAAATGGAAAAATGAACACATTGACACCGGTGTGTCAGACCCACCATACTAGCTCCGGACACTGCGAGAGGGCTGTACAAGCAATGATCACACGCACGGCACAGCGGACATACCAGGAACCGCGGTGTTGGCCGTCGAATGGCGCTAGCTGCGCAGCGTTTGTGCACCGCCGCCGTCAGTGTCCGCCAGTTTGCCGTGGCATACGGAGCTCCATCGCAGTCATTAACACTGGTAGCATGCCGCGACAGCGTGGACGTGAACCGTATGTGCAGTTGACGGACTTTGAGCGAGGGCGTGTAGTGGGCATGCGGGAGGCCGGGTGGACGTACCGCCGAATTGCTCAACACGTGGGGCGTGAGGTCTCCACAGTACATCGATGTTGTCGCCAGTGGTCGGCGGAAGGTGCACGTGCCCGTCGACCTGGGACCGGACCGCAGCGACGCACGGATGCACGCCAAGACCGTAGGATCCTACGCAGTGCCGTAGGGGACCGCACCGCCACTTCCCAGCAAATTAGGGACACTGTTGCTCCTGGGGTATCGGCGAGGACCATTCGCAACCGTCTCCATGAAGCTGGGCTACGGTCCCGCACACCGTTACGCCGTCTTCCGCTCACGCCCCAACATCGTGCAGCCCGCCTCCAGTGGTGTCGCGACAGGCGTGAATGGAGGGACGAATGGAGACGTGTCGTCTTCAGCGATGAGAGTCGCTTCTGCCTTGGTGCCAATGATGGTCGTATGCGTGTTCGGCGCCGTGCAGGTGAGCGCCACAATCAGGACTGCATACGACCGAGGCACACAGGGCCAACACCCGGCATCATGGTGTGGGGAGCGATCTCCTACACTGGCCGTACACCACTGGTGATCGTCGAGGGGACACTGAATAGTGCACGGTACATCCAAACCGTCATCGAACCCATCGTTCTACCATTCCTAGACCGGCAAGGGAACTTGCTGTTCCAACAGGACAATGCACGTCCGCATGTATCCCGTGCCATCCAACGTGCTCTAGAAGGTGTAAGTCAACTACCCTGGCCAGCAAGATCTCCGGATCTGTCCCCCATTGAGCATGTTTGGGACTGGATGAAGCGTCGTCTCACGCGGTCTGCACGTCCAGCACGAACGCTGGTCCAACTGAGGCGCCAGGTGGAAATGGCATGGCAAGCCGTTCCACAGGACTACATCCAGCATCTCTACGATCGTCTCCATGGGAGAATAGCAGCCTGCATTGCTGCGAAAGGTGGATATACACTGTACTAGTGCCGACATTGTGCATGCTCTGTGGCCTGTGTCTATGTGCCTGTGGTTCTGTCAGTGTGATCATGTGATGTATCTGACCCCAGGAATGTGTCAATAAAGTTTCCCCTTCCTGGGACAATGAATTCACGGTGTTCTTATTTCAATTTCCAGGAGTGTAGTAACATCGCAAACCAGTTAACAACATGAAAACCAATGTATGCTTAAGTGCACATACATTTTTTTAAAATGTGTAAAGTCTATAATGCCAAAATTGTATATTTTTACCGTGCAAATTTTTCATGTTGCTGGTGTTACTGTGGTGGTGCTGGTGGTAGTGGAGGTTGTGGTCTTCAGTCCGAGGAATGGTTTGATGCAGCTCTCCACACTGGTCTATCCCGTACATGCGTCGCCATATCTGAATAACTACTGTACCCTATATCCATTTGAATAAAGAAAACGAACTACTACAGCCATGTCGTCAAAGAAACTCATTTCAAACGACTAATTTGGACTCAACACTTACGCCATCTTCGGATCCCCTATAAACCAAAAGATTACTTTGATTTATTGGCCCATTTATCGTATAACCCATATAATAATACTTGTATTGGATTGCAGACATCAGGAATGTGTTTACACCACGGACTGACTGCAAGTCCGCAGCTCGTGGTCGTGTGGTAGCGTTCTCGCTTCCCGCGCCCGGGTTCCCGGGTTCGATTCCCGGCTGGGTCAGGGATTTTCTCTGCCTCGTGATGACTGGGAGTTGTGTGATGTCCTTAGGTTAGTTAGGTTTACGTAGTTCTAAGTTCTAGGGGACTGATGACCATAGATGTTAAGTTCCATAGTGCTCACAAGGGAACCTCCCCATCGCACCCCCGTCAGATTTAATTACAAGTTGGCATAGTGGATAGGCCTTGAAAAACTGAACACAGATCAATCGAGAAAACAGGAAGAAGTTGTGTGGAACTATGAAAAAAATAAGCAAAATATACAAACTGAGTAGTCCATGCGCAAGATAGGCAGCATCAAGGACGCTGTAAACTCTGAAGCGCCTTGGTCCCGTGGTTAGCGTGAGCAGCTGCGAAACGAAAGGTCTTTGGTTCAAGCCTCCCTCGAATAAATTTTTTTTTATTTTCAGACTATTATCAAAGTTAAGGCACTCAAACATAATCAACTTCGCTCTCCAAAATTCCAGGACATGTTCAGATTTGCTTGGACACATGCAGGATTTGACGGTCTACACACGGAAAAATTTGAAAACGTTAAAAACATATGTTTTGACAGAGCACAAGGAAAACTGTGGGACTGTGAAACTGTTGCATTCATTTGTTGCAGTTCATGTGACAAACTCTTATGTTTTCATCACTTTTTTGGGAGTGATTATCACATCCACAAGAAAACCTAAATCAGCAAGTTAGATGAATCTTTTCACCCATTCGCCAAATGTACTAGTTAGATGGGTCGACAACATATTCCAGTCAGGTGACGCACATGCCGTCACTAGTGTCGTATAGAATGTATCAGACGTGTTGTCCTGTGGAGGAATCGGTTGACCTATGACCTTGCGAGTAAATGTTTTCGGATCCCATTAGAGGGGCACGTCCTTTCGTCTACTAATCGCACGGTTTTGCGGTGCGGTCGCAAAACACAGACACTAAACTTATTACGGTGAACAGAGACGTCAGTGAACGGACGGACAAATCATAACTTTGCGAAAATAAAGAAAGTAAACTTTTCACTCGAGGGAAGACTTGAACCAATGACCTCTTGTTCCGCAGCTGCTCACGCTAACCACGGGACCACGGCGCTCCTGAGCTCACAATATCCTTAATGTTGCTTATGTTGCGCATGGACTACTCAGTTCGTATATTTTGATTATTTTTTTCGTAGTTCCACACAACTTCTTCCTGTTTTCTCGATTGATCTGTGTCCAGTTTTTCAAGGCCTATCCACTGTGCCAACTTATAACAAAATCAGAGGGGGTGCGATGGGGAGATTCCCTTGTCAGAACCATTTTTGAACTGACTGCAACAAAATACATATAGAAGAACCGAAGATGGCGGAAGTGTAGTGCCGAAACTAGTAATCTGAAATAAACTTCATTGGTGACACAGCTGTGGTGGTTCGTTTTCTTTATTTATATCATCAGCCGTCGTTCGACGTCCGTGAGAAAGATGCGCTTCCACAAGTTGCACATCCATTTGAATCTGCTCACTGTGTTCATGCCTATGTCTGCCTCTACAATTCCCACATCCCAATGCCTTCCATTACTAAACTAATCATTCATTGACGCCTCAGGATGTGTCCTATCATCCGATCCCTTCTTTCACTCATTTGTGCCATGAATTTATTTTCTCCCTTCTTTGATTCAGTACCTCCCAGATAATTTTCAGCGATCTTCTACAACCCTAAATTTCCAGAGAGTCTGTTCTCACCTTGTCTGAACTGCTTATCGTCCACATTTCACTTCAGTACAAGGCTACACACCAGACGAAAACCGTCAGAAAAGACTAACTAACACTTAAAATTTATATTAAATGTTAATAAATTTCTTTTTTTTTTTCAGATATGCTTTTGTGCTATTGCCAGTGTCGATTTTATATCCCTTCGACATTGACCATCATTCGTTACTTCGCTGCCTAAATAAGTAAAGATACCTACTACTTTTAAGCGGCTAGTTTCCTAATCTATTATTTATTTCGACTACATTCCATTACCATTGTCGTGCTTTTGTTGATGTTTACCTTATTACCTGTTTTCAAGAAGCTGTCCATTCCGCTCAGCTGCTCTTCCATTTCTTTACACACTCTAACTGAATTACCATGTCATCGGTCAACTTCAAAGTTTTCATTTCTTCTGCACGAACTTTAATTCCTTCTACAAATTTTCCTTTGGTTTCCTTTACTGCTTGCTTAATGTACAGATTCGATAACATAAGAGGATAGGCTACAACGCTGCCTCACTCCCTTCTCAACTATTGCTACCTGTAATGTCCTCCAGCTGCTTGTAACTGTAGTCTGGTTTTTTCTATACATGCTGTTCATAATCATTCGCTCCCTGTATTTTACCCCTGGTGCGTTCAGAATTTCAAAAAGTGTATTCGAGTTAATATTGTCAAGAGTTTTCTCTAAATCTACTCATGCCATAAACTTTAAGTTCGCCTTCCCTTGACCTATCTTGTAGTAAGATAAGTCAGAGGTTTATTATTGCCTCACGTGTTACTACATTTCTCCAAAATCCAAACTGATATTCTCCAAGGTCGGCTTCTACCAGTTTTTACTTTTTTTTAAAAATAACTCGTCTCACTATTGTGTAGCCCTGACTTGATAACGCTCTGAGTCCCAATGGTTTCTGCCTGAAACCACACCCACGATGTTTTTAGTACCAGTGGTTTTCGCATGAAAGAAGACAGAAACTACCAGTGGTAGACTGAGGTACTTCTACGAATGTAGTACATTGTAGCAATCACTTGTAGCGTTCAAAGCAACAGTTAGCGCGGAGATGATGCTATATGATTGTAGGAGATTCTGACCTGCCTTTTTTTTTTTTCTTGTATTGGCAGTACCGAGGAGATCATTGACAGTGAAAGTAAATATATCTAATAAATGATGACTAACTGACAACCTCAGCTGCCGACAGGTGTTGTTGTTATACCTCGATGTGGACAGGTGAAAATGTGTGCCCCGACCGGGACTCGAACCCGGGATCTCCTGCTTACATGGCAGACGCTCTATCCATCTGAGCCACCGAGGACACAGATGAATAGCGCGACTGCAGGGACTTATCCCTTGCACGCTTCCCGTGAGACTCATATTCCCAACTGTCCACAATTCTACATATGTATTGTACCTTATAGACATTTGCCCACCCACCCAACAGTTTGGAATGTGAGTCTCACGGGAAGCGTGCAAGGGATAAGTCCCTGCAGTCGCGCTATTCATCTGTGTCCTCGGTGGCTCAGATGGATAGAGCGTCTGCCATGTAAGCAGGAGATCCCGGGTTCGAGTCCCGGTCGGGGCACACATTTTCACCTGTCCACATCGAGGTATAACAACAACACCTGTCGTCAGCTGAGGTTGTCAGTTAGTCATCATTTATTCCAGGGAAAAGCTGCACGGTCATTAACATTAATTGTTCTTCCGAGAACACGTTACTGTCTTCGTATATAAACATATCTAAGTTATTCTAAATTTTAATTTGTATTACTGTCTTTATGAGTATTATCGAAATGAAACCACTGGGACAGTATGCAGTTGCGATAAAAAGAATCAAAATTTAGGCCCATTTTAGCTTGTTTTTTAACTATAATTTGTTTTAGGCGTTATGAGTTAATGGAAGATTAGAGATGGGGGGGATTTTGTCTAGGAAAACTGCGAAACTGCTGTCAATAGTATATCACATGAAATGATGCGTGGTTGAAAACTGTGTTCCAGTGGTCGCGAAGTGAAACCACCTCCTTAAAGCAAATGACTGTTTACCTTTGGACAATCTAGTTTCGATGCGTAATATGATAATGAATGTTAATCACGTGAAAAATTGTAAAATTATGTATTTCTTCATATAGTTAGGACTCAAAGAGTTAAATTGTCGGTACATGCCTTTTTTGGAACTTGAATTATTACGTTCTTTTTGTAGTCTGAGAGTGTTTCCCCAGTCTCAAATATCTGCACACATGTGGAAAAGTCAAGTCATGGCGGCTCTCCCAACGACTTCAGTATTCTTCTAGTCGACAGAAAGTAAAATGAATGTACTGAGGACGGTGAAACTTCGCCGAAGAAAGTATAGGTGGAAAAGGAAAAAGCTGTTTGCTCAGTGCAGACCTTTTCCAAAACACGTGGCTAGAGAAGAAGCAAGTTAGACGACTACGCCATCGACATCTCATCAAGACCCAAGTTGATGTCCCGAAAGCGCCATTGCAAGGCATTAGAGAGCTTCGCCGGCCGGAGTGGCCGAGCGGTTCTAGGCGCTACAGTCTGGAACCGCGCGACCGTTACGGTCGCAGGTTCGAATCCCGCCTCGGGCATGGATGTGTGTGATGTCCTTAGGTTAGTTAGGCTTCAGTAGCTCTAAGTTCTAGGGGACTGATGACCTCAGAAGTTAAGTCCCATTGTGCTCAGAGCCATTTGAACCATTAGAGAGCTTCGCTACTTCTCAAGGGCCCTTAAACGACTTAGGAAAGAAGAAGAAGAAGAAGAAGAAGAAATGTGGTAGGGCGAAAGAACAGCTGGCGTTTAACTCCTGGAACTGGAAACTGACGCAGCATAGGAGAAGAGAAGAAACTCCAAACAAGAGGATATGAGTAAGGGTTTAGAAAACTTCGTACATCCAGGCACTGCTTTTGTTCAGTGCCGCGCCTTTGGCTATGAGCAACAACTAATGTCAACAGCCCTAGCGCACCATTCAACGTAGACTCCAGCAGAACGGAGAGGCTGTCATCGCCAGTTGCGCTTATGAGCGAGGCCGTTGTTGTTGTTGTGGTCTTCAGTCCTGAGACTGGTTTGATGCAGCTCTCCATGCTACTCTATCCTGTGCAAGCTTCTTCATCTCCCAGTACCTACTGCAACCTACATCCTTCTGAATCTGCTTAGTGTATGCATCTCTTGGTCTCCCCCTACGATTTTTACCCTCCACGCTGCCCTCCAATACTAAATTGGTGATCCCTTGATGCCTCAGAACATGTCCTACCAACCGATCCCTTCTTCTGGTCAAGTTGTCCACAAACTCCTCTTCTCCCCAATCCTGTTCAGTACCTCCTCATTAGTTATGTGATCTACCCATCTAATCTTCAGCATTCTTCTGTAGCACCACATTTCGAAAGCTTCTATTCTCTTCTTGTCCAAACTATTTATCGTCCATGTTTCACTTCCATACATGGCTACACTCCATACAAATACTTTCAGAAAAGACTTCCTGACACTTAAATCTATACTCGATGTTAACAAATTTCTCTTCTTCAGAAACGCTTTCCTTGCCATTGCCAGTCTACATTTTATATCCTCTCTACTTCGACCATCATCAGTTATTTTGCTCCCCAAATAGCAAAACTCCTTTACTACTTTAAGTGTCTCATTTCCTAATCTAATCCCCTCAACATCACCCGACTTAATTCGACTACATTCCATTATCCTGGTTTTGCTTTTGTTGATGTTCATCTTATATCCTCCCTTCAAGACACCATCCATTCCATTCAACTGCTCTTCCAAGTCCTTTGCTGTCTCTGACAGAATTACAATGTCATCGGCGAACCTCAAAGTTTTTATTTCTTCTCCATGGATTTTAATACCTACTCCGAATTTTTCTTTTGATTCCTTTACTGCTTGCTCAATATACAGATTGAATAACATCGGGGAGAGGCTACAACCCTGTCTTACTCCCTTCCCAACCACTGCTTCCCTTTCATGTCCCTCGACTCTTATAACTGCCATCTGGTTTCTGTACAAATTGTAAATTGCCTTTCGCTCCCTGTATTTTACCCCTGCCACCTTTAGAATTTGAAAGAGAGTATTCCAGTCAACATTGTCAAAAGCTTTCTCTAAGTCTACAAATGCTAGAAACGTAGGTTTGCCTTTTCTTAATCTTTCTTCTAAGATAAGTCGTAAGGTCAGTATTGCCTCACGTGTCCCAGTACTTCTACGGAATCCAAACTGATCTTCCCCGAGGTCGGCTTCTACTAGTTTTTCCATTCGTCTGTAAAGAATTCGTGTTAGTATTTTGCAGCTGTGGCTTATTAAACTGATTGTTCGGTAATTCTCACATCTGTCAACACCTGCTTTCTTTGGGATTGGAATTATTATATTCTTCTTGAAGTCTGAGGGTATTTCGCCTGTTTCATACATCTTGCTCACCAGATGGTAGAGTTTTGTCAGGACTGGCTCTCCCAAGGCCGTCAGTAGTTCCAATGGAATGTTGTCTACTCCGGGGGCCTTGTTTCGACTCAGGTCTTTCAGTGCTCTGTCAAACTCTTCACGCAGTATCGTATCTCCCATTTCATCTTCATCTACATCCTCTTCCATTTCCATAATATTGTCCTCAAGTACATCGCCCTTGTATAGACCCTCTATATACTCCTTCCACCTTTCTGCTTTCCCTTCTTTGCTTAGAACTGGGTTTCCATCTGAGCTCTTGATGTTCATACAAGTGGTTCTCTTATCTCCAAAGGTCTCTTTAATTTTCCTGTAGGCAGTATCTATCTTACCCCTAGTGAGACAAGCCTCTACATCCTTACATTTGTCCTCTAGCCATCCCTGCTTAGCCATTTTGCACTTCCTGTCGATCTCATTTTTGAGACGTTTGTATTCCTTTTTGCCTGCTTCATTTACTGCATTTTTATATTTTCTCCTTTCATCAATTAAATTCAATATTTCTTCTGTTACCCAAGGATTTCTACTAGCCCTCGTCTTTTTACCTACTTGATCCTCTGCTGCCTTCACTACTTCATCCCTCAAAGCTACCCATTCTTCTTCTACTGTATTTCTTTCCCCCATTCCTGTCAATTGTTCCCTTATGCTCTCCCTGAAACTCTGTACAACCTCTGGTTCTTTCAGTTTATCCAGGTCCCATCTCCTTAAATTCCCACCTTTTTGCAGTTTCTTCAGTTTTAATCTACAGGTCATAACCAATAGATTGTGGTCAGAGTCCACATCTGCCCCTGGAAATGTCTTACAATTTAAAACCTGGTTCCTAAATCTCTGTCTTACCATTATATAATCAATCTGATACCTTTTAGTATCTCCAGGGTTCTTCCATGTATACAACCTTCTATCATGATTCTTAAACCAAGTGTTAGCTATGATTAAATTGTGCTCTGTGCAAAATTCTACCAGGCGGCTTCCTCTTTCATTTCTTAGCCCCAATCCATATTCACCTACTACGTTTCCTTCTCTCCCTTTTCCTACACTCGAATTCCAGTCACCCATAACTATTAAATTTTCGTCTCCCTTCACTATCTGAATAATTTCTTTTATTTCATCATACATTTCTTCAATTTCTTCGTCATCTGCAGAGCTAGTTGGCATATAAACTTGTACTACTGTAGTAGGTGTGGGCTTCGTATCTATCTTGGCCACAATAATGCGTTCACTAAGCTGTTTGTAGTAGCTTACCCGCGTTCCTATTTTCCTATTCATTATTAAACCTACTCCTGCATTACCCCTATTTGACTTTGTGTTTATAACCCTGTAGTCACCTGACCAGAAGTCTTGTTCCTCCTGCCACCGAACTTCACTAATTCCCACTATATCTAACTTTAACCTATCCATTTCCCTTTTCAAATTTTCTAACCTACCTGCCCGATTAAGGGACCTGACATTCCACGCTCCGATCCGTAGAACGCCAGTTTTCTTTCTCCTGATAACGACATCCTCTTGAGTAGTCCCCGCCCGGAGATCCGAATGGGGGACTATTTTACCTCCGGAATATTTTACCCAAGAGGACGCCATCATCATTTAATCATACAGTAAAGCTGCATGCCCTCGGGAAAAATTACAGCCGTAGTTTCCCCTTGCTTTCAGCCGTTCGCAGTACCAGCACAGCAAGGCGGTTTTGGTTATTGTTACAAGGCCAGATCAGTCAATCATCCAGACTGTTGCCCTTGCAACTACTGAAAAGGCTGCTGCCCCTCTTCAGGAACCACACGTTTGCCTGGCCTCTCAACAGATACCCCTCCGTTGTGGTTGTACCTACGCTACGGCTATCTGTATCGATGAGGCACGCAAGCCTCCCCACCAACGGCAAGGTCCATGGTTCATGGGGGGAATTGCACAAGAAGCTTTAGTAATATGAAAATGCATTTCCGTGTCGATTGCAAAGTATTTTTGATAACAGCTAGGCAACTTATTACTTCCACGTATGTCTCGCAAAACGACCACAAGAAATAAATCTAAGACTCTATAGCCAATATCGACGATAACCGACAATCATACTTCCGACAGACCATTTGTAAATGGAACAGGATAGGGCACCAAATAAAGTTCCACCGTCCGCCACACATCGTAAAAATTACTTGCAGAGTATGATGCAAACCTCGGCTTGTATGGAACGTAAACACTAATTTTTGTATTGTACTGTACTGTATGGAACTGGGGACCTAGAAACGACAGAGAGGCTTCGTCCCCGCCGTAGCCCTCAGTGGTTCACAACCCCACAACAGGCTACAGCAGTCCACTCACCCCACCGCCGCCCCACACCGAACCCAGGGTTATTGTGCGGTTCGGCCCCTAGTGTACACCCCCTCCCCCCACCCCCTCCCCCTTCCGCTCCCCTCCACTCCCCCTCACCCCTCCCTCCCTTCCCTTCCACCTCCCTCCCCCTCTCCCTCCCCCATCCCCCTACATCATACCTCCCCCTCCCTCCTCCACCCTCCCCCACCCTCCACCCTCCCCCTACATCGAACCTCCCCTCCCCCCTCCCCCTCCCCCGTCCCCGTCCCCCCTCCCCACAGGATTAGTGCCGGGGACCGGCGCACCTTCCTGCCGGGAAAGCAGTGCTTTAGACCGCACGGCTAACGGGGCAGGCAACACTAATTTTGCTACTTTTCTTTTTTCCTTCCTTTGCCTGCAAGGATTTTTATCAGTTCTGATTTGATGACGTTATTTGAGACTAAGGTATTGTGTGAAATGTGTAACTTCGATAAATAGCAGTTGTATAGCACTGTGACAAACACATGAAAGATCTGAATTTCGTCACTAGAAATTCCAGAAAATGTACGTTTGGTGTCTATTTGCAGGTTCCCACAAGCCGAAATAATGCGATACATATATTTTAAGCTTTCCTTTCCGTACTTTTTGTGCTGGTTATTTTCAAAAACAGAAGCTACGAAACCGATGTTTAAAATTACCGGTTCTTTTGAAAGAATAGGGAGATTTTTTATGTATACAGTTTTAACACATAATTTGCTTTTACAAAGGCACGAGCTGGAGCATTCATTTCGCTTTGCCGAGATAACACTGAAGCAAGAATTTCAGTTCGTGTAACTCAAGTGATATATGAGGATTGGAACTTTAATAGCAGCAACTACTTATTTACAGCGTATAAAAAATAGATACGAATTTCAAAATATTTCAAATAAATAATTGGCACTATTGAAGTTCTGGCCTACACTGTCCTTCTTTTCTTGTTAAACGTACCTTTTGTCTTTTGTTTCAGTGCGCCTCCATGATTCCATACAGGAAGAGAACTTCCACTATCTGGTCTTTGATCTGTAAGTACACCCATAACTTTTCCTTAGACTGTTTGAAATGCAGCTGCTTTAAAATAATTCATTTATTTTGATATTTTTACTTCTTATTATAATTTTACTTAATTTCAGTTTATCTGTTCAGAAATTCGTTTTATCATCGAGAAGTTTTGTATATTCATAGTTTTCAATGTGTCTACATAAAAGCTCTTGCACCACCCGATGAAATATACTTAGAGACAGCAGAACAGGTGATAAATAGTAGCTTTCTTTGTCTTATAGATCAAACTCTGTAAAGGCCGTTGGCGTACAGTCTTCTGTGCCTGAGGTCTACTTATTTTAATAAATAACAGCGCTAGTTGCATAAATATATTTTGAATGCGACCAGTGTCGTCCACTGGGCCATTGTCAAGGGTCGAGTAATTATTTAACGCGGGATCGTCGAGAATACATCAGTGATCTGGATAAATTTATTTCTCATTCTCACGTATATAGAATCTATGTCAACTGAAGTATGCACTTGAAGATCAGACGGCGGGGTCAGAGATTTTCTCTGCCTCGTGATGGCTGGGTGTTGTGTGCTGTCCTTAGGTTAGTTAGGTTTAAGTAGTTCTAAGTTCTAGGGGACTGATGACCATAGATGTTAAATCCCATAGTGCTCAGAGCCATTTGAACCATTTGAAGATCAGAGGTTATTTTGCAGTTGCTTGCGATGCATTCAACTCGTAGCTTATTTTCTATTCAGTCTTCGCATAGCAGAATAACACTTAGTGCTGAGAGTTATACTTAGCATGGCCGATTTCATTTACCCTGAGTAAAAGTGCAACTCCATATTTTTTTCCCTTAGAACAACAACATGGTGCAACGCCACACTTTGCCTAATTGGGCTATAACTTCGATCTAAGGGCGTTACTTTGGCTGTTATTGTCGCTGGCCGGTGGTTGGTGGTATGTTTCCACATGTCCCCTTCACACCAACAGAGATATGCGGTTTTCGCACATAATCGTCGCTGTAAGCCTGTTTTGTACGCCTCTGAAAATCTCGTCCAGGTGCGGATGTCAATAACGTCTTCTGAGCTGTTGCAGTACCGCAGTCGGAATTCTTACTTGGTCACATGAGCTGTCAGTCCCCTCCTTTCACCCGTGGCTTCTACAAAATGCAGCGCTTAACGTATGTCAGGTGACGGCTCAGACAGAGTTCATGTACTGGTAGTCCCAAACATTTAGGGCCATAATTATCCAAATGCTAGAGAATCCTGAGCTGATATTTTCATACAAGGGAACAACTATCCGAAATGATTATTACAGCCGGTACGAGACCATGAATGAGGCCCGTGTTTGGAAAATGCAAATGTTTCGTAACAAACAGCCGCATGCGGCATCGACGTTGCTGGCGCTACCTTACACAACTAACCACATTCATCTGTGATATGTCGATGATAATTGCCACTGTTTACAGCTAATGAATGCTTGTGGAACATCGCCCGTCACAAGAACTTACAGGCTTGCATTTAATGTATGGTGCAGCGAGATGTAGCTCTCAGAAACCCTACGCCTTCGCACATTACGTACCCTTTCCGAATGAAATTTTGACTTCATCCCCCAGACAATGAAATCGTCCCGATTCATTTTCATCTAAACGCCGCAAACCATCTTCAGGTGTGTGGCGGAGGGAACTTTGTGTACCACTTTCACCTCCCACTTTTCTTGTTCCAGTCGCGCTTGATTCACGGGAAGAACGATTGCTAGTAAGGTTCCGCCTGTGCTTCGATTTCTCACATTTCATTTTCATGGTCTTCGCGCAAGATATAGGTAGCAAGAATTAATATTGGTTGACTCTTCTAAGAACTCTTCTAACTCTAGGAACTTTAATGGTAAAATACGCCGTGATGCAGAACGCCTCTCTTGCAGCGTCTGCCACCACAGTCGACTGAGCGTCTCCGTGATCAGTAAACGGTGTAGCTAGATCCTATTGCTTGATTCTGACGGGCTGTCCATACAGATTTTATTTTGGTATAGCTTATAGTCAACTCCATTCAAAGCTGTAACTGATATTGGTTGATTTTTAGGGTTCCGTACCTTAGTCGGTAAAACGGAACCCTTATGGGATCACTTCGTTGTCAGTCTCAGTCTCTCTCTCTCTCTCTCTCTCTCTCTCTGTGTGTGTGTGTGTGTGTGTGTGTGTGTGTCCGACCTTTAAAAACCCTTTTTCTCTGGAGCGAATAAACGGATCAAGTTGAAAGTTATGCCACATACTAAGTCTATAGTTCCTTGGCGGTGCCAGAAAATTAAAGCTTCTAAGTGAATGTAATCAAAAGATACGGCCATTTATGTCGTGTATTTTCATACTCGCAAACTCACTCATTAAAACGTCTAGGGTCCTTCCCATTGACCTAGAATCATGTCATGTAATTCGGCGAGAAGCTAGGATTCAAAGTACAAGTGAAGGGAAAAGTTCGAAAATTGTTAATTTGTAATTATATGACACAAAAATATTTCCTTTTTCATTTGTTATTCGACTTCAAATATAAAATTAAAACATTCTCGAAACTCTTGGAATTCCTGAAACCGATATCGTGCCAATATCATTGTCAATAAGAGTCAAAAAATTCTCGATTCCCGGGATCGATGAACTGTCTGTTTACATAATTAAGTTTGTACGAAGCCGTTAGAGCGCTAGCCCTACCCACACCTGGCCAGCTTCCTCTGCCACTTCGTTGAAAACTTGCTTTGTGCTGTACCCAGTTGTGAAACTAAATTGCTATTTTCTCTTGTTAATTTTCGAACTATAGAAAGAAGGCAGTTAGTAAGAAGACTTTATTCTAAAAGTCTGTTATGTCAGTGACGAATGGCTAATGGGCTAGCGGTTAATCACATCGTCCTTCCTACATTTCCTGTGCGTTGCAATAATTAATAGCATTCGGACAATGTCTTGTATCATTGTCTTGCCAAAACATACGTGAGTAGATGTCACGTTTTGCTTTCACTACTTCTCCCACTGCTTTTATCGTTTCTGTTGTTATTCTCTCATTCTTGGGATTTTTTTCCTCTTTCCATACGCCTAATAGCTTTTCATTATACATAAATAATTCATTTGCAGTGGTGGCTGTTGTGTAAGAGCACGTGAACATCATAACTTTTGACACCTTTCGGATTTATTGATTATTTTCTTTCAATGCTGTTGAACGTAATGTAGATGCGGTAATCTGAAATCGGTCTAAGGCGCTGCAGTCATGGACTGTGCGGCTGATCCCGGCGGAGGGGGAGTCCTCCCTCGGGCATGGGTGTGTGTGTGTTTGTCCTTAGGATAATTTAGGTTAAGTAGTGTGTAAGCTTAGGGACTGATGACCTTAGCAGTTAAGTCCCATAAGATTTCACACACATTTGAACATTTTTTTTAATATGAAATACACGCTGCAAAATCTACCGCAGTATGCTACCTTGCTACTGCTCTAGACTCCGTGAAACTTGGCATCGCGATCACACCTTCAGTCGTGCACGTTTTGAAGAGATTTTGCGCATGCGCAACTGGCTTAACGCAATTTCCTCACGGGCAAAGACATACGGTTTTGATAAACAGCGTGCACAGTTCACGGCGAGCAAACGTAGCCCTTAACCTCCAACTACAACTTTGTCAATGCCAGTAGGTGCTAGCAAACTGCAGCACACTTTTATCCCTGTGTGTGCTTGGCATGAATCCCGCTAGACAGTATAACACTCCTCAGAGATGCCCATTCACTCACTATATAGTAAGATTAGACCAGACGTCAATATATGTTTTAGTCATTCTTGATAGAAAAACCTGTTTTAACACACACACACACACACACACACACACACACACACACAGATATATATGCCCGAGGGAGGACTCGAACCTCCGACGGGGGGAGCCGCGCGAACTGTGACAAGGCGCCGTAGACCGCACGGCTACCCCGCGCGGCAATATCTGTTGATTTTATGGTGGGTCAGGTTTATCTGTGCTGTAGGCCCACAGTGTATACATGAACACTGACGAAAAGGTGTCTCACTGATTTCTTTGATGATCATGTAAATGTGGGATCGACGACAGCGTGCGTTTGGCCCATAGGGCTCTCAGCGCCTCATTTCTATTCTAGTCATTATCACGTTGGTAGACAGTACTACTTGAATTTAATTATTTCCACAAACGGCAATTTGTGTTTGGAGTTGGTTGTTTACTGTGCAGTAATCTGCTTTCGCGTATAGTGTCAACATGAACTATATTGAATCTGTTTTAAGTGCTACCAGAAAAGAAAATTACCAGGAAAATTTAGGAGCAATGGCCTCGCAGACCAGATACATTGACTGAGAAAGTGACGAACTCAAATAAGCGTAACTACAAGCGAACATAGAACTGTATAATAAGCGTATGTTGTTGTGTGGATGCATCATAAGAATGTCTGATTTTCAGCCCGTAGGTTAATTCGTTAACCAATACATGTGTTAGGGATCGTATACATTTGCCCGAAAAAAATTTTAAAAAGCACGAAAACTCCCACTTAAACAAAAACGCGAGACGGAGAGTAACGAAAGCTTGAACGTTATTCCGTTCTTGCCCCAAACTGTACCTAATTAGGTACAAAACAATAAAATTCCCCAAAAACAATTCTTTTTTTTTTCAGACAACTTATGCATATTATTATGATTATTATTTTTGGTGTCGTTGGCAGTGGCTGTGTTGTATAAATATGTTGATAAGCACAACTGTTATACAGCAGCTGCTATTAATATCACACTCTCATATTTATCTGAATCTAAAAATTTGTCAACACCCAGAATGTAAACTCACGAGCAGCCACTGTTCATTCGTTTTCAATGTTCTGTACTTTCTAAAGTATTACATGTATACATGTGATTGATACATGAATAGAACCGCAAACTCGCCATGTTTTGCATTGTGCCTACCAGTTGGCGTTAAAAGTGCAGTGCCTTGACGAAATGTCGGCGAAGGAGGAAAAGAGTTTTTGTCATGTCCGAAAGAACAGATACCATCTTCATATATACAGGGTGAAAAGTATTTTAACCGACAAACTCTGGGAGGTTGCAGAGGACATCAAAACAAATATTTTTCCCTAATGTCATTTTTTCGTATTAGGATTATTTAAACTGGTGGAGACCGTATTACGATCTTCAGTTGTTAGAGAGCGTATTACGCTCTTCAATTGTAGGCAACTGCTGTCCACCAGTGTAGTAGTGCATCGTCTCTGTTTACTACCAACGTCTGCATGAGAGCGGGTCATTTAGCAGATTACCTGGACAGGGACGCCGTCGCACGGTAAGAACGCTGCAATTTGAGGAAGCTGTCTTGCACCATGTGGAGCGAGATTCTTCACTCAGCACTCGTGCAATCACACGTAACATGGGGACGAATCAGACGAATGTGAGAACAGTCCTTTGAAAGCAATTGTTACGTCCATTTCACTCACAGCGTGTCCACAACCTGGAACCAGCAGATTATCCACCCAGAGCGCAGTTTTCGCAGTGGTACCTGGAACAGTGTGAAATGCATCCTGCATTTCCATCCTGTCTATTGTTTACCGATGAAGCAACGTTCGGGCGTGATGTAGTCTTCAACATGCACAATTCGCATGTTTGGAGTGAGTATAACCCACATGCACAGTTACTAGCGCTCATCAAGTGCGGTTCTTCGTTAACGTGTGGGTCGGTGTTGTTGGGGACTGTTTAATTGGGCCGTATCTGCTACCTAGGCCATTAAATGGCAGGAACTATTACAATTTTCTCGCCAGAGCATTGCCAGAATTGCTGGAAGACGCCCCGCTCCCTACAAGACAACGCATGTAGTTGCAACATGACGGGGCGCCGTCACATTTCAGTCTCGTGTGCGTCGATTCCTGGACCGACGGTTCCCAGACCGACGGTTCCTGTACCATGGCCTGCTCGATCCCCAGGTATGTCGCCTCTGGACTTTTTTGTGTGGGGAGAGATGCGCAACCTTGTTCACACAACTCCTGTTGCATCAGAAGAGGATCTGGTTGCCAGGATAGTAGCAGCAGAAGCAGCAGCAGCAGTAGCAGAAGCAATTCAGGATACTCCTGGGGCTTTTGCCCGTGTCAGAAAGAACATGATCCGACGGTGTAACCTTTGTTTAGGTGTCAATGGAGGCATTTTTGAAAATCTACTGTAATTGAAATTGGGTTGTGTTAATGTGTTGTCTCTTGGTCATAAAAAAATGGAAAAGTGTTCGTTGGTTTAATTGATTTGCCGCCAGAGACATCTTCCTCTACCGGTTTAAATACTCCTTATAGGAAAAAATGACATTAGGGAAACATATTTGTTTTAATGTCCCCTATCACCTCCCAGAGTTTGTCGGTTTAAATACTTTTCACCCAGTTAAGGCTCACCGGCCATTGACCATCTTCTTCTGTGCGGATGCACGAACAGTGCCCAAACTCTTACGGGAGTCGGCAGTAAAGCCGCGAGTAATGAGTATGATGGGCAGGGGCACTTTGAATATACTGCGGGACAATAAGTTGCGAATGTGGGTCTCACAAGTGCGTGCCAGAGATGCAGTCGCACTATCCTCTGTGTCCTCAGTGGCTCAGATGGATAGAGCGTCTGCCATGTATGCAGGAGATCCCGGGTTCGAGTCCCGATCGGGGCACACATTCCAACTGTCCCCGTCGACATATATCAGTGCCTGTATGCAGCTAGGGGTGTTCATTTCATTGTAATTTAAAGTAATGGGACAAGTCGCGCAAGAGGTATATTTAGCGCGCTTTTTCCTCTACTACCTATTCGAAAAACTTCGCGTGACATCACATATCAAGAATTTCAAAAACGTTGACCGGTGTTACTTATATCCGTGTGACAAATATGCGAAATGGATTCTGATAATTTAAATTCTGTAATACGGTATTGAGAAATTAATGTTAATATGCGTTTTGGAACAGCTCCGCCTCATAGCCCTTAATTACGAGCCGCGCCTGGTTGAAGTGTTTATTTGCGGATAACTAGATATTCACATAAGGGCACGGTTTTAGCAAAGTTGCTGGATTTACTAAACTGACGCTCCACGCATGTCAGAAAGTACTCAAATGTTTCGGATTATTTTGCAAATACTGTAGAACTTTTCTGGAGAATTAATTAGGTCGTTCTTCTCTTCTTGTAATATATCGCTTTTGCACATTCCATCATGCTCCTCCTCCTCCTCCTCAGCAGAGGAGAATTGCCATAAAGGCAGAAATCCCTTACATCAACATCTAAGAATGCGACAGTCTGATGAATAAGTGTGAGACCTCAAGTCGGACGACTTAGGTCGTAGAAGTCGTACTAACCCACAGCCTGCATGCTTTTTATTTATGAGTAAACATGCTAGTTCGTGTATTACTCGCGCAAACTAAGATTGACGTCGGCACGGTGGCTGATGGTAGCGATAGTAAATGGGAAATGCCTTTACGCTCGTTCCCGTCAGCCACGGCCAAGTGTCAGCTTGGTTTTCACGAGTAATATCCCAGATCTTACGTGATCTGGGGTAATATTACGGCCCACGATCTTCGTTTGTTCCTTGCGAGCATCCTCCACTTGACTGCCATCTGGCGGTCGTAATCATTCGGCACGACTCGGCATGATTCGGAAGTTTCCTTCGAAGCATAGCGTACTAACAAGGGAACCTCCCCATCGCACCCCCCTCAGATTTAGTTGTAAGTTGGCACAGTGGATATGCCTTGAAAAACTGAACACAGATCAATCGAGAAAACCGGAAGAAGTTGTGTGGAACTATGAAAAAAATTAGTAAAATATACAAACTGAGTAGTCCATGCGAAGATAGGCAACATCAAGAACATCGGGAGTCTAGGAGCGCCGTGGTCCTGTGGTTAGCGAGAGCAGCTACGGAACGAGAGGTCCTAGGTTCAAGTCTTCCCTCGAGTGAAAAGTTTAATTTTTTATTTTCAGTTTATGTGACAAACTCTTATGTTTTCATCACTTTTTTGCGAGTATCACATCCACAAGAAAACCTAAATGGGGCAAGGTAGAAGAATCTTTTTACCCATGTACAAGTTAGGTGGGTCGACAACATATTCCTGTCATGTGACGCACATGCTGTCACCAGTGTCGTATAGAGTATATCAGATGTGTTTTCCTGTTGAGGAATCGGTTGACCTATGACCTTGCGATCAAATGTTTTCGGTTCCCATTGGAGAGGCACGTCCTTTCGTCTACTAATCGCACGGTTTTGCGGTGCGGTCGCAAAACACAGGCACTAAACTTATTGCAGTGAACAGAGACGTCAATGAACGAACGGACAGATCATAACTTTGCGAAAATAAAGAAAGTAAAATTTTCAGTCGAGTGAAGACTTGAACCAAGGACCTCTCGTTCCGCAGCTACTCACGCTAACCACGGGACCATGGCGCTCCTGACCTTGCATTTTCCTTGACGTTGCTTATCTTGCGCATGGACTACTCAGTTTGTGCATTTTACTAATTTTTTTCATAGTTCCACACAACTTCTTCCTGTTTTCTCGATTGATCTGTGTTCAGTTTTTCAAGGCCTATCCACTGTGCCAACTTATAACTAAATCTGAGGGGGGTGCGATGGGGAGGTTCCCTTGTAAGAATCGATTAATCGTTGGAACTTGGAATCGTCACGATTCGGAAACACGCAATCGTTCTGACGATTCTTTTGAACGACGATTCGTTCGTATCACGATTCGATTTTTACGATTCTTTATTTAGAGTCGTTCAAATGAACGACTCATTCACGAATCGCCACAACTCTACTTTGGAGTGGATGGCAGAGAATATCCACTTAGGACTGCTTCGGGTTCCACAAAAATCCTTGGACCTGCAAAACAATGTAAGTACGAATCCAGAATTATTCGTAGTCCTGTACAATATGATACACTGAAATGTATTCGCAGTTGCGAATATGGACAGTCATCACCTGTATAATGAAATGATAATGAAAATTTGAATAGGACGGGGCTCGAACCCGGATTTCCCGCTTATCGCGAGCGGTTATATAACATACATACATGTCCGAAGGAACATTGCATGGTAATTCGGAATAACACGGGCACTGCAGTATCCTAAAAAGATGTACTGTTGGATCGATCATTCAAAGCTTTATCGATGGCCACGCAGATAATTAAACCAACCCGAAAATTGCTATAAAAATAACTGTCAGAAGGAAGGTCATTCTATTTCTAACCAATAGAAAATGTTTTAATGCGTTTTCTTAAAGAACTACAATCGTATCTGTTACAAAGTTTATTTTCGGACAAAATCAACTTAAATTCGTCAATTTTCACACAGTATCGAAAAGTTGATAGTATTTTGTCGTGCATGCATTGTGTCGCAGTTCTGCTTATTTCAGAGGATGAGTTGTTGCAACATTTCGCGCCAAAGTTATTCACGCGAGTTTTTCTAGTGAAGGTTTATTAATACTAAAGTTTTACGATCGTACATTTTAAATAAACAATGACAAGAATTTTTAAGATAAGCGATAATGACAATATATGTGCTTTTCAGTAGTTTATCATTTGTTGCGCGGATCATTCAGATAATGGCAAAACCATGGTAGAGTAAAAGTTGGGAATCTTAATGGAAAAAATGCTCCTATCTGAGCACAAAAGAAATGAATATACCCTGGGCAGAGTTAGAGACTTAAAAGAAGGGAAGTAGTTTTTCGATTTATCTAGCAGCTCAAAGAACTGTGTCAAAACATCTTCACATATTCGACCTTTTTTACGAGTCAACACTATTTACGCAGTGCAACGAGCTCTCTTGGCTGTAGAGTGTTGGTACACCTGCATCTTGCAGTTAATAGGCTACACCCTGACCTTAAGTCCAGATGAAGATTCGCCGACCGTAATGAACAATGGCTGAAGAGCATACATGTAATACGTAGAAAGTACAATTTCTGGGGCTGGATTTGTACCTGGGAGGTTACTATAACAATTTTTTTTTATTTCTATGTGGAAGGAATTAATTCTTTTTCCTTGGGGGACCATTTCTCCACCAAACCCATCTCCTGTTACTCGTGTGGCGAGGAGTGTAACAACAAATAGACACAAATTTATGTATGTATGTGGTGTCTGTTGTTTTGGAAATGTCGGAAAGAGCAGACACTACGTATATAACTAAGATAATGAAGGTCTCTTAAGTCATTCTTCCATTATAAAAGTGCTACGTCAGAACTGCTTCTCTGCTGCCCTTACCTTTCCTGAAGCCAAACTGATTATGTACTTCTAGAGAGGGAATGCATCTACAGTAGGAAGCATCAGAGAGTAGGGGTGCATCTATAACGGGAAGTATCCCAGAGTGGGGATATATGTGTCCTAAACTTAAATGACATGTTGTGTCATATTACACACATTACAAATTTTTGGATGACATGATGATGTGTTTCATGTTATATAGCATGACGAGCAGATGGGCCAAGGTTTTCACATGAGTGAGTCACACTTTTAGTTGTTGAAAAGCTATCTGCATGTCAGTAGTCCACTGCAGTTTCTGTTTGCCATTGGTGTTTTTGCACTTTAGTGTCTCTGTTAGTGGGGCCTGTATGGTAGCTGTGTGTTGTAGGTGGCGCCAGTAGAAATTTATCATTCCCAAGAAATTATATAATTCTTCGTATTGGTGGGGAAGGAGGTAGTTGAAGGATGATTTCCATTCAGTGTGATGTTGGAGGGCTGCCTGCACCGTTAACTGCGTGACCTAGGGAGATAACTTTGGTTTGCACACTATTGGCTTCTTTCCTCCTTGATAATACTCCCATTTGAGATGAAGTGAGGCGAGACTCAAGAGTCTTGTTATCTTGCAAGAAGATGAGGATGTCTTCCAGGTAAGTGTAGCAAAAGGGCAGTATCAATAGAATACCGTCTAAAAATTGTTGCCACATCTGGGATGTGTTTTGAAATCATTGGTAAAAGATGATGTTCTGTACAGTGTAATGATTACTGTCTTTGGAACATCACTAAGGCACATTGGTATCTGATGATAACCTTGCTTACAATCCAGAATGCTGAACACAGATGCACCTGCAAGATAGTGAGTTAAGTCTCATATGTCAAGTTACTATCAATGATGAGGATTCTGCAGTCACCAAATAAGTGTAATGTATCATCTTTCTTCGGTGCTAGTTTGATGGGTGAAGCCCATGGGCTGTCAGATAATCTAACTATTCCTGCTTTCAGTAGATCATCAATGGCTGCTTTTAACATGTGTAGTTTATCAGGTGAAAACTGTACCATTTCTGATGGCACGCTGAGTGAAAGAAACTTGGGAAAAGTCTGTGGGTGACGGCAGATGACCATGGGATGTGGTTAAGGGTGGGAGGTGGGGGTGTCACTTGTGCAAATGGCAAATTACTAACATTCTCAGTGTACAAAGATTGCATAGGTGGGAGCGCTTCCCAGAAGTCAGATGGAGGTATGCCATGGCTGTATTGTGTCTGCATGGTGAAGTCTTCATCAGTGATTGGAGTTGATTGCAAGTATGGGAGATAGTGATAAGCTATGGCGAGTTCATCAGACATTCTTTGTGTTGCTAGTCATAGTGTTTCATTATTGTCTTGTAGGCATTGAGGCTGTAATAGTGTGTCAGTGTAATGAAACAGCTTGTGTTGTATTTGTTTTACTGTGTAGTCGAGGAGACTATGGCAATGTTGATCCATTTTGGTACTGTGTTGTTGTTGTTTGGAGGTGGTGCAGTGCTGCGTTACTTACAAGGAAGGGCATAGCTGACAGTGCCAGAGATTATATGACTGGTGTCCCATTGGGTTGTGCCATTGGATAAATCCAGTAGTAGCCTGTAATAGAGGAGGAAATCTGCTCTGAAGATGGATTTGCTAACCTCTGCAATTTCAGAGTTCCATTTAGAAGTAATTCTGAATCCCAGATCTAGTGTTCATGTTTCAGAGATGGAAACAGTGACAACAGAACTGTTTGCTGTGCAAAGCTGCCCAAACTGTATGTGATCCCAGCAGTTTCTGTTGTGCCAGCTGTGTGAAGGTCACTGTCCAGGGTGGAGATTGTGATGTCACTGTCGGCAACAATCAGGCATTGTTGGACCAGTTAAGCAGGCTCTGTGAACAGTGCAAAGTAACGCTGGTACTGCTGACTTGTGCACAGTGGCATTATTGCCAACTGAATTGATACATTGTCTGTGTTGCATAACAATGTAGATTCTTTTGACTGTTGGGCTCCATAAGGTTCCCTTTCTGTGCAGCAACCATGGAATATAAAATTGTAAAGAATGTAGCAACCAGTTGTGGAAACATAATTTATTTATCTTGTTGCAAATCGATTTCGACTGATATCAGTCATCATCGGTGCATTTTTCTAACTGATACATGCCATAAGTAGAAGTAATGTCCTTGGCAGATTTCTATCGTGACAGAAATCTGCCAAGAACAGTACTTCTACTTATGTCATGTATCGGTTAGAAAAATGCACCGATGATGACTGATATCAGTCGAAATCGATTTGCAACAAGATCAATAAATTATGTTTCCGCAACTGGTTGTTACATTCTTTATAATGAAGGTTCTACCTGCTAATTTGAGTTTATGGTCCAGCGCTCCCCACTCATTGGTGATTGTGGCAACCTGTTCCTGGGACAGGAGTTTTGCTACCCACAATGTTCACGACAAGCAATCAGGCATTAATAGTGGGTGATCGATGTTCACGGCCATAGTTTGTTAAGGTTTCATCACATATTACTTGTTGTAACTCTTCTTTAGGCATCCTGAAGATACTTTGCAAGAGTGTTGGTTTTGCTGTTGAATATTCATTTTTCACTGGTGGTGCCAAGATGATATCACTAATCAAATCTGCATGTTCACCCAGGTTGGTGATGAGTGTGATGAGTGTGATGAATTTAACTGTCTCACTCATTATGTTGAGGGCGGCAAGAATGCTATCCACTATGGCAAGTCATACAGAGATCTTATCCGAGTGAATTGACTGAAGTTTGGGTTGGACGCCAAATTGTGAGAGGGGTTGATATAGGTGAATCTGCAGGCATGGAAGATTGTGTGGCAGTAGTGCCAATGAATGTTCCATTACTGTATGGTAGCACAAAAAAAAACATGCAGTTGCAGGGGGGGGGGGGTGTGTCAGTCATGTCAGCACCAATTTTGTGATGTAATTCATGCAGTATGTTGGGATCATCATTCATGATTAGTGGTGATTATGATCGATTGAGTGATAGGGGTTCAGAACATACCATTTGCGAAGCAGTAGTGGTAGTGACATCGCACAGTAAATCTGCAGTAGGATATCATTTTCTGGCCTTGACATCGGTTGTCAGTTCACTGTACTGGTGAGTGTCACTGTTACTTTTAATTTAAACACTTTGTTCGAAATTCAGTCATTAAGCACTGTGTGCCACGGTGTTGCAATCGTGGGTGAAAGTCAGGAATTGCGACGCACAATGGTTACACGTTGGATGCATTATTGTTGTGTGGTATCCAGCTCAGTACATATTTGCCATGGTTTGTGGTCTTTACAGGGCACCAAAGTAGTCTGGTGTGGTGTAGGATAAGACATGGTGCAGTATGATAATAAGCCTTTATTGCATGAATATTATACAGTAAGGCAAATACGACTGTTCTGTTTGGAAGCACTACTTTCTGAGCACACTGTCATGTCAAAGAGCATCTACTGTAAAGGAAAGTCACCAGTCAGTGATGTTACGTGACATGGAGTTCCCGCCTACCCATGAGGGAAGTGACCATTCAGAATTGGCATACTTGAATTGCAGAAGGTCTTGTTCACAAATTAATTTATTGCTGTGGTTTGATACATAATCATCTGACACAGAGTGAAGTACAGAAACAATCCACTTCTGTAGAGCTATATTTTCAGTAACTTATGTGCCCTCCTATATGTGTTTTGTGTATTTATTTCTTTTTGTGCCTGATGATGATGTCTCAAAACACATCAGTAATTTGATTTGTGACCAAAGCCTTCCACAGTTTGTGTGCCAATTTTTTTGAAGAGTTGAAATTTATTGTGCAGTTTCACCTCACAGTATTTGAAACATAGTTATGGAAACATGTTGTGCAATAATACATGCACTAAAGGATTAGATTAAAGTATATAATGTATACATATACATAAATATATATGTACTTTTATTCATAACTTTAAAAAACACTGTCTTCCTTCATAGCTGCTGGGTTCAGTTTCTGGTATTTTCTGAGAACCATATCATGTGATTCGTTCTTAACCCTGGAAAGACACAGAGGGGGTTTTTACACCCCACACTTATTTCTTTTCTTGATTACTCACTTCCTCTTAACTTTAACAAATGTTAGCATATAAATTATGTACCATAACTTTAATTTAGAAAATGTGCTATTTGAGTTTTGAAAATGCATATTCCACATAATGGATAGCTTTGTGATTTAAAGTAATATAAGCCTTCGCGTATTGGTTGGCCAACTTGTGTTTGTTGTTGAACATCTGTCACATTGTCATCACTGTAATGGCGCTGTTATTTCTCTTCTAGTAGTAACATCATGTTGTAAAGAGCATTCAGATTGTGGATTTATTGTTTAAACAGTGGTGATCAAAAGTTATTTGAAATAGAAGATTTCGGTTACACTGTAGAAGAAATAGAAAAGGACAAGAGTTGAAAATGAGTCATTTACAAAGAAGGATGGAAAAATACCAAACTGAAAATGGAAAAATGTATCAAAAGGAGCAAAGGATGAAAAGTATGTTGTAGTCTAAAAGTACTCACATTTGCAAAGCTAAGGAAACTTTTAGGAATGGCATTGAAGTGTTTCACAGTATGTCTGGACTTTGCAAAATGCCACTAAAGAAAGACAAATCTTTCAGTGAAGTATTCAACCATTCTTGATCGACACACTTCCTTCAGAGAATCAAAAAAGGAACTGTTTATGTAGCACTATGTACTCTGCTCAAACACAAAAGCGAAACATTTCTTGGAATCGTAAATGCAAGGAGATCCAAAGTTGGGTATGCTGCTGAAATGATTTGGTATGGAAGAAGATGCAGAGATGAAAAAGAGAAGGGGTGGCTAAAATGAGTGCATCAAAGAATTCAGATGTCATGAGAGTCACTGTGACAGGCAAAACATGCCTAGAAAAGAAACTGCCAGCTGATTTAACTATAAGCAAAATGCATAAAGAGTTTCTTAATATAACTAACAAAATATTAAATGATATATCTAAAAACAAAGATGATGTGACTTACCGAACAAAAGTGCTGGCAGGTCGATAGAAACACAAACATACACACGAAATTCTAGCTTTCGCAACCAACGGTTGCTTCGTCAGGAAAGAGGGAAGGAGAGGGAAAGACGAAAGGATGTGGGTTTTAAGGGAGAGGGTAAGGAGTCATTCCAATCCCGGGAGCGGAAAGACTTACCTTAGGGGGAAAAAAGGACGGGTATACACTTGCACACACACACACACACACACACATATCCATCCGCATATACACAGACACAAGCAGACTGTCTGCTAGAATTTCGTGTGTATGTTTGTGTTTGTGTTTCTATCGACCTGCCAGCACTTTCGTTCGGTAAGTCACATCATCTTTGTTTTTAGATATATTTTTCCCACGTGGAATGTTTCCCTCTATTATATTCAAAATATTAAATGAATGCCAGTATTCGTTGTATTATTCTGGTTTGTGTTCAGCCTTTAATTTAGATTTTTTATGCTTAAAAACTAATACTTGCAGTGAGTATCTGAGACTAAAAACCTTCAAAGGAGCAGAAATAAACCTGCAACAAATGAACCAGCTCATTGCTTCATATCTTGTGCAAAACACTCGAGCAAAGCACTTTTTTGAAGAGTTGAAACTACTTTCTGAAGGAACTTCGAGCATCAGTTTTGATCTCATGCAGAACCAGCCTTTGCCAAAGATCAATAAGGCTGAGGTATATTATGCCCACAAAATATAGTACTGAACATTCGGGATTGTAATCATACACCAGAAAAATCTTCTTCTACAGGTAGCTAGAGACAGAGCATGGCAGAGGCTGCAATGAAGTAACATTCTTTTACAGTATAATAGCAACTGTCTTGTAAATATGTTTTCAAAGTCACTTTGAATTTTTGTTTATCTTTTATTTCCTTGATATGGTGGAGAAATTTATTGTAAAGTTTTTTGCCAGTTTGCAGAGGTCCATTTTGTCTTATAGTTGTACTTACATGTTCACTGAGGTAGTCTTCGAATTTTGCCGGTGTCGTGTGTGGACTGCTTGATTTGTACATACTAAATGATTTTTAGTTTCTGAAATTTTCTTTATGTATGTAATTATCTCAAGAATATATGGAGTGCTTTAAAAAGGGGTTTGCAAGGATTTTTGGGTGTGACATTTTCAGTTGCCCTAATGAATCTTGTCTGTGCTCCAAAGCAGCTTTTGCTTATTGGTGAATTTCCGTAAAAAATTGTCCCATATCACAGCAGTGATTCTGCTTGCGTGTAGTACACATTTTTTAGTGTTTCTTTTGATGTACACCCAGCAAGTATTTTTATGCTGTAGCATGATGTGCTAACTTCTCACTGATGTATTTGATGTATGTGTCCGACTTCATGTTGTCATGAATCCATAATGGTAGAAATTTTGTTGATTTACAGTTCCGAATTTTTTATTGAATATATTTATGGTGGGAGTTAATGGGTGTTTATTGTGTGTGGTATGAAGGTGCATTGCATCTGTTTTATCTATGTTAACAATAAGATTGTTTGTGGTGAACCATTTTGTAATGTGTGTGGTGCAATTTTGTACTTCATATTGTAGTTCTGTAGCAGTTCTGCTTTGTATTGATATATTTGTGTCATCTGCAAATTATATACAGGGTGTCCCATTTATCTTGACCACCCTAAATAACTGGTTGCCAGATTCAAATTAAAAAATGTCTCAAGCAAATGTTCTTTAACCATCGGGGGGGCTTAAACAGCATGATTGCCTTTGTTGTAGCTTTGTTTTTTACAAAGATACGAACAGCAGTATGACTTTTTTAAATGGCACCCTGTATTTTTTTATTTGGTAATTCATTTCCTCTCCTGAAGACCTATTCAAAAATGTATCACAGAGTACCATTCACTGAAACACAATGTTATTAATTACATAACACAATATTGACATTGACACTCCCAGCGTTTAGTGCAGGTACTCGGGGTAATGGAATGCATTCATGTGCTGACATTGACAGAGGACAAATGTAAACATAAGTAGAATGCACACCTGTCATTCCATCAACCATCGTCAGTTGAAGAGCTGTGTGAGAAGAATGTACACCAACGAAGAGAAGGTGGAAATGCTACTGATGCCCGCATCTCGTGGTCGTGCGGTAGCGTTCTCGCTTCCCACGCCCGGGTTCGATTCCCGGCGGGGTCAGGGATTTTCTTTGCCTTGTGATGGCTGGGTGTTGTGTGCTGTCCTTAGGTTAGTTAGGTTTAAGTAGTTCTAAGTTCTAGGGGACTGATGACCATAGATGTTAAGTCCCATTGTGCTCAGAGCCATTTGAACCAATGCTACTGATCTATGGGGAATGTAAGTTAGCAGAATAGTAATTGGAATACTATTTTCTTATTTATGGGTACATTTAGTACATTAGTTTAGTCCTTTTAAATGCTGTTGTGTAGAATAGGTATACATTAAAGTCTGTCCTTCCTACAAGCTGCATTGACATAACATTTCTTTTATTGTTGTTGTTGTTGTTATTGTTGAAGGTAGGTGAAATTCTATACAGGCAGTGGAACTGTACAGAGAGCGATTTTGTGACAACAACCCACCTTCCTGACAGATGTTTTCTCATCTTGTGATGCTTCAGGAAATGGGAAATTTCAACCCATAACAATGCAGTTGTTGTAGCACTCGCACAGACAAAGTTGCCAAAGTTACTGTTCTCGCTTCTGTTGTTATGAATCCACGTGTGAGCACACGACAGCTTGAACATGAGATTTGCATTCCTAAAACCAGTGTACTTCATATTCTTACAAGTCACTGGTTCCTTCCTTACCATGTACACCTACATCAAGAATTGCGTGGGAATGATTTCCAGAATCATGTACAGTTCTGTCAGTGGGCACAGCAGCAAATCCTCGCCAACCTGAACTTCTTCTCCAATGTTCTATTTACCAGTGAATGTTCCTTCTCAAACAAAGGACAGGTAAATACAAGGAACATGCATCATTGGTCCAGCGACAACCCATGATGGCTTAAACAGTTGGAATATCAGTGTCAGTGGAGAGTTAACGTCTGGTGTGGGATGCTTGGTACTACAATTATTGCCCCTTATTTCATGTAGTCTAAACAGTATAGCGTATGCCAACTTCCTGAGACAAGTTCTTCCTCCTCTTCTGGATGAAGTGCTGTTAAGAACCAGAATGCTCATGTGGTATCAACACGATGGATGTCCAGCACATAATGCCTTGCATGTACATCATGTTCTGAACTGAAGGTATCCTGCCAGGTGAATTGGTCGAGGAGGAACAGTTACTTGGCCTGCTAAGTTTCCTGATTTAAATCCTCTGGACTTTTTTCTTTGGGGATGCATTAAAGACTATGTCTATCGTGACATTCCAACAACTCTAGAGCACTTGCAGGAACGTATCGTGCTTGCTTGTAATTCTCTTCAGCAGACAACACTGGAAGCAGTAAATAATTCTTTCATCCAATGAGTGCACCAGTGTATCGGTGTCCAGGGTCACCACATTGAGCACCTTTGAATGTTCTACTCCTGGGCAATGGTACAGGAGAGTCAAAGTCAATTTTGTTTTATGTTTTTACTTGGTTTTCATTTGTTTTCCAACAACTCCAGCAACTGGACCAGTTGTGTTCCCAGGATCAAAGTCAATGTTGTGTTATGTAATTAATAACATTGTGTTTCAGTAAATGGTACACTGTGGTACAGTTTTGAATAGGTATTTAGGAGAGGAAATGAATTACCGAATAAAGAATACAGGGTGTTATTTACAAAAGTCATACCGCTGTTCATATCTTTTTAAAAAACAAAGCTACAGCAAAGGCAATCATGCTGATTGATGTCCCCCTGACGGCTAAAGAAGATTTGCTTGAAACATTTTGTAATTTGTATCTGGACAAACAGTTATTTAGGGTGGTCAAGATAAATGGGACACCATGTATATTTTTGGGAATCACTAGATGATTCTAGGTCATTGATAGATATGAAGAACCACACTGGGCCCAAGATAGAGACTTGGGGCACACCATACTTCATTTCTTTTCTTTTAGATTGGTGGATGTACGTAACATTTTCTTCCTGATGCATGATTTCAAATGTCTGCTCTCTACTTTTCAAGTATGACATCACCCACTCATGTGCCAGGCCCCTAATTCCTATGTACTTCAATTTTTGAGGTAGTAAGTTGTGGTCTATCACATCAAAAGCTTTTGTGAGGTCCATAAATGTTGCTGATATATGTTCTTTCTCATCTATTGCAATCAAGGCTTCATTAACAAAGTCAAAAATGGCAGCTTCTGTTGATTTGAGGTTTCTGAACCCATGTTGGGTATTTGATACAAAACTGTTTGGAATGAAATCAGTCTTTTGTAAAAAAAAAATCTTTTTCCAGTATTTTAGAAAAACCGGACAGCACAGATATTGGCCTGTAACTCTTTTCATTTGTCTTGTCTTCCTTCTTGAAAAGAGGTCTTACCCTGGCCATTTTTAGCTTTCATGAGAAAATACCACTATACAATGAGTCTCAATTTTAGTTTTAATTCCCTTATAATATTCAGTATTTCCTTTTCATCTGCTGAATAAAAAAAATATTGTTTTTGCATTTAAGTTAATTTTTTGCTCATCTCTGTTTCCAGAAGCTGTTTTTTGTTGTTTTCCATCAATTTGTTTGCTATTTCTGTGAAATATGCATTAAATACATAAGTTACTCTGTGCGTGCCAGGAATTTTGTCTCCATTTTCAAGCAGATTTATATTACTGTGTTTTTCTTGTTTTAGCCAGTTTCTCTCCTAACAATGGCCCACATTGCTCTCATTTTATTTGTAGCTTTTTCCGTGTAGTTCTCATTTGTTAGCTTCGTTGACATTCTGATAACTTTATTTAGGATCTGTTTGCATCTTTTAAAATACACATCAAATTCTGGAGTTGTTGTGGTTTGCTTTGGTATGGTATAGAGGAATCTTTTTTTCTTCAGTGAAACTTTTATGGCTGCAGTTATCCAACTACTCTTTGTATTTTTTTCCTGATTTTCTTTCTTCTGAGTGGGGAGCGCTGTTCAAAATAATGCTGGAAGGTGCTTAGGAGTTTATCAAATTTTTCATTTTTGCTGCTACAGCTGTATACTTCTTCTCATATCTCTTTTAGTTAAGCAGTTGATAAATGCATTTATCTTTTGTATTTTTGTGATGTATTCCAATCTCTGTCTTCCCTTACAGTTTTTACTGTCTATAGGTTCTATAGTATCATGGAAGTTATTTTCTGATGTCTTAACAGGTGTTAACATCCTGTCCCTTCTTCTTGTCAGTGTTATCCACATATTCCTATGCTCACTGATTCTGTGGAGAACCTCCTCATTCCTTACATTATCAGTCGACCTGATTTTCAGCATTCTTGTATAGCATCACATCTCAAAGGTTTGATTCTCATATGGTTCACTTTCCCCACAGTCCATGTATGACTTCTATACAATGCTGTACTTCAAACTTGCATTTCACAAATTTTATCCCCAAACAACGACCTATGTTTGATACAAGCAGACTTCTCTTGGCCAGGAATGCCCTTTTTGCCAGTGCTAGTCTGTTTTTTTAATGTTTTCCTTGTTACATTTTCATGGATTATTTTGCTGCATAGGTAGTAGGATTCCTTAACATTGCCTACTTTGTGATCCCCAATTCTAATATTAAGTTTCTCACTCTTCTCATTTGTGCTACATCTCATTACTTTTGTGTTTCTTTGATTTACTCTCAATCCACATTCTGTACTAATTAGACTGCTCATTCCATTCAGTATATCATGTACTTCTTTACTTTCACTGAAGATAGCAGTGTCACCAGCACTGATATTTTTCCACCTTGAATTTTAATCTCACACTTGAACCTTTCTTTTATTGCCTACACTGCTTCTTCAATGCATAGAATGAGTAAATAAAAGAGGCAAAAGTTTTGGTACTTCCTGACACTTCATCCAACAAGCTAACATCTAGGATTGTGCACTGTTCTGCAGTTAGCACAACCAATAACATTTTTAAGCAGAAACTTCCCCTAAAGAACAAGGTTTACTTTCTGAAGACTATTAACTGTCTGAACTGGTCCAGCTCAGCTAAGGTGCCAGATGTGTAAAAGCTGCTCCTTGCGATGGGGCATCAAGGGGACAATTAGATTTTAACAAAAAAGCTTTGGGATCACAGCCTGCAGGTCATGATCATTGTTGTGGTCATGGTGATTGTTGTTGTTGTCATAGTCGTGATGGCGGTGGTGGTGGTGACGGTATGCAGGACCACTGTCAAATTGTAAATGGAGGTTTGTTGTAGACTTGTAAGGAAGTAACTGAAGTGTCAAAATTTTTTCAGGTACATATTTTCATTAAGAATTACGTATTATAATGTGTGAGATGTATGGTGCTCCCAAAATATTTTTACCCTCGGCCTAATTGTGTTGTTGTTGCCAAAGTGCGCCATTTTCAAGTTAATTCTATTTTACACTTTCAAACTCTATTTGTAGGAAATAGTCATACTTTTTTAAAGTAATGTTTAATGACACATATAGAGGATTCAAAGGTGTATTTTTAATTAAAAAATCCATAAGCACAAAAAGTGACAGATATTTTGCCTATGTCATAAAATTTGTACAAACTAAAATACGTAGTAGGTTTTGGAAATAAGCTACTCAAATGTGTCGCTGCAGGGTTAATATTTCTGTTTTCGTACTCAGATGCCCAAACATCCCACAATGCCTGCTACAATTTATACATTTTTTTGCACTCTAATAGCAATTTTCTTTCACCTTGTTTGGGACATCTTTGCGACACAACATCAAACAGAAAACACAAAGATACCCAGAAATTAGCATGTGAGACACTGGTAAGAATAGTGTCAATACTGTCCATAGAAAGCACAATATTTCTAGGCAGTGAAATATATTTAAAATGTTTTAGATGTGATCAATTTTATTGTGCAACCTCTCACTCTCATTTCTACATGTTCAATGTATCTGTGCATCTGGAAATAATGCACAATAATACTGGCCGTCTTGGGGCTGCTCATATTTTCTCCCAACCCCCCCCCCTCTCGCCCCCCCCCCCCCCCCCCCCAACACAGATCATCATGTTAGCAACTTGCTTTAAATGTTCTGAAATGTGTAAAAATGTTCATTTCACAAAGCAAAAATACCTAGTATCCTATGACTGTAAAATCAGCGAGTCACTGTTGGAATCAGCCAACTCATACAAATACCTGGGTGTAACACTTCTGTAGGATAGTGAAATAATCACACAGGTTCAGCCATGGGTAAAGGAGGTGGTAGACTTCACTTTATTGGTAGAATACTGGGGAAGTGCAATCAATCTACAAGGAGATTGCTTACAAATTACTCGTGCAGCTGGTTCTGTAATATTGCTTAAGTGTGTGAAACCTATACCACGTAGGACTAACATGGGATATTGAACGTATATAGAGAAAGGCAGCATGATGGTCACAGATTGGTTTAATCTATGTGAGAGTGTCACAGAGATACTGAAGGAACTGAACTGGAAAACTGTTGACAATAGATGTAAACTATCCCAAGAAAGTCTATTAACAAAGTTTCGTGACTACTGTAGGAATATACTGTGACCTCCTACATAGGGATCATGAAGATGAGGTTAGAAAATTACTGCATGCACAGAGGCATTCAGACAGTCATTCTTCCAATGCTCTATATGTGAATGGAACAGGGAGAAGCCCTAACAACCAGTACATGGGGCATATCCTCTGCCATGCATGTAACAGTGGTTTGCAGAGTAAAGACGTAGATGTAGACTCACAAATAGTAGTTTAGAATTAAATGAATGCTTCCAGTTCATAGTGCATCTTTGTATCTCTTCACAGTTGTAAGAACCAGTTTTTTTTTTTTCTCAATATAATGACCTAGTCCTTTCCAGAAGAATTATAAAATACCTGTAATTTCTTGTCTCCTGTGAAACAAAGACAGAATCCCCATGGGTGAAGAATGGTTAACTGTACTTTTAATGGCGAGAATAGAAGAACAAATGATTAATAACTTCCCAGTGTGGTATGAGAAAGTGGTCATCCAGGTTTCAACAAGTAACAATTGCAGCATGGAATTTGCATTTGAACTATGCACACCTCCTCTCGTTTATATAGAAATCCCGCAAGCAGCCATTGGTAAAATTCTTTAGGTGTTGGGTGAAACTTACCTTTAATGGTAGCAACATTTTGATAAATAGTTCAGAGAACTCATTACATTGTGGTTGCTTTGTGGCTACTGGTAGCAATTTTAGCATATTTTGATCTTCCTTTGAAGTCAACTAAAATTGCTGAAATACTGAATATGAAAAGATAAGAATTGTAAATGTGATGCAGAGGAGGTAGCTACATGTCATGCACTATCTGTTCATAAAAGCCTTTGCATTATCATACCAATTTTCCAATAGTCAAAGTCCACTCATTTGAAGTGACTGTCTCAATTCTCAATCAAATTCCCTTAACATCGCCTGATTTGTTTTGGACACATTTAATTGTCTTTGTGCTACTTTCATTTTTCATCTTATAACCTCTTTTCGAGATGCTATTCATTCCATTTAACTACCCTTGCCAGTCCTTGACCCTCCCTGATAGAACTGCAATGTCATTGAGAAACTGAACTTTACTCTTTTTCATATATTTCTTGCTTGATCTAGAAATTGAATAATAAGGTGTATAGGCTACAACTGTGTCTACATTCCCTTCTCAACCATTGCTGTCCCTTTCATGTCCTTTGATTCACACAACATCAGTATGGTGTTATAGATAATATAGTGAATAGTGATGTATTCATCTAATAAAACACTATCTGAATTTCAAGGAGTTTATTCCACTTAGTATTTTCTAAGTCTTTACCAAATTGACATACACTGTAATTGTAAGTTTGCCTTTCTTCAACTATGTACTAGAAGAAGCCACATGGCCAGTATACTGTTGCATGTTCCCATATTTTTCCTGAACCCAACCTAACTTTTAACAGAGGTTGGCCTCTACCAGCTTCCCATTCTTCTGTAAATAATTTGTTAGTATTTTACAAGTATGGCTTATTAACCTGATGATTCACTTATATTGAAATCTGTCAGTGTCTTCCATCTTTTGTACTGAAATTATTATACACTCCTGGAAATTGAAATAAGAACACCGTGAATTCATTGTCCCAGGAAGGGGAAACTTTATTCACACATTCCTGGGGTCAGATACATCACATGATCACACTGACAGAACCACAGGCAACAGAGCATGCACAATGTCGGCACTAGTACAGTGTATATCCACCTTTCGCAGCAATGCAGGCTGCTATTCTCCCATGGAGACGATTGTAGGGATGCTGGATGTAGTCCTGTGGAACGGCTTGCCATGCCATTTCCACCTGGCGCCTCAGTTGGACCAGCGTTCGTGCTGGACGTGCAGACCGCGTGAGACGACGCTTCATCCAGTCCCAAACATGCTCAATGGGGGACAGATCCGGAGATCTTGCTGGCCAGGGTAGTTGACTTACACCTTCTAGAGCACGTTGGGTGGCACGGGATACATGCGGACGTGCATTGTCCTGTTGGAACAGCAAGTTCCCTTGCCGTTCTAGGAATGGTAGAACGATGGGTTCGATGACTGTTTGGATGTACCGTGCACTATTCAGTGTCCCCTCGACGATCACCAGTGGTGTACGGCCAGTGTAGGAGATCGCTCCCCACACCATGATGCCGGGTGTTGGCCCTGTGTGCCTCGGTCGTATGCAGTCCTGATTGTGGCGCTCACCTGCACGGCGCCAAACACGCATACGACCATCATTGGCACCAAGGCAGAAGCGACTCTCATCGCTGAAGACGACACGTCTCCATTCGTCCCTCCATTCACGCCTGTCGCGACACCACTGGAGGCGGGCTGCACGATGTTGGGGTGTGAGCGGAAGACGGCCTAACGGTGTGCGGGACCGTAGCCCAGCTTCATGGAGACGGTTGCGAATGGTCCTCGCCGATACCCCAGGAGCAACAGTGTCCCTAATTTGCTGGGAAGTGGCGGTGCGGTCCCCTACGGCACTGCGTAGGATCCTACGGTCTTGGCGTGCATCCGTGCGTCGCTGCGGTCCGGTCCCAGGTCGACGGGCACGTGCACCTTCCGCCGACCACTGGCGACAACATCGATGTACTGTGGAGACCTCACGCCCCACGTGTTGAGCAATTCGGCGGTACGTCCACCCGGCCTCCCGCATGCCCACTATACGCCCTCGCTCAAAGTCCGTCAACTGCACATACGGTTCACGTCCACACTGTTGCGGCATGCTACCAGTGTTAAAGACTGCGATGGAGCTCCGTATGCCACGGCAAACTGGCTGACACTGACGGCGGCGGTGCACAAATGCTGCGCAGCTAGCGCCATTCGACGGCCAACACCGCGGTTCCTGGTGTGTCCGCTGTGCCGTGCGTGTGATCATTGCTTGTACAGCCCTCTCGCAGTGTCTGGAGCAAGTATGGTGGGTCTGACACACCGGTGTCAATGTGTTCTTTTTTCCATTTCCAGGAGTGTATTTTTCATGAAGTCTGTTAGTACTTCACCCGTTTCGCATATCTTGCAAGGATCTCAGTAATTCTGAAGGAATGACATTTACTCTAGTTGTGTTGTATCTACCTGCGACCTCTCAGAATTCTGTAAAATTCTTCTTGCAGTATCAAATGTCTCAACTCACCTTCATCTTAATTTACTTTCTGTTTGTGTTGCATAATTTTCTCCTCCAGTCTGCCACCTTTGTCTAATTCTTCTATACACTCCTCCTACCATTCTGCCTTCCCTACCTTGTTTATTACTCTCTTGCCATATGAGTTATTGTTTGAATATTAGCTTCTCTTTTCTCCAGTGACTTCTTTAATTTCTTATAAGCAGCTTCTCTCTCTCCCATTGCTATCTACGCTTCTACATCTCTGAATTTTTCTCCATCCATTCTTGGTTTGCATTTTGCATTAATGTCAATAATTTTTATACATGTATTCCTTTCTGCCTACTTGATTGTCTGCATTTTTATATTTTTCCTGTCATCTAATAAATTCATGTTGTGTGTCATCCAAGGATTTCTACTGGGCATTTCCTTTCATCTATTTGATTCTTAGCTATTCTGTGCTATTCTTTCTCCTGTTCCCCTCAATTGTTGTTTAATGCTCATTTTCAAAATCTTAGTAGCCACTGATTCTTATAATTCATCCAGGTCCCATACTCCTTTATGCCCTGCCTTTTTACAGTTTCTTCAGGTTTAGTCTGCATTTCATAACCAATAAATTATGGTCAGAGCCTTAATCTGTTCCTGGAAATATTTTTGCAGTTTAAATTCTGGTTCATAAATCTTTGTCTCACTAGAAGAAATACAGCATCCAGCCAAATTTTATATAGCTTTATTTTGTGGGAGAACACATATTGGGCTTACACCCATCTTCAGCTTGCATAATACATTTATATTTCCATGAGTGTAACATTTTTCTTCATTGCATTTTGAATATTTCAGTGGCCTTGTGCAAAATAACAATTCATTTTATAATGCAGTCAAGAACAACATTAAGCTGATGAAGATCTGAACATATTGTACACATTGAAGATGGGTGAAAGCTTGGAATGGGTTCTAGCATAAAATAAAGTTATAAAATGAATTGTCAGATTGCTGTATTTCTTCAAGTAATTCAGTTCACAGCAATGGATCTCAACTGCCATTAATACATATAAATTAATCTGTCTTCCTATTAAATAGTCTTCCTATTAAATAATAGACTATTTAAAACCTCCAGGTTCCCCATGTATACCATCTTCTTTCATGATAATTAAGCCCATAGTTTGAACGGTTAAATTGTGCTCTGTTCAAAAGTTTTGCAGGTGGCTTCCCCTTTCATCCTCTTCTGCCAGACCATGTCCTCCCATCTCTTACTTTCCCTCCAATCTCATTCCAGGCACCTATCTAAAATTTTCATCTCCCTTAAGAAACTGAGCAATTTCCTTTATCTTATCATAAATATTTTTAACCTCTTCATCATTTGAGGAGCTAGTAGGCATGTACATTTGCACTGCTGTGGCAGATCATGGCTTTGGGTCTTTCTTGGCTATGATGATACATTCACTAGGAACATCATAGTAGTAACCTACATTCCTAATTATAAGACCTACTCAACTGTTCCAACTAGCCTGTACTCAACAAGCCATAAGTCCTCTTCTTTCTGGCACCACTCTTCAATAATTCCTACTGAATCTAACTTCAACATATTCATTTCTTTCTCTCTCTCTCTCTCTCTCTCTCTCTCTCTCTCTCTCTCTCTCTCAAATTCTCTATTCTACTGTAGAAGTTATGCAGAAATGAAGAGTCTTGTGCAGATAAGACTAGTGTGAAGAGCTACGTCAACCAGTCTTTGGACTGAAGAACAAGAAGAAAAAGATAATGATGACTATAACAACAACAACAACAACAACCACCACCATCACCATTGGCACCATCACTATACCACCACCACCAACAACAACAACACCAACACCAGGATTCAGAGATCTAACAGTCCATGCTCCAAGTAAAGCTGTATTTCTTTGGAAATATACCAGTTGTAGTTTGCCTTGCTCTCAGATGTTTTTTTCACCAACTTAATTAAGTAAGGTTGGCTAGTGTTATAAGGTCAGATCAGTCAATTATCCAGCCTGATGCTGCTGCAACTACTTAAGTAGCTACTTCTCCTTTTCAGGAAACATATGTTAGTTTGTTCTGTACACAGCGTGATTACACCTGTGGTACAGCTATCTGTATCATTAAGGTACATAAGCCAAAACACTATGACGAGATAGTGATTCAAGTAGGACTGTAAAAATATATGAAGGTCAACAAAAAGAACCTAGATATATTGGAATATGTTGTTCTGCAAATCTAATATGGGCATTACAAGTGAGTGCTGAAGATGAAAAAACTACGAATTGCAGATGTAGACAGCACATGTTGATGTCTATGGGAAACATCCTGTAAACAATATTTATTTTAATTTGAGTTGCTTAGTTTAGAGAATTACTCCCATAGGCCAATTATGAGTACCATGTATTGACATTGTGTTATTTTTTATTAACTTCCTGTAGTATATGGATTTTATTTCTTGATAAATTAGTGCTATAATTGAAACAGTCCATATCTCCACGCAATTTTTTGTGATTTCATGCAAAAAAATGTGTTGCGGCAGCTGTGTAGACTGTTGCATATGCTGTTGTGATATTGTTTTCATTTGCTTGTTTTAGGGTAACTGGCGGAGAACTCTTTGAGGATATTGTTGCAAGAGAATTTTATAGTGAAGCAGATGCTTCACACTGTATACAACAGATCCTTGAAAGTGTTAACCACTGTCATCAGAATGGTGTTGTTCACAGGGACTTGAAGGTACACAAACATTTTTTGTCTTTTTATCTTTTTATGGCTGTTAAAATATGTTTCAAAAATTGCCTTTTCCGGCACAGAAGTTAATTCTTGTAACCAGTATTTTAACTGAAAGTATGATGATGTGTGAAAAAGTATTTTGTATCTAATTACATTGCTCATGTTTTTGCACTTAATCTTGGTGATATAAATTTAACTGGATTCTTGTTGTGACAACAGAAATCTTGCAGCACAAAGTTTGTGGACATTGGGACTGGAGTTAACTAGGCAAAGAAAATAATAATATACTTCAACAAAGGATGAGAAGTTGAGCTTGTCAAATGAACTCTCTAATTGGTATCTGATAAGAGAGGAAGAGAGCAAGAGGAGTAAAAAGGATCCTGGATTAAGAAAAATACTTTGATTGATGGCAGTGAATGGGAAGTGATTAGTAACTTCAAACCATAGGACAAGGCACAAAGATTTGAAAGGGTTACAAAGTGACTTCAAAATACACTGGCTGAGATTTTCTTGTATGTGTAACAAACAATGTCAGATGTTCAGAGGTCAGTGCTACATTCTGAATCATTACTAGGGAAGTGAAGAAAAAGATGTATAAAATTATTTGAGGGTGTGTAGGTTCAAAGAAATGTGTTAGTAATGACAGTGTCTCACATGAGAAAGAGAGGGAGGGAGAGAGAGAGAGAGAGAGAGAGAGAGAGAGAGAATGAAATGTTCAATTTCTTGTACTAGTAATTCATATGGTACTGGTGGTTGGTATGCGAGTTGAGAGGTGATAATGAACTTAACTTCATTCACTTCCTCCTGCCCTTACCTCCTTTCTGCCCCCTCCCCCACCTATCTTCCTCCCTTCCTCCATTTCTCTCTCTCTCTCTCTCTCTCTCTCTCTCCCTCTCTCTCCCCCTCCCTCTCTCTCCCCCTCCCTCTCTCTCTCTCTCTCTCTCTCTCTCTCTCTCTCTCTCTCTCCCCCTCCACCCCCTCCACCCCCCCTCTCTCTCTCTTTTTCTCTTTCTCCTTAAGCTCCCCACAGATGCTGTATAGTCATGGTATGAAGATGATGTTGGTGACAGCCATGGTTGAATTTCAATGTAGCAATAATCCACACAAACTGTATCATGGTCTCTGTGGCAGGTAAGTTTCAGATCAGAGCCTCTTTTGCAACATACCATTGGGCCTTCAGTAAATATGGATGGATTCGCCTGTATCATGTGCATTTGTGCAGATCTTCAATCTTTCATGCCTTGTTACAGACCCATACAATCAGTCCAAACAAACAGTGTCCTCAAAAGTTTTTTTTTTTTTTATAATATTAAAAAATGAAAAACTTAAAGTGCATGATAAGTAATTCCAAGTTTTAAAATAAATGCAACCAATTGTTTCTAAATATTTAAATTCCTTGTAAACAAGACAATTAACACAAGAGAAGGAAGTGGCTCTGTGCATGCAAACCAGCTCTGTAAACAGCCAGTCAGGTTCCCTTCTGTGTTGTGGCAGTCAAAGAAGATATGATTAATGCCGTTGAGCTCCCCACAGTTGCAATATTGTGATGGTATGAAGACATTGTCAGTACCAGCCATTGTTGAATTTCAACCTAATAATGATCCACACAAACTGTGTCATGGTCCCTATGTGAGGTAAGTTTCAGATTAGATCCTCCTTTGCAACGTACTATTGGGCCTTCAGTAAATGCAGATGAATTCGCCTGTACCATGTGTTTTTGTGCACATCTTCAATCTCTCATGCCTCATTCCAGTCATTTTTGATCAAGCCTCTAATCCCAACACTGAAATCTTCTTTGAAGAATGTATCACTCTTGTATCCCAGTCATCATTATTCCCTTAGCTAATTGGCGAGCTTTTTCATTCTCCACAATGCCGGTGTGACCCCTGATTCACACAAATGAAACTCCCTTGCCAGTTCAGTAGCAGCAGCAACTGTTCAGTATGTAAGGTAACACCTGCCTTTGTTCTTACCAATTAAAGTACTTTCAGCCTGGAGATTGAGTCCATGAGTGTGACAGAATGGTCAGCTGCTATGGACATACTGTGACTTAGTGCTCTTTCAGTGGCTAAGAATTCAACAGCATAAATTTGTGCCTCTTTCAGTGCCTCATTCAGTAGATGAAATAGTTCACTCCAGTTATTTTTAATATCAATATAGGCACAGCCAATAAAGTTAATGTATTTAGATCCATTGGTGTACATACATATGATTGCTGGCCATTGCTCAAGAAGGATTTCTAAATTTACATTATTGATATTGGATTCTCAGAGTAGTCCAGGTTACTGTTTGTGTCTAGTACCTGGTTGATAAGTCCATACTCTCGCTCAAAAATTAGTAGATCAACCACACTCTTTGAATGTAATGTTGGTAATGGCTTAGTGATGAAAATACACCTGTGAGTAGTGGTTTTGATATATGTATCCAGTAATGGTCAGTGTAGCATTGCACTATAAGGTCACAAAAATTGTTCATAAGCGCTCCCCCAATGCATTTTAAGTATTTCAGATTACATCTTATTATGAAGTGTTGTCTAGCTGAGATGAAAGTCTTTCAAAGAAAGTGTTATAAAACTATAACAGATTACTTGTTTTAAGGAATATAGTGAGTCAGGAGATACGCATCATTGACAACAGGAGAACACCCTTTGGGTATTGAAAAATGTCAGTTTTTACTTTGTAACAACATACTTGAACTTTCATATGATCATTGCATTGGCCTCAACATCGTCTTTCTTATTCTAATGCACTCCAGAAATTCATTTCATGTTTGCACACAAGCAGATTGTTTTTCTTCTCTAATTGGGCTCATAAGTAAGTTGTTTTTAATGACAAATAAAAAATAGATCATTTTTATTTTATTCCACTGTTAAGTAAAGTTTGCTCAGCTCTTGGTTTTCCTTTAAGTATCTCTAACTGCTTATTACCAAGGGCATTCCATATTTATTTATGTTTTATTTATTCCTAGGTGCACCATCTTATGCATCATTACAGTTGCAAATATGTAGTATTTTGGTCGAGCCGTAGGTGGCAGGACAATCACTAGAAATGTAATCCTTACAAAGTACAGCCCATTTCCCAATTGCTGTAATAACATGAGTGAACAATGTGGAGTGTATTTATCAAGGACAGTGTTGGACAACATAGTTCCTGTGAAAGGAAGGTGTGAACACTGGGGATATTAACAGGCGATTGGTGTAAATTTGTGGTGAGTGTGCACTGTCATTAAAAACTGTACACAACTGGATGGATGGCTGGAAAAGTGACCGCACATCAACGAAGATAACAGTTCCATAAGGAAGGTAACTGTAGTAACACCAGTCAACATTTCAAGATTGCAAAAGCATATTCAGGAGAAAAGATCCTTCATGTTCGTAGAAACGGAAGTGGCCACAGGACTTGCAAGAAGCACTCTGTATGGCATCATGCACAATCACCTTAAGGTTGAGAAGATGTCTGCCAGGTGGGTTCGCAAATCCCTGAATGCAGCACAAACACAACAGCACAAGGACATTTGCAGTGATCTCCTTCAGTGCCACAGCCAGAATCCAGGAGGTTTAATGTCCAAACTCACTGCCATGGGCCAGAGACTGAATCACAGTGTATGTGGAGCCTGTGCAGAGGGCACATCATGCAATACAAAAGAACCAGTCAGGAAAAGGGATTAAACAAATGCTCTTCAACAAGATAATGGTTGTCCCCATACAAGTTGCACAATTATGGCTACCATCACTGACATAGTGTTTCAGATACTGCTACACCCATTGTATTCCACTTAATGACTGGGCCCCTTCCGATTACCACCTATCTGGGGTATGAAGAAGCCTCTATGTGGACTTTGTTTTGTATATGTCCAGGAACAATGAGCAGCTGTCCTGAGGAGGGTGTAACAGACTTAAAAAAAAAAAAAAATTGGTTTGAGAACACTCCCCCACCCTCCACCCTATGAGTTACCCATTGGTGATGCAAATGTGTGGTGGTTATGTTGACAAAGTGCACATAGCTGCTGAGGCTTAGAGGTTTTCAGAGGGCAGGGGTTGGGGGGAGGGGGGGGGGTGAGAGAGATAGATAGATAGAGAGAGAGAGAGAGAGAGAGAGAGTCAGCATGGAATACCCCTTGTCTTTGGAATTTAACCACTTTCACAAATGAAATACTTTATATGCACAATCTTTGTCATTATATTTTTAACCTTACTTACATAGGGTGGGGATAATAAGGGAATTTGGTAGTAGAAAGTGTGGTAATTGGGTTTAAAGTATTTACTGCATTCTTTATGCAGCAGTCCTATGTAGCTTTTCAGTCAGACACTATGTCTAATCAAATATAAAATATTTTTAATGTGTTTTGGGCAGTGTTGCTATAAGCACAGAGTTTCAGTTATTATGGTGAATTGTTAATCTGTTTAGTGACCAGTAATGTGTCACAAACAATTAATAATTTCCACATATGGGTTTCTATAAAATACCTGGACCATAATTCTGCTACACAAATTATACACTTCCTTTCATATCTTTAATTCAAGGAAAAATATAACAGTTTTGTTTAGTGAGACCCAAATTCTCCACTCGCTGTGTCCCATTAAATGTGATGTATGTGTTTATAAAGCTCCCCCTCCATTATCAATCACTAGACAGGCAGTTGGTTGCAGGGCAAACTTAAGATAAGGTCTGACCAAATTTGTGATAAATCCTACATTAGCATTAAAAAGACAAAGTTGATGTTTCTCTTTTTGAAACTTTTGATCAAAATTAAATATTGACGTTCCTTTCTGACTGTTGACGCAACAACAGAAGATAAAATTCAACAAGTAGTGTATGTCATGCCACTTGAAGCAGAGAATTTCAATATCTGTGTAGAGAACTCAGATTACTTTTTAAAGTTGGTTATCACATACAGAGGGAGAGTTATGTGTGATGCATGCTTCTGTTATCTGCAGTTTACAGTTATTGTTACTTTCATGATACCACTAAATTAATGATAAACAGTAGTATTTTATGAAATGTATTGTTTATTTTTTTTGTTATTTGTTTTACAGCCTGAGAACTTGTTGTTGGCTAGTAAACAAAAGGGAGCAGCAGTGAAACTTGCCGATTTTGGCTTGGCGATAGAAGTTCAAGGGGAACAACAAGCATGGTTTGGTGAGAGACACAGAGAAATATTTAACACATTTATGATCATTAAGCTCCAATCCTTAATATTCTGAATATTATTTAAGTAAATATTTATTGTGGTGCAATGTTAGCTAAGACAATGTCAGGAAATGGAGGAGAAACAGAGACAAGATTTTTTTGTCTTTTTTATGTGTGCGCGCGCACACGCACACACACGCGCGCACACACACACACACACACACACACACACACACACATACGAAGTACTTTTTCGGTTAAAAGTAAGACACTGAATTTATTGTTTTGCTTTCAAGGATTTGCGGGTACACCAGGATATCTCTCTCCAGAAGTGTTAAAAAAAGAACCATACGGTAAACCAGTTGACATATGGGCTTGCGGTGAGTATCATTGTGTTATTCTTAATGAAAAATACATTGTAATCACAGAAAATTGCTTTACAAATTACAGTGTCACTGTACTTTCTTGGGGTAGATTAGTTCACCTCCGGTATAATAGTCAGGTACAGAGCTTGTCACAAGAGTTATTTTAGTCATTATTACCTCTGACAGTAAAGAATAAAATCTTGTAAACTGAAAATATGATTTTTAAAAAGTATTATTATTCTACTATCTTCAGTTAGGTACCTTATCTTATTAGTCTGTAATTTTTTTCCACATTCATAAGACATTGCTTGTCTGTCTCCTTCTCACAGTGCCATTTGTCTCCTATGACTAGCAGCTGAAATGTTGGTGTGTTTTGCACACATTAATGATAGTGATTGAAGAACACTTAACTGACAAATTGCCTGTAATCTTTGAACTTTGGTAAAATAAGTCAGTCACCTGAAATGATGAAGGCCCCAATCTAAACCAGGATGCTGTATAAGAGCTATGTCTTTCATGAAAATCAGCAATATTGGTTACACAGTGATTGTTATCCACTGACATTGATCTTCACACTACTATACATTATAAGTGAAAAGATACTGCTGTTAGGAAAACTGAGTTCATCTTAGATGTAACTAATGATATTGTTATTTGATGAAGTACTGATGCCACCACACTATACTACAAAGCAACAGTAGTGGCAGCAATAAGCAAAATTTAGGTTCTCATTTTCCTTTCTTATGTAACTGTCAATGAGAATCCTTTTCAGTGGCCCACAATTAATACTTCTCATTTTTCTAACAATGTTATTTCTACCTTCAATGTTCTTGCAAGAACAGTGATGACCAGAGAGATGCCTGTCCCTGACATCATTAGTGTAATAACACTGTGCACTTGAAGTACTGCAGAGAGAGTAAACTATACCTCATTCATGTTGCCAATAAAGGAAATGGGACCAGTGTTTTGCACTTTGTGCTGGGGTTAAACTTACCATGCACATCATATGAATGCTTAAATATTTTGTATAAACAAAGTAGATATTGCAGTTTTCTTTTGATCTAAGAAGATGGCAGCTATTAAGGCACATATCTTTGTGAAGATAATGAAACCGCATATCTCAAAAATACGTATGAGTATTTCACAGAAAACTTAAAAATTCTTCCTGTAACATACAGATTTTTTATTGATGTAAGTTATATTCCTTTAAAGAGGTGATGAGTCAGAAACTTAACTTACAATACTTGCTGCACCTATTATTTGGCAATTTTATGGAATGTTGGGCCTTACTAAATAAGATCCAGGATTTTGCAATAAAAAGTTAGTAAAGCAAGAAGTTAAGAATTTTTGCACTCCAATAGTTTTAAATGTTACTAACAGAACCAAACATAGAAATACATAAAATAAATTTAATTTGAATTTAAATCCTTTTCAAACAAGACTAGCTGCTATGGAAAGTATCTTTGAGTTTTGACAACAATTTGCACAAATTATTTGTAAAGAAGATCTTCATAAAAAGGATATTAATACTTTTGTGCACAAATAGCAACTGGTCCAGTGCAGAATTTTTTTTATATTTTTGATGACTGTATCAGACCATCTTGGAAGTAATTTCCAGTCCTCTGCAAAGTTCAGTTTATGTTCAGTGCCCCCAGATGGATTATACCTCAGAGCCAATACATTTTTAACATATGGATCTCCTATTTTACTTCCCAGATGAACTGTTCTGTAATACAGAACTTAATAAGTCTTTAAAAAATCTGGAGGTACATACCTTACATTATACTGGCCCTGTTTGCTCCATCTTGCTTCCTTTATCATATCAGCATAGTAATTAGCCAGGGAATAGAGCACCTTGTGTTTCTTTCTTTGTTCAGTTGTGCAATGCACACTATTTCTCAGTTCTGAGCTCAACACCTGTCAATATAAAATATTTTTTAGTTTTATTTTTCTCACAGTCTTAATGGTTGTATAAGTGATCGTGCTGTATCTGTAAACCCTTTTGTAAATTTTCTATAATAATTCTCCAGACCAAAAGAAAATTGTAACTCCTTGGTATTACTAGGAATTGGAAGTTTCCATATTGCTTGTGTCAACCTCGGATATGTCTTAACCCCTTCACTGCTAACAATATGCCATACATAAATGACTTATTCTAATGCAGAGTGTCATTCAATGTTAAATTTGCAGCTTGTAATCTTGTAAAAACCTCTCATAAATGTTGCATTTGCTCTGCCATATCCTTCACAAAAATTAAGTCGTTCAGGTAGATCGTGCACTGGTGAGAGTTCAGCACCCTCAGCACTCCATACAACAAATGGTGAAATTTTGCTGGAGAATCTCCAATCCAAATGGCATTCTATGATACTGAAAATGGTCCCAGGGGACTGAGAACACTGTTATCGGATGGTCCTACAAGTTTACATGTATCTGATGCTCCTCGGATCTGAAGTAGAGAAGTGCTTTCACTGCCCTAAATTATCAATAGTTGGAGTAATGCTTGGGACTGAATATGCATTAATCATGCTTTTGCTGTAAATACACCTATAGTCGCAACAGACTATATCTTTCGGTTCCATCCAGTGACTTTTTCAGTACTGCTATGATGGCTGCACTCCATGAACTAGTGCTTTCCTCTCTTACCCCATCCATTAGCTGTGACTCAATGAAGTCCTCTAACACTGATTGCATAAACTGCAGTATACAGTAAGGTTTACCATACACTGGTAACTCAGTTCCTGTAGGAATGTGATGCTGCATTATAGGTGGTGTGGTGAAGGCGCTCAAGGAAAAATCAAGCCCTCAAATTTGTACAATCCATCCATACCTCTAAGATGTTCTAACTTCCTGTACTATGCAATTTTATTGGCAGTTTGCACATTTTTGTGGTGCACATTGAGAGAACCCCTACCCACATCAGCCAGGACTTCCAGATTATCTACCAACATCCACTTGGTGAGCTGTACTCCTTTGGTGCCAAAATCATCTAAATTCACGGGCACTGCCTTCCTGTCTGATTCGTCTTGAACGAGTACTAAGCTTCTACGTACAAAGCAACGTGATTAGTCTAATGAGCATTTTCTGCCCATGGTTGTACCAAGCACAAAGCATTAATACTGTGCTGCACAGTAACATGTGAATTAATCCTCAGTGCTGTTGACAGCAATTTAAGTGGTTCACCTCTTAAGATTTGTGCATTTTGTGTTTTTACTTTACTGGTGACCGTCTCCCCTAGCTGGAACATTGTCCTCTTAATTTCCACTATGTGTCACCTCAGGTCAGTTTTGGCATGCTGGGTTGTCAGAAAATCCAGTTCTAAGATCATGCGGAAACCACCACTTACACATGACACAACTTCTAAGCATTACCTAAAACACTGCATCCCCTCTGAAATGTCTACCATTGCTGAACCCAAAGATTCTGCATCACTATCATAAAGTCCATGTCAGTTACACTGTGGAGGTTTAATCACCTCTGACCCATGAGATCTGTACTTGCAACTGACACATGTGTCCCTGTGTTCAATAGAAACCAGAGCTTTTATCTTCCACTAGTCCCATTACTACATTCCAACTCTTCATCCATATTCATTCCATCAAAATTCATTGGGAACACCAGGCAGTAGGCCTAAGGTTCCCTTTTGCATTTGACTTCAGTTTATTTGACACTTGTTTTCCCTTACCATTCCTACAATCATAGTACTGGTGTGTAGCTGCACCACATCTACTACACTGAGGTTGGTGATATTGCTTCTGCACATGTCCCATCCTCCCACATCTGTAACACCTCCTGTCAGCATAAAATACTCCTCTCTTGTCCCATTTTCCTGTTACTACATCAACTTCTTCAAACTCCATGGCTAATCTGACTGCAGAGTATAAATTCTCTGGATACCCATCTCAGCTTTCTAGACATATTAGATGGTGAGCCCCTCAAAAATGTGTGTGTTCCATTTCATGTAGTATGGTTCTATTTGCCTCATCACTTTCTGCTAATTCTTATGTCTGTACATTCACTTTCTGTATTCTGTCCACAAAATTATCTACCAACTCATTATGCTTCTTCCACATACTACCAACTACTTGTGAAAGAGTGTCACTATTTTGCCCCTTGTACTTTTGCAGCAGGACTTTTTTTTCAATTCATTAAATACCTACACACCTCTTAGTTGCTCTGTACATCTGATATATGTCTTAACTTCCCCACTAACTGTAACCTTGTCACCTGTAATAACTGATGCTGTGACCCCCCCCCCCTCCATAATATTAGCTGCTAACTGCAGTTCTTCCTAAAAAGAAGTCAACTTTCAAGAGACAGATGTGAGCAAATTGACTATGGCTGGTTCTAATAATGGAGTAGGTTGCTCGGCTACTTCCAATTCTTCCTCTGCAGCTGCAAGCCTATTACATGAGTCTATATTATCTGTTTTCAATTGCCCGTTTCATTAACCCATGCTTGAATTGCCTCCGACTTGAGACTCTGCCATTGTGGAACCTTAATCTCCAACATGCACTAAGATATACAAAATTCACTCACAACAGGCCACATGGCATCATACACATATATATCTTACGTCTTATCATCACCCATTATGAGGTTGTGCACTACTAAACTGATGTTCAAACATAAATTATTAGTACTGCACCATATACCATACAGAATGCTCTCAACTTACGTTGATCACATAAAATAAGAAGAAAAAAACAACCACAAAAACAGTCTGCTAACTCACTCCACTGTTTGACGTAACTGCATGTTGTGGTTGCAAAGCTGTGGTGCATGGAATTTGACTGTGCTGGTCCTAGTTGCTAGACAAGATCCACAAGTACTTATGACACCACTTTATAGCAACCTGAGCTAAGAGAAGCCATTATATTGTAGAGGTGGTGGGTTGTTGAGGTGGTAGTGCTGGCCAGAAGTGACTATGAAAACTCCAATGCAAGATACAACATATTTTATCTGTCTTGAATTACAATGCTGGAGTGTTACGATGCCCCAGGATTCACCCTCTTTAGATGCAGGCTCCATCTGTGATGCAGATGATGTCAGAAGACCACGGAGGTGGGATGGCCTTCTGACGTCCATGTCGGCTCTGCAGATACTGTTTACCTTACTCAGCAGCATTGTCTGAGTTAGCACTATCGGGTTCTGAGTGAGCAATGCCATCAATGTGTACATCTGCTGAATTTCCTTAGGCAGCCAAGAAGCTGGGCTAGAAGCTCATCCTGGTGTGAAGGGGATGGCAGAAGTACCATCCTGGCTGTGAGCAGCTGCCCTCCAAGACAGAAGTTTGATGTTGCTGCGGCACCTGGGTGACAGCTTTCTTGTTGTGTTGCCTAAGGCTGTGTGGCAGGCTCAGAATCGTGAGCTAATCGGGTGGAGCTAGCTGCCCAGACCAATGTTGGCTGCTGACTGATGCATAGCATATTGAAAACTGATGTGGGCCCAATGTTGTGGAGGATGCTGCCAGACTCCACATAATTCTAACAGAAATGGAGGGTATTTATACCAATTAAAAGCACCTTTTTTGTGCTGTACACTGGTTCCATTCACGTACAGATCTACACTTCTGTGTTCCAACGGTGCGGAAACATACTGCAGTCAGGCAGTTACTGCATGGCCCTTCTGCAGTGTCATCATGATTCCTTGGCATAACCTGGTTGCCTTACAGTGTGCAAACAGGCTCTCTTGTGAAATTTCATATCAGCACCTCTGTGTCTACACACTTGCCTCACACAGAGCTGCTTCGTTTGTATGACACTATTCCTATAAACTATTTAAGCTATTATACTGATTTATTTATTTTTCAAAGGCCTGTACTTTTCCTGTTACTAGTCTTTGTTTCCGCCTTCCATCTCTTTACTTTACTAATGCAAGGGCTTCAGTAATGCAGGTCAGTTTAGGTAAACAGCTGCAGGGTGGAATGACACTGAGTGTCAATTATCAGGGCAAACATGCTCATGGAGCCAGATGGATGTTCAATGGCAAGTCATAGAAACAGCAATTACATGGGTTTATTTATTCCATGTGAAAAATAACAGCAGTCATAATGCTGCAGGGCAGGCTGGGGCCAGTCAGGGAAGTGTGCTTAGCTCACTTAGCAGTCTCGTGGAATGGCAAGCACATGGTGTCACTGTGTCGAACAGGTAGCAGCTGAGGCAAAGATAAGTTGTCAGGACTCCAACTGTGTAGCATAGTGTCAGGCCTTGTGTAGGTGGCTAGCATGACCCTATGACAGACTCTGCAGAAGTTAGTCACATTGGTTTGCTGCAATTCGGGAAGCATAAGAGCACACATTGTTGAACAAAGACTTTCCAGCCTGTGATAGTGGAGTGTGCCCCTACAAAGCAGTCAGCAGCTCAGAAGTCAGTGAGGCCCAGGCGTGAACCATGGACACCTAGGTAGGCACCCTGAAGTCACTAAAGTCGGTCACCAGATGGTGCTCCTCCCCATCTAGGAGGCACCAGTTCCTCAAGTGGATGAAGGATGACTCATTGCTCGGACTGAACATTTGTCAATCTAGGCTGCCATTGCTATGGCCTTCTTCTTTAGTTCTGTTGTGTCAGCAGTGTTACAGTCACAGCAGTGGTTGTCAAACTTAGATACATGGTGTGAGCCCCAGAGAGTGATTCATGCTGTTGGCAGAGCCAGCTTTTAGCTCCTCACAAAAGTATTCATCACTGGCTCCCATCTTTTCCAACTCTCTAAGGCTTCGTGTGTCAGCCAGCAATGACATTTTCTGCTAACCCAGCTGTGGATTTTCAACTGCTGTTCCACTTCCTGCAGAACGATTCTGTTCATTTCATCATTAACTGTCAACTGATTGGTATTCACACTGATCATATGTACAAAATTTTCAACAGACTCATTTTGCTTCTGCAACACCCATTTAATTGTTAGCAGTGATATCTGCAGCTATTCTGCCTCCTGTGACATTTTACCAGAAAAGTTATACCAGGCTTTTTCTGAGTTCAATAAATGCTTGAGTATTCCTTAAGGGGTCATCACTCATAGCATACATTTTTGCTTCTTCTCACAAGTGCCACTTGGTCTTCTGCAACAACTGTTGACATGTCCAAAATCCTTGCTTTTCACCTGTCAACCAACTATTTATAAATGCTAGTATGTCCTCCACAGCCTCACCCAAGAAATGACTAACTAATCCAGTGACAGCCAAAGGTGGGAGCAGTCATACTGGACAAGGCCCTGTCTTCACCAACAGCATCTAACTGCTTTAGGAGTTTAAGTATTATCTGCTGTCAACTGAGCTACCTCCTCCAATAATGACTGTGCAGCTGTTAGGATAGCAACCCTCTGTGTTCTTGACTCAGTCATTCTGTAGCCTCTATCCCATATGATAAAAATAATAGGCAAAACAGACAAAGAAAATGGGAATAATAAAAGTATAGCTAACCATATTAGTAAAATATTAGTCCTAGTCCTTGCACCTGATCATTATCTCCTTGGTTTCATGGCACTATAACACCCATATTGATGCAACATAGAACATGTGATGGGCACTGATTCCATACAGTGTAAACTGTGACCTTATGAATTACATTGTGTGCAGCTCGCTGGATACATATCTGTATAGTCCTCTCTTGTTTTCTCCTTGAAGTGTCTTATGGTAGTTCAAGCATTGGGCCATCACACCTGCAGTGGAGCAAGAGGGAGGGGGGATCAGCCATGTAGCCACTTCTGCCACTAGCTGTCAGCAGTCGGCAATTTCTGAAGCCAGTTGAAGTGGATCCAGTGACCACTTCTGACATCATTTGTGGTGGGGGTCAGGAATTTGGGTGAGATTATGCACCCTGCTACAGGTTGGGAACACATGGACTGTCAGTTTGCAGGTTGGTATCTTCATAGAGCCGGGTGGGTGTCTGATGGAAAGTCATAAAAACAGCACTTATGTGGGTTTATTTGATTTATTTATTCTGTGCAAAAAGTATAGCAGCCATAGCATTGTGGACCACTCTTCAGCACCCCAAAGCATAGGCTGGCCCCAGTGGGGGAAGTGATATTGGCTCAATGAGCAACCTTGTGTAGCAGTCAGTGCACAGTGTCACCACATGAAACAGGCAGCAGCTGAGATGAAGTTATGTTGTCAGCACTTTGGCAATGTAGCATCATGTCAGGCCTTAGGCAGGTGGCTGGCATGCATCTGTGACAGGATCTGAAAAAGTTGGTAACATTGGCTGGTACTGACGCACAATTTGGTGCGGCAAGCAGTCAACCACACGAAGTTGAACCAAGTACCCCAGTGCAGGATGCAATTATAGTGGCCTGCAGATGAAGCTTACAGTAGTACAGTGTGCCTGCACAGGACAGATGGCAGATTGGCAGCTATTCAGGGCCATGCATGAACCATAGACACCCAACTAGCCACCACAAAGTCAGCATTAGTTGGCGAGCAGGTGGCCCCCAGCTGGAACGCAAAAGTTCAATTCCCAGCAGCATTGGGCCTAGGTGCAGCCAGTAGTTCCATAATCTAGCAGAGAAGGCATCTAGTAGCAGCAGTTAGATGACCCATTTTGGGTCAACTTGTGAGGAGTACCTCTTGTAACTGGCTGCAGGTAGTGACAGACACTGCACAGGTGAAATGGGCAGTATTTATGGCTCTTTGATCGAGCACTCACTTCTCATCATGTGTACCAAGGAAGTGACTTGGTGCTGGTCCTGATCATGTGGTAATGAAATTCGTGATTGCTACAATCTTCTTCAGTACTTCTGGTATGTCAGCAAAGCTATAGCCCTGGTGGTTACCAAAGTTAGATGTGGTGTGAGGCACAGGCAACAATTCTTGCTGTGTCAGCAGAACTGGCAGGAAGCTTCTTGTAAAAGTACCCCTTATCTGCTTCCGTCTCTTCCACTTCTCTAAGGCATCAACCCACTCTGGCATTTTCTGCTAACCTAGCTATGGGTTTTCAACAACCAGGTAAGAGAAGCTGTGGCAACACAGTATAGTCTGAGAAATCTCTCCCATTATTGTCTGTATCTTGCTTGGAGCCTTTATCTTCCCTTTCTGCATATTTTCTTTTTCTTTTTTTCATAAGAAGCCTCCAGCTCATTTCATCTCAAATCATTAAATTTCCTTATTCTCTCAAGAAAATTTACTGTCTTATCATCTTCATTTCTCTCTCTGTGGCATTTTGCACATGTCCCCAGTGTACTTCTTCATATTTTTAGAGTCTAATCAGTTGTCAGTATACTTGCTGTACATGATTTTTACTTTTTAGGAAAGCATTCTCTCTCTCTCTCTCTCTCTCTCTCTCTCTCTCTCTCTCTCTCTCTCTCTCTCCTCCCCCCCCCCCCCTTTCTCCCTCTCTCTCTGCCCCCACCCCCACTCCCACCCCCAACTCTGCTAGCTTTATATGGCATTAAAATGTTACAGAATTATCTTTTACCAGATACTGTGACAGTAATGTGGCAGTCACACTTCCTCTCATTATGGTATTGTACCAAATGTAATAAATACTGTCTCACTGACCACCCAAAACAGCACTTTCGGTTGTTCATATGCACCAGACCTTAATTTAGTGCTGATGATTAACTACCACTCAAAACAATAAATTGTTTTAATGGAAACGTTTGATACACATAATCTACCATTCCATATTTACTCAAGCGCTGAGTATAACACACCAGATGTTAGCACCAACTTTCATCTTGTGAGAAGAGGTTGAATCTAATTACACATTACCCCTCACATGATACGTGGGGTCTTAATAGACCCCAAGACTCGTTTAACTACAAGTAAACAGTTTTAACGCAAGTGCAGACGACTTATCCTTCTGATATGCTATTCATGGACTTTTTATTATAACTGGGTAAAATATTTATGACTATATTAAAGTTTGTAGTACAACAATTTGAAATTTTTGCTGTGGGGTCAGAAAATACACCAGGTATACAATATGTGATTTTCAATATTAGAGAAGGAAAGTTGCTACTCATCATATAGCAGAGATGCTGAGTCGCGATAGGCACAATAAAAGATTCACACAATTATAGCTTTCGGCCATTAAGGCCTTTGTCAACAATACACTCACACACACACACACACACACACACTCACACTCTCTCTCTCTCTCTCTCTCTCTCTCTCTCTCTCTCTCTCTCACTCAAGCAAACACAACTTGCACACACGTCTGCAATCTCAGACAACTGAACGAAAGCTATAATTGTCTGAATCTTCTTGTTGTGCCTCTAATATTGTTACATTCCATCCTGGCTTTTCCATTGTTTGATATGTGATTTTCAGTGTTATATATAAAGTTTTGTTATGAAAATAAATCTTGAAAACAATTCACCTTATAAACTGCATTCATTTGTACACTATTGTAAACAGTGAATAGAAAATGCATTCATGTGCAATTTTATGACAAATTCACAGTTTGGAATTGAGTTTTGTAGAGGGAAGACATGGTGTGATAGTTTATTCATCATGGATGGTGATATACATTTTACAAGGGGCTACAGTCTCGAGCAGGGTTTGGCAGATTTACAGAAGAGTGATAGTGATAATGAATCAATTTTTGGAAATAAGAATAATAGTGATGCTGATGGAGATATGACAGAGGAAGATATGCAGGTCAGAGATGAAGTGGATATGAGTGGCTGTGAAGATGCTGATGATAATGATATTCAGGTAATGAATGCAACTATTTTTGAGTCGGGAAGTGGATGGATTAAACACAGTACCACCTGATGTACAAAAGCAGGTATCGAGGAATGTAACACATCAAACTGCACATATTCCACGTCACTGTAGACCACAGTTACAGACAAGGGCAGATTGTTTCAGACTTTTTGTCACCAATCACCTGCAGAGTGTAGTAGTAATGCATACCAATAATCATTCAAAATATAATAAAATTCTATTTCCAACTCTTGAATGCTGGATTGAACTTGATTCTACAGATCTGCTGGCATTCTTTGCTCTGCTAATAATAGGTGGCTTGCATAAGGCATGTGGGAAACCTTTGAGTGACTTTTAGTCAGAAGAGTATGGCTTACCTATTTTTTGAGCCACATTTGATGGAAGTGAGCATGAGCACAAAAAAACTGAAATAATAATGTTCTACAGCTCAACAGAGTCAGGAGCTGATACAGTTGATAAGATGGCTAGATATTATTCAGTGAAACGTAGAACAAGAAGGTGGCCATTTGCTGTATTTTTTGATATACTAGATTTAGGTTGTCTCATTGCTTACATTCTGCATTGTAAAATTTGACATGATATGAGAAGTAAAAATGCAAGAAGAGAATTCCTGTCAGAACTAGAAAAAGAACTACTCAAACCTCACATTGAATGACGAGTCTTGTCTCCCCAGAGCAAAACACAATGCATTTGTTCAGCAGTAATATCTTCAGGCTTCAAGGATCTTCTAAAAAGAAAAACAACATGATAAACAGGTAGCCGATTTTCCAAATCTGAAAAGAAAACGGTTTGATTTGAGCCCAAGGCCAAAGGACAAGAAAGTGAATCAACAGTGTGATGAGTGTCACAAGTTTGTCTGTAAAGAACATACTAGGATAACTGTGTTGTGTAATACTTTTTCATAATATGACACAGAGAGCGAGTAAGAGTGCATTTCTGATAAAATTCCATGTAAGTGATATTACACATAATATTAATAAAATACAGTATTGTTACGTAGTGTGTATTAGGAAATTATGGAGTTGTTATATCAACATCATGCATATTTTTCTCAATAAATTAGAATTACTTTTGTGGACATATTTCAAATTTTATCACCATAAAGTTGTTTGAATCAGTTTGGGATCAAAAAACACCCCAGCCATGCAATATGTTTTTCCAGAGCTGATATCATATGAAAATATTTTTATAGTAATTTATTTTATTTTTTATTTATTTGTGTATCTGATCCAGTAAATCATTTTAGTGTATTGTTTGTACAGATAATATAAGACCAATCAAGAGTAACATAATAAATCTGTAATTACAGTAGTTTGTAGATGAAAGTAAACTTTTGCTTAAAGCAACACACAGCAATTTCTATTTGCGAGGATCTTTTTGCACTACAGAAGAATTTCTGAACCACAATATACAGGGTGATTCATGAAGATATGCAAATATTTTAATATGTTATTCTACAAGTAAAACTAAAGAAAAAAGTTCATAAGTCCGCAAATGTTTAGTTACAGAGTTAGCGCTAATAAAAGATTTTGCCTGAAATTTAGCAACTTTGCTAAGATGAAGCCATCACAAAACTGTACAAGGTTAAAATAAAGCACGATTTCCATTTATTTTCTTGTTATTGATCTGATGAATCTAATAAAACATATCCCAGACATGCATCTTCAGTAGTTTTCCAGAACATCTTGAGAAATGGTTCGTGCATTAGGAATCCTCTGAGTTGGATAACATACGTGATATTCATTAACTACAGCCATAGCATTACCATCACATTTGCCATAAATAAACACCATATCAGTGTATTCCTCCATCGTAAATTTGAAAGGCATCCCTATTTCAGAAATAATCTACAGATTACAGCAGTTACTATGTAGTTTCACTTAAATACACTGTTCTTTCACTGAATAATACAGAAAACTAAATCATTTCCACATTAGGAAATGACTGGAACAACTCACTAACACTTGCCAACAGTGACATAAACGTTTCTAGATTTTTATGGAGCATAAACAAATTTACTTGTATAATAATCTTTGCTTCTCTGGAGGTTCTGGAAAACTACTGCAAATACACATCTGGGACATGTTTTATTAAATTCGCCAGAACATTAACAACAAAATAAATGGAAATAATGCTGTACTTTAATCTCATACAGTTTTGTGATGGCTTCATATTAGTGAAGTTGCTAAATGTCAGACAAAATCTTTTATTAGCCGTAACTCCGTAACCAAACATTTGCAGACCTATGTTTATCTCAACTTTTTACTTTACTTTTACTTGTAGAATAACATATTAAAATATTTGCATCTCTTTGTGAATCACCCTGTATAGTGCCCATGTAACTTTAACACTCAGATATGCTGCTAGATCCTTATTTATGTTCTTGTTTATTTATCTACTGAAAACATATTGAAATACTTTTACTTTCCTGTAATAGAACTTAAGTTGTTGATACCTTAATGTGAAGTTGATTATTTACATATTACCACAGAATGTAACCCCAGCAGACTTGTAAGACTGACTCATTCCACATCCTGAGATATATTCACAGCGTGGAACACCGGAACACAAAATAAATAAATAATCTCTGATACTTTGCAATATTTAAACATCTTTTGAAGAGCAGACTGTAATGTTATCACAGTAACCTTTTGTTTGTGGTGTGTGTGCGTGTTGTGTGTGTGTGTGTGTGTGTGTGTGTGTGTGTGTGTAGTCCTTTATTTAGTAAGTGAGGTGATTCCTGTATCATCTTAGTTAATTTCATCTGTTTTAGTTGTATCTCATGAACATTTTCTTTCAGGAGTTATTCTTTATATTTTGCTCGTTGGTTACCCACCATTCTGGGATGAGGATCAACATAGGCTGTATGCGCAAATAAAGGCTGGAGCATATGACGTAAGAAACCAACCATATAAGCTACATGGAATTTGTAATAGTAGCAGGAACAATAATTTGCAATTTTTATATGTGAATGAATAACATTTCCAGTATCCATCTCCAGAATGGGACACAGTCACACCAGAGGCAAAAAATCTGATTAACCAGATGCTGACTGTAAATCCCTCCAAGAGAATAACAGCTTCTGAAGCTCTGAGGCATCCATGGATCTGCGTAAGCTATTGTCTTCTTAGTTGTTTATGTACCAAGTATTGTCAGTAACACTTTGGTATAGCTTCTGATTACTTTTTTGTGTTATCATGCAACATAGCAGTTTATATCTTTGTTTTATGATTATAGATCTGAAACACAAATCAAAGCTTTTTGTGGTAGCAATCAATGTTTTTTCAACAAATGTAATTTAAAGCAATAAATGTTATAACATAATTTGCAAATTTCACATATCCGTTAACCCATGCTTTGTTCATGTTGACTTGAGTTTCGCAAAAATTTGCTTAAATGGAGAGTTTGGTTTAAAAAATTTAGATGACTCTTGACATTCTTTGTTGAAAAGTGATGTTTCTACTTAACAAGCAATTGGTTGTATTTTGCTGGCCTTAGAAACAATTTTGCTCTCTCTCTCTCTCTCTCTCTCTCTCTCTCTCTCTCTCTCTCTTTTAAACAAACTTTGTTTTCTGGATTTTACTAAAAACCGTAATTATCTTTTCACATAGACATTCAACAAAATTGTGTTTCCACTTATATGTTCAAGTAACGTGTATTCCGAAATGATGAGAGTGATTTGAGTAGAAAATTTATTATTTCACTGTATGAGTAACATTGTTCCCAAAATGAAAATTTTATTTTACGTGTCTAATGAATGCCCTGATGTGGTGTGTTGTACCCATCTACTGAAAAGCAGTACAAAGTATGAGGTAATTGGGCCATGAATTCTCCTATATTTCCTATTTCTGCTAAGGTTTAATTTGCACAGCGAGATTCAGGTTTCATTGAACCTATAAAATTTTTATAAGCAAAATAATTCTGTTGAGTGGTAGGACTATTTCTTTAACTTTCTGCACATACTAAAATACACTTTCTTTTAAATATTAGTCATTTATTCACACATTGTACTAGACTTACAGTTTTGGTTACTTCTGATAGTGTTTGGTAGATTCTGTTTTCCATTTTGTCTATTTGCTGGTATTTCTGTTATATTTGACAAATTTTGTATGTTTATGAGTTAAAAATTCATTTGATTTACATGTGGTATTCTGAACCTACTGAAACATATCCTTGTCTTTCTGTTTCAGCAAAGGGAACGTGTTGCATCAGTGGTCCACAGACAAGAAACTGTTGATTGTCTGAAGAAGTTCAATGCAAGGCGTAAGCTAAAGGTGAGACAAGTTACTAAAATTGGCTTTACATGTGTTAATTAATTTACATTAATTACCATTCAGCACTAAAGTAGAACTGAGTATTCTAAATCCTCAAGGAGTATCTCCTTTTTTGAGTTTACTTTTTTTGCTTCTACAGACTTTCTGTAAAGTTACTACCTTTTATAAAATTACTGCTGGTAGTAGCTAAAATAAACCTGTTATTGGACATCTAAATGAATTATGCTTTCAGTTCATTTATATTTAATCTGCATTTGTATTTGGGCGTCGTAACCCTCTAAATATTTTACATTTGTTCTAGGGTGCTATTCTAACAACCATGCTTGCAACTCGCAATTTTTCCAGTAAGTATGATGCTCATGGTAAGTACCTCCGGACCCCACAACTGGTGGATTACGTGTGTGTGGTACTGTGGAAAGTGGGCACATCATCCCTCTCCCATTTTGAATGTGCACCCCTAATGAATGTCATTCACTACATATCTATTGTATGTTGGGTGAAAAATATATTTTTTTAAAATCTAATTGTAATGCATCCCATTTTACCTTAAAAGTCACAATCACTTGCCACTATTCTCGTAAATTAATGAAATTGTTTTGAAAATTTTTCATCCTTGTACTTGAATGGGGGTGATGGGTAGGCTTGAAAAAATTAGAACTCGAGAAAGTTCTGACAGATGATAAAAATATTGCAGCCATACTTTTATTATTCCTTTGATTTAATTTAACCAGAGTTTCCAACTAATTATAGATGGATTTTAAGTGTCATTGGAGACAAAGTGAAAATTGTACTAGCTTGGAAGAGAATATGTTAATTTTGACACCACCTGATTTTTTCAGCCTATATATCAAAATCACTACCACATAGGATGCCACTAGTCATACTGATGTATAATATTTGCTTCCTTATGCTGCAGCTTCTGAGTATTTTCAAAGTAGTAATCTGATCAAACAACGTTAGCTTGTACCTTCAGCCTGGTAACAGCTTTAATTCAATATCATTTGCAGTGGATAAGCAGTGTATCAGGATATGGATTTTATATTTGTAACCATGTTTGCAGATTTTGTGATTCTTAAGTTTAGCTAAGCATTAAGGGCACTGACAGTCACAAAACTGACATATTAATAGAGCCTTTTCTTTTATTGTGGAACGAAGGGACAAATTAGAGACCCCAGATAGCCTGTGATACATTCTGAATACATTTAGGCTCACTAGGAAACCATTTCATAGGGAAAATGTACGGTTTTTGTTACATCAATACTCAAGACAAATATGTCAACTTTCAGTGTTGAGACTCCTAAGATATAATGTAACATCTTTTGCATTATGATTCTTCAATGAAAAAAATTATCAGTCATTGCTCATTAGTTTTTCATCATTGAATGCTCACTGACTGATGTTACACAATAAATTCGCAGTGACATGACATCATGCTTTAGATATATGCAATGAATGGCATTCATGAATGGAGATTTCACTGTTACTTGTTTACTAATTGTTTGTGTTCTCATATTGATTTTTGAAGCACTGCTCCTTGTAAATGAAAAGTACAAGATCACTTGAACACTCAAATGTCTTCATTTAACAAATTTGAAGTTGTTTGATTGTAGTACTAGTAGGGATAATGTGTAGTTTATGTTATCCTTAGTGCAGTTAGCTATTAGTCATAGTACTGCATATGTATGCTAAGTGTACAGTGTGACTGCACCTTTTCCTTTAGGACATGCTGTAATTACATTAGATTATATCGGAATGGCACAGAATTCTTCAGGTATTTTATGTACAGTAGTTAGAGTGTGTAGATACCTGGTCAAGTAAGCTGCCTTGGATATTATCAGTGATGAGATACATGTATATTTTATGGCACATCTGTATAATATTTTACAAACTTCGAAACCAAATCTACATAAAGTCATAGTTTGTTGTACTTCTCAGGTAAACATTTTCAAAATTGTTGACCTATCCCACTTGGGTGAACCATTACATGCTGTATTTCTTACCTCTGGTTTTAAGTGGCAACATAAGTAAATTCCTTATTTCTTTTGTTATTATGAAGATATCTGTGGTGACATATATGTACACATTATTTGCATATCTGTTACTTGTAAAATTTTGGTAGGGTACCTAACTATTCCACCAGCCCAAAGTTTATGTTTACTGATCCTTGTAGTTTGATACTGTATAAATTAGTTATTGTTATTAAATAGGTCAAAATGATGTATTGAGTGTTGTTGCTGCAATAGTGCTGCACATTTAAACACTGATCATCTTTATTCCAATTTTTTAAATATTGTACATAGATTACTAATTTTACTGATCCATTGATGGCTAAATGATTTTCCATGATGCACACGAGTTGAACAAAATTTACTCACCTCTGAAACAACTTTCTGTAAAGAAAATCTGATGTAAATCTGCACCATATATCTCTAGATTTAATTTTCAGTAATAAGAATTGTAATTGTAACTGCTCAAACCACATACACAATTCTTTCACAATTTTTTAAAAAATCTTTAATGTTTGTTTTCCTTTCTCTCAGTGAAAGAGCTTTGAAAAGTTGTGAAAACTGAAGATTCAACAATTTTTTGGAATTTTAGTGCTGGTTGTTATCTATTTCTTCCTGTTTCAGCAGTTAGTAAATATTTCATTTTATGTAAATATTTGCTAAAACTCTAGTGATATATTCTGGTATGGTATTTCAGGCAGAAACATTTGGGGTGGGGGAGATGTGGAGGAAGAAAAAACCGTTTACTTTCTTTACTGCTTTATTGCAGTTATATTGTTATCCTCTATATCAGCCTGCCTCATGATTGATGACTTGTTAGATCCTCAGTCTTACTAGGGGCTTTTCCTCATTGACGGGACTGTAACATGGTCTTCTCGGCCCCTTGCAGTGGTACCATCCATTGAAGTCTTAGAGTATGAGGCAATGACAAATCAACAGGCTGATAGCTTATAAGACAGTAGTTTTGTAGTATTTAGTTGGATTTTTCCTAGTACCAGTTGTTTCAGTGACATAGTGACATGACTGGAACATGTAAATGCTAGCAGAGGAACTTATGAACTGCAGAACAGACACAATAGATAAAGTATTATATACTGATTAGATTTGCATCAGCAGTGAATGTATTCAAAAGAATAAAAACATTAAAAGGCATACTCACTGGTTTATTTTACACTACACCTCAACTGGAAGAGAGATTGAGGTCAAAAATGCATCTAAAATGTGAACTGATGATATGTTATTCAGGAAGCAGTATTTCAGAAGTAGGTTAATTTTCTTTGATATGCTCCATTTTTTCAAACAAAGAAAAAAAGCTATGTTAGAGCAGCAATAGTTTTACTAAATTTTAGCTTGTAAGACAGAAGATGACTTCACTTCTCTCCCCAGTTTCACTGTTTTTGTTAATTGTTGACCTATTGCAACACCATTCCTTTCCTTGCAAACACTATCTTGTTCCACTTGAATCAGCACTGTAAAAATTTAACCCAAAATAGAGAAACATTCAAAAAAAGTAAATGGTAAAGGCCACTGTGTTTTCCCCAAAGCATTCACAAATGTCATTCATTTTCTCATGTGCATACTTCCCATACTTGTTTGCATGAAATGAATTTGAAGGTACTCAAAGATAATAATCTGTCTGCATATCTGTCTGACCACTGTACGGCATTCCATGAGATGTATACAAAAGAATATTCCTAATCATTGCCAGAAGCTTTTGGGCACAAAGTCCGGTAAAAGAGAGATGTTTGTTACCTTAGTTGATAGTACTTTCTAATTCTCTTCATAAACAAATGCTGCTTTCTCTTTAGATATTACTTAGCGATGAAAAGACTCGATACTGTTTGAGATGTGTGCTCTGTGAATGTCAGTCATTGTTTTTCTAACTTGCATTAAGAAACAGAATAATTTTTATGTAAAATATAACAGTGAGATGTATTCAGATTACCATTAAGTATTCAGATTACCATTAAAGTAAACAAAACACTAGAAATGCTTACAATATAAGAAAATATGAAGGTATTAACAAACAATAAGTGGAAACCTTACAAAATGTTCTAGAGTTCAAGGCACTTCCAAAAAGGCAATAGGACAGAATTAATGCTATGGGCTCAACTAAACTAAATGGCCTTACATAGAAGTATTTAGTTCTTTGGACCAAACCTAAGGATAGCATAGTTTGAAAAATCTACACACAGTCACACACATGCATCTAACACTTGACCCTAACTGTTTGAGTGATTGTTACAGCTTTTTTTGTGTGTGTGTGTGTGTGTGTGTGTGTGTTTGGTTTGGTTTGGTTGAGATGATACGAGGGGAAGGGTGGAGTTTTGCGACAGGGAGAGGGTAAAATGGCATAGGGACAAAGTGTGGATACAACGTATGACAGATGCAGAAACAAATTGAGGATAGAATGAGCTATCAATGCAACTCTGTGAATGAACATGAGAGAGTTAAGAGGAGGAAAGGGACCATAAGGTGTGGGCAGCAGGGAAACAAAGTGAAAAAAAGATAGGGAGGAGAAGGTGAGATCAAGGAAATGGAACAGAAGCAGCCAAGGAAGGTGGCTAGTGAACACTGAAGAGGGTAGGGGAGTCAGAATCCAAATGACACAATTCCTGTAGCAGCTGCTGAACTTTTTGGTGTTGTTGTGTGCAGTATGTTCAGCAGTTGTATGGCTGGTTTTACTCTTAGCCACATTTTGATGGTGGCCATTCATGTGGATAGACAGCTGTTGCACCAGGCTCTTCATCTCAAAGTAACACTTGTGCCATATGTTCTCAATTATTTGTTGGATGTATTTCAGTCACTGTCTCTCTCCATGGTTTTTACTCTCTATGGCACCCTCTAGTACCATGTAAGTTCTTCCAATTGTCTTCGTACATGTCCTTTCATTGTCTCCCTTCATCTTGTCAGAGTTATCCACATGTTCCTTTCTTCATCAATCCTGTGGAGAATCACCTCATTCCTTACCTTGTTAGTCTACCAAATTTTCAACATCCATCCCTAGCACCACACCTCAAATGCTTCAGTCTTCATCTTTTCCTGTTTTCCCATACTCCACAATTCACTACCATGCAGTGCTAAGCTTCAAACTTACATTCTCAGAATTTTCGTTCTCATATTAAGGCCAATGTTTGATTCTAGTTGACCTTTAAGCCAGGAATATGCTCTTGCCTATGCTGATCTGATTTTTATTTCTTCTTGCTTTGTCTGTTTTGTGTTATTTTGCTTCCAAGTTAGCAGAATTCGTCTACTTCACCTACTGAAGCTCTCCTGTTCAGATAAGTTTATCACTAATCTCACTTCTGACTTTCCTCATTACTTTAGTCTATCTTCAGTTTACTCTCAATCTATATTCTGTACTCACTAGACTGTTCATTCCATTCGCCACATCCTGTAATTGTTCTTCACTTTCACTGGTGATAGGAATGCCATCACAAATCTTATCATTGATATCCTTTCACCTTGAATTTTAATCCCACTTTTGAACCTTTCTCTTATTTACATATCTGCTCCCCCCCCCATGAACCATGGACCTTGCCGATGGTGGGGAGGCTTGCGTGCCTCAGCAATACAGATAGCCGTACCGTAGGTACAACCACAACGGAGGGGTATCTGTTGATAGGCCAGACAAACGTGTGGTTCCTGAAGAGGGGCAGCAGCCTTTTCAGTAGTTGCAAGGGCAACAGTCTGGATGATTGACTGATCTGGCCTTGTAATAATAACCAAAACCGCCTTGTTGTGCTGGTACTGCGAACGGCTGAAAGCAAGGGGAAACTACGGCCGTAATTTTTCCCGAGGGCATGCAGCTTTGCTGTATGATTAAATGATGATGGCGTCCTCTTGGGTAAAATATTCCGGAGGTAAAATAGTCCCCCATTCGGATCTCCGGGCGGGGACTACTCAAGAGAATGTCGTTATCAGGAGAAAGAAAACTGGCGTTCTACGGTTCGGAGCGTGGAATGTCAGGTCCCTTAATCGGGCAGGTAGGGTAGAAAATTTGAAAAGGGAAATGGATAGGTTAAAGTTTGATATAGTGGGAATTAGTGAAGTTCGGTGGCAGGAGGAACAAGAGTTCTGGTCAGGTGACTACAGGGTTATCAACACAAAGTCAAATAGGGGTAATGCAGGAGTAGGTTTAATAATGAATAGGAAAATAGGAATGCGGGTAAGCTACTACAAACAGCTTAGTGAACGCATTATTGTGGCCAAGATAGATACGAAGCCCACACCTACTACAGTAGTACAAGTTTATATGCCAACTAGCTCTGCAGATGACGAAGAAATTGAAGAAATGTATGATGAAATAAAGGAAATTATTCAGATAGTGAAGGGAGACGAAAATTTAATAGTCATGGGTGACTGGAATTCGAGTGTAGGAAAAGGGAGAGAAGGAAACATAGTAGGTGAATATGGATTGGGGCTAAGAAATGAAAGAGGAAGCCGCCTGGTAGAATTTTGCACAGAGCACAACTTACTCATAGCTAACACTTGGTTTAAGAATCATGATAGAAGGTTGTATACATGGAAGAACCCCGGAGATACTAAAAGGTATCAGATTGATTATATAATGGTAAGACAGAGATTTAGGAACCAGGTTTTAAATTGTAAGACATTTCCAGGGGCAGATGTGGACTCTGACCACAATCTATTGGTTATGACCTGTAGATTAAAACTGAAGAAACTGCAAAAAGGTGGGAATTTAAGGAGATGGGACCTGGATAAACTGAAAGAACCAGAGGTTGTACAGAGTTTCAGGGAGAGCATAAGGGAACAATTGACAGGAATGGGGGAAAGAAATACAGTAGAAGAAGAATGGGTAGCTTTGAGGGATGAAGTAGTGAAGGCAGCAGAGGATCAAGTAGGTAAAAAGACAAGGGCTAGTAGAAATCGTTGGGTAACAGAAGAAATATTGAATTTAATTGATGAAAGGAGAAAATATAAAAATGCAGTAAATGAAGCAGGCAAAAAGGAATACAAACGTCTCAAAAATGAGATCAACAGGAAGTGCAAAATGGCTAAGCAGGGATGGCTAGAGGACAAATGTAAGGCTGTAGAGGCTTATCTTACTAGGGGTAAGATAGATACTGCCTACAGGAAAATTAAAGAGACCTTTGGAGATAAGAGAACCACTTGTATGAACATCAAGAGCTCAGATGGAAACCCAGTTCTAAGCAAAGAAGGGAAAGCAGAAAGGTGGAAGGAGTATATATAGGGTCTATACAAGGGCGATGTACTTGAGGACAATATTATGGAAATGAAAGAGGATGTAGATGAAGATGAAATGGGAGATACGATACTGCGTGAAGAGTTTGACAGAGCACTGAAAGACCTGAGTCGAAACAAGGCCCCCGGAGTAGACAACATTCCATTGGAACTACTGGCGGCCTTGGGAGAGCCAGTCCTGACAAAACTCTACCATCTGGTGAGCAAGATGTATGAGACAGGCGAAATACCCTCGGACTTCAAGAAGAATATAATAATTCCAATCCCAAAGAAAGCAGGTGTTGACAGATGTGAGAATTACCGAACAATCAGTTTAATAAGCCACAGCTGCAAAATACTAACATGAATTCTTTACAGACGAATGGAAAAACTAGTAGAAGCCGACCTCGGGGAAGATCAGTTTGGATTCTGTAGAAATACTGGAACACGTGAGGCAATACTGACCTTACGACTTATCTTAGAAGAAAGATTAAGGAAAGGGAAACCTACATTTCTAGCATTTGTAGACTTAGAGAAAACTTTTGACAATGTTGACTGGAATACTCTCTTTCAAATTCTAAAGGTGGCAGGGGTAAAATACAGGGAGCGAAAGGCTATTTACAATTTGTACAGAAACCAGATGGCAGTTATAAGAGTCGAGGGGCATGAAAGGGAAGCAGTGGTTGGGAAGGGAGTAACACAGGGTTGTAGCCTCTCCCCGATGTTATTCAATCTGTATATTGAGCAAGCAGTAAAGGAAACAAAAGAAAAATTCGGAGTAGGTATTAAAATCCATGGAGAAGAAATAAAAACTTTGAGGTTCGCCGATGACATTGTAATTCTGTCAGAGACAGCAAAGGACTTGGAAGAGCAGTTGAACGGAATGGATGGTGTCTTGAAGGGAGGATATAAGATGAACATCAACAAAAGCAAAACCAGGATAATGGAATGTAGTCGAATTAAGTCGGGTGATGTTGAGGGTATTAGATTAGGAAATGGGACACTTAAAGTAGTAAAGGAGTTTTGCTATTTGGGGAGCAAAATAACTGATGATGGTCGAAGTAGAGAGGATATAAAATGTAGACTGGCAATGGCAAGGAAAGCGTTTCTGAAGAAGAGAAATTTGTTAACATCGAGTATAGATTTAAGTGTCAGGAAGTCATTTCTGAAAGTATTTGTATGGAGTGTAGCCATGTATGGAAGTGAAACATGGACAGTAAATAGTTTGGACAAGAAGAGAATAGAAGCTTTTGAAATGTGGTGCTACAGAAGAATGCTGAAGATTAGATGGGTAGATCACATAACTAATGAGGAGGTACTGAATAGGATTGGGGAGAAGAGGAGTTTGTGGCACAACTTGACTAGAAGAAGGGATCGGTTGGTAGGACATGTTCTGAGGCATCAAGGGATCACCAATTTAGTATTGGAGGGCAGCGTGGAGGGTAAAAATCGTAGGGGGAGACCAAGAGATGAATACACTAAGCAGATTCAGAAGGATGTAGGTTGCAGTAGGTACTGGGAGATGAAGAAGCTTGCACAGGATAGAGTAGCAAGGAGAGCTGCATCAAACCAGTCTCAGGACTGAAGACCACAACAACAACACATATCTGCTGTTTCAATGTATGGACTGAACAGTAGGGGTGAAAGACTACACCCCTGTCTTACACCCTTTTTAATCTGAGCACTTTGTTCCTGGTCTTGCGTTCTTATTGTTCACTCTTGGTTCTTGTACATATTGCATATATTCAGCTTTCCCTGCAGCTCATTCCTTTATTCCAGATTGAAAACTCCATCACCAGTTGCAATGTTAAAATTGCCTTTCTTGTGCCCTTACCTATAGCTGGACTGGTCATCATCTAACAGATCTTCATCTTTCTTTTCAGTCCTTGTCAGCAACTTGGTTGCATGAACTGTTAAGCTGATTGATAGTTCTGGCAGCTATCTGCCCATGCTGTCTTTAGTACTGTGTAGATAGTATTTTTGTGAAAGCCTTATGTCTACAGACTCGTAGAGTCTACACCTCAACTTGAACAAACATTTTGTTGCAACATTCCCAAATAATTTTTGAAATTCTGGAGGAATTTTATCTATCTTTTTTGTCTTATTTGATCACAAGTCTTCCAAAGCTCTGTTAAAAGAGCGTTGAATTGCAGAGTGGCACAACAAAAAGATTGCTATTAAAAGTGTGTTGAATTGCAGACTGGCACAACAAAAAGATTGCCATACATTTGAGTTTTTGGCCTAAAGGCCTTCTCATTATATCGTCAGTATTACATCTTGGATTTAATTTTAAAGCTCTATTAAACTCTGAGTCTCCTATGTGTTTAATATCAACTCCCATCTTTTTTCTACCATGTCATCAACAGACAAGTCTTTCCCTTAAGAGAGGCCCTCAGTGTACTTTTTCTGCCTATCTGCTCTTCATTGAGCTTTCAGCCAAATCCTCCTTCAGAACACACACACACACACGCACACACACACACAGAGAGAGAGAGAGAGAGAGAGAGAGAGAGACAGAACCGACCAGAGTGCAACTGTCATGTTGAGGATCAATCTGAAGTGGGGCAGGGAAGGGGATCGGACAACAGGGTGGGAGGATGTCTGCTTGAGCATGCAGGAAATAAATGGAGGCATGACAAGACCAACAGGATCAGTGTCGGAAGGCTGTGGGGCAGGAAGATTATTTGGGTGATGAGGGGTGGAGAGGAGAGGAGCAGGGAAGGGAAGGGGAAAGATGGCCAGGAGCACTGGCAGAGCATGGCAGGCAATGAGCATGAAGGGATGTGAATAGGGAGGAGGTTATAGAACAGAGGGAGTGGACACTGTTGGGTGGAGGGTATGCAGACAGTACTTTGCTGTAGGTTGAGACCAGGATAATTTTGGGAGTGGAGAATTTGTTGCAACGATAACTCCCATCTGTGCATTTCTGAAAAACTAATGGTACAGAGGAGGTACCAGATTGCACAGGTTGTGAAGCAGCCATTGAAATCAAGCATATTCAGCTTTATGTTGTACCACAGGTTGGTCTATCAAGCTCCTTTCCACAGTTTGATGGTGGCTATTTATCCTGGTGGACAGCTGATTGGTAGTCATACCAATATAAAAACCTGTAGCAAAGTGGACCATCCTGTGACACAACATGTGGCTGAACACAATGTGCTTGATTTCAGTGTCTGCGTCACAACCCGGTCCATATGGATCCTCCCTTCCACCACCAGCTTTTCTGAACTATGAAGATGGAAGTTATCCTTACAACAAATTCTCTGGTGCTCAAATTATCCTGGCCTCAGCCTGTCACAACTTACTGTCAGCGCATCGTCCACCCAACAGTTTCCACCCACTCTGTCCTATCACCTCCTCTCTATTAAAGTCCCCCACCCTCATCATGTGCCGCCCTCTACCAATGTACGTACCCCCACCCCCACACTAGCCACTCCCACTCCCACCAAGCACAGCTTCCAAACACTGCACTTTTCAGTCTTGTCATTCCCTGTGCACTCCACTGGAGAGCACTCTTCTCCTTCCCGCCCTCCCCCAGCTGCCCCACCAATACTCAGCTATTCTTCCACCTCTCCTGCCCCATTCCAGATTGCCACTCAACATGACAGTTAAGGTGATGGAGATGGTGGTCACGTGTGCGAAAGGTGTTCTTGCTTTTCTTTGTGTGTATGTGTGTGTGTGTGTGTGTGTGTGTGTGTGTGTGTGTGTCGAGTTTCTCTTTTCTGAAGAAAGCTTTGGCTGAAAGCTAAAAGTGAAACAATCTTTTTGTTGTACCTGCCTGCATCTCATTATGTCATCTTTAAGATGAGCAGCAATCTTCCCTTTTCCTAATATTTTTGCAACTGTTTCTTCTGTTACCCAAGGTTTCTTCACATTTATTTTCTTTGTAGCTAGGTTTGTTTGCCCAACATCTGTTACTGCCCTTTTTAGAAATGTAAATTTCCTCTCAGCTGAACTGCCTGATACAGCATACAGTATCTATAGCATCAGAGAACATCAAATGCATCTCATCACTTCTCAATACTTCAGTATCCCACTTATTTGTACAGTGATACTTTCAAACTAGTCCCTTAAACTTCAGCATACTCCTCATCACTACTGCATTGTGGTCAGAGTTGTGTCTGCTCCTGGGAATGCTTACAATCCAGTATCTGATTTCAGAATCTCTGTGTAATAATTATGTAATCCAGCTGAGATCTTCCTGTATCTCCAGACCTTTTCCATGTATATCTTACCCTCTTCTGATTTTTGAAGAGAGTATTCACTATTACCATCTGAAATTTTTTGCAGAACACAATTAGTCTTTCTGCTCTTTCATTCCTACTACCAAGCTCATATTCTCTCCTAACTTTCCCTACAACCACATTTATGTCTCCCATGATTCTTAGATTATTATCTCCTTCTACATACTAAATTATTCATTCAATATCCTCATATACTTTCTCTATATCTTCATCTTCTACTTGTGACATTGGCATGCATGCCTGAACTGTTGTTGTTGATGTTGGTTTGCTGCCAATTCTGGTTAGAAAAATCTTATTACTGAAATTTTCCCAGTAACTTACACTCTACCCTACCCTACCTTCCTCCTCCTCCGGTTATACCATTTTCTGCAGCTATTGATATTTTCTTGCATTCATCTGACCAGAAATCCTTGTGTTCTTTTGATTTCACTCCACTGACTCCATTATATTTAGACTGAACCTTTGCATTCTGCTTTTCAGGTTTTCTAGTTTCCCTGCCATGTTCAAACTTCTGACAGTTCACACCCTGACTCATAGACTGTTACCCTTTCATTGGTTATGCGTCCTTTTCTCATGGTCACCTCTCCCTTGGCAGTCGCTTCCTGGAGATCTGAATAAGAGATTAGTTTGGAGTCTTTTGCCAGTGGAGAGATCATCATGACATTTTTCAATTACAGGCCACATGTCCTGTGGATACACATTATATGTCTATAATACAGTGGTTCCCATTGCCCTCTGCATTCTGTTCCCATTCATTGTTGCTGATACTTCTGCATTATCGGAGCAGTTCACCACCTCAAGGGCAAGAAGTTAACCTGAAATTGTGTCCACTCCTCTGCCATCTTTCACGGGACCATTGCAGAATGAAGATTACTTCTTATAATGGAGGTCTTTGGCTGCCATTGCTGATGTTTTTTATTCGACATTTAAGTAGTCACTGGGTTCAAACCCAGGATTCAGGAAATTTTGATTCCTGTTCATAGACACTACCCCTGGTCCATGAATTGTCATTCCCACTTAAAATGTAGCTAGTCTCTGTGACCCCCGACAGGGTATGAACAGACATTCACTTCGGTGCAGACATACACTTGTGAGGCAGTGGCTTCTGTATCCCATAGCAAGGGGGTTTTGAATTAAATGACTGCTAATCAGCAGTTGTTGTTGATCATTGTCAAGTAATTTGCTTTACTGCAGCCCTTCAATATTGTGTTAAAATCTATCATAGTAAAAAATAACTCTTATTAGTTTGTGGCCATGCCAGTAGGCTCTGGTGGCAGATGAGATACTCATGATACACCTTTGACAGATAGCATGTGGATAGTCCAATACATATATAGCCTTGCAGATGCAATGCAATGTACAATGTCTGATGACAACTTAGTTATGTGATACATTGAATTACCCTATTTGCCTGCCAATAATATCTACAGCAAATTATGCGTAATTACTTTACTCTGGAATGTACACTTTTCATTTTAGGCACATCTAGAATTTACCTTTATTAAGGTCTTCTCAGCTGTTGATTAACTCATTTCATTCTTCTCCTTTACAACTCCATGTTACTCTTTTTCTGAATTATTTACTGCTCTTTCACATTTTTTGTCAGTCTTTTTTATGTTGTTTGTCATCTTCTTGTATCTTCATGGTCTTATCATTTCCCTTATTTTTAAATTTAGCTTTTTGTTCATCTCTTTGGTTAGAAAGGTGATAATTATATATCATTAATCTCATATTTTAAGTAGAACACGTTTTTAGTGCATAGACACTGAAGTAAATGTTCATAATGTAATCATACAAAAATCTGAACAAGACTAGACATGATGATTTGTTTTATGCCATATATTCCTCTCGGTGTTTATTGAGGTCCAAAGTGCTCTTCAGTCCTATATTTGTCAACAGAAGGGTTTAAACATTCACCTATCAAAATATATCTCATTGATAATGTTGTTAGTTGTGGTATGTCTGTAGAAAAGTATAGTGAGGTAAATATTCGATAATGCTAGCATATAACAGGCTTCAGGACTATCTCTGAGGAAATAGTCTAGGCACAGCTTTTAGATGTGTAATTTATTTATTTCAATTTTTGTGCTCTGTTGACAAATAGTGTTTTTTCTTGCTGCATACCTCTTAGTGCTTAAAAGTTGCACCAGAACACAATAAGTATAGTTTCAACATGAATGTTTCTGTATTACTTCACTGTTACTACCACAAAGTTGCAATTGTTATTGCTTTAAATGATGCAATGGACTTAGTTCAGAGAACAGAACTGTACCATGCAAAAGCACTGCGAAAGTTTGCACAGTATAGAAAGTTTGCTTCTGGCTTACATCTAATGAGATTTTGTCTTATATATTTGTTGTTTCTAATTTAGTTGTGAAAAGCTATGAAGAGGTGCAGTGTGCTTCGTCATTATGCAGGCTTCTGTGACAGATATACTGGACAAAATTCAGAATGTGTTAAATATCAACAGATGTTGCATCAGAACCTATATTTTGGGAATCCTGATAGCGAAGGGAAGAGTGCTCAGCCACACAGTTCAGACTGAAAGGAAATAAATGATGGTACAGCAGAAAGTGTTAATTATTAACGAAAGTTAACAACAGATCTGTGTTAGTAAGTTGGTACAAATGCGGTGAAATAAACATTCCATGTACATATCATTCATTAACTGTTGATGTGCATCAGTACAACTATTGTTTTATTGCAACTATTATTTTATTACATAATTATTAAGAGAAAATGTGTTTGGAACTTTCTTAATCTGAAAGACTTTGAGAGGAATTATATTTTGTGTTCCTACAGGTGTAAATTTTAGCTTCTCTTTGTCCTTATGTAGTAATGTCAAATAGTGTGACTTAAAAGTTCTAGTTGTGAATAAAATTGATAGGTGTCATTTATATTTGGTTTGAAGGTAGATCACTACTTATGTGAAAAATAACGTAGAAGAGAATGAGTATTGACAAGAAGGGACTAGATATTTAAAATCCCATACTTATTGATCATTGATCATGGGACTGGGTGAGGAACATAAGAAGACAGAATCTTGCATCTTATCATACAAAATGTTGAAGGTTCTCATGTGTGTCACCCATTTTCCCAAAATAGAAATAAATTTGGTGAAATGAAAAGAGTTAGGTATCTGCTTTAAGTAAGTCATGAAATCCCTGTAATATTGTTCCCTGTTTTTCAGACATGGTTATGAAGTGATTCTTCGAATAAACAGTTATTTCATATCAAAGAAAGTCAATTTTAATTCTCAATAGTCTCTTACATTATGTGTGTGTATGTGTACTGTTGAGACTGTAGCTGTTGTATTTTGCTGATTAATTGATCATCTACTTTGTGCTATAGTTTATATCTATGGAGTAAAGCATTTCGGGCAATTTGCCATTAGCTCATGTAGTGAGATTGTTTGTTAGGGCTACATTTATTTGAAAGCAGATGTTTTGATTTCAACTTCATGTATTACACAAGAGAATAAAAAATCTTATTGATGGTATCATCTCCTTCATTCTGCAATTTTAAATACAGTTCTTCCTCTGTCCTAGGAGGTAGGTGAATGCCCCATTAATGTTTGTGCACTTCTCAAGACATAATATTTCTATGAAGATAGGTAACTAATCACCAAATTGGCAAGGTTCTGAGCAGTGGAGGGCACATAGGAAAGAAAGCAAAATTTCATAGTTTACGCTCCCTCCCTCCCTCCCTCACACACACACACACACACACACACACACACACACACACACACAGTGACAGTAATCCCTGACTAAGGGGAGTAGGAACAGGGAAGTGAAAAAGTTTTACAGAAGGATTGATTGGGCTGTGAACAGCATGGCAGAAAGCAGATAAAGAATAGGGACTGACAGATACTGAAGCCAGAGATGTTGCAGGGATGAGGAATATATGGCAGGGGGTGTTTTCACCAGAGCAGTTCAAAAAAGCTATTGTGTGGGGAGGGTCCAAATGACTTGTGTTTTGAAGAGGCTATTGAAGCTGACCATGATGAGTTGTATCGTGTGCTCACAACTAAATGGGCAAGTTATCTTTTATTCAAATGGCTAATTTGTTCAGAACCATTCTCAAATAAAAAGCTATGCAATGGCTGCAGCATTTCCTCCCAGCAATCTGCTACCCTGGCTCTACAGGCTCCTATATATTCCACACCAGTCAAGATAAGTCTTCACCTCAGTCAGATGGCAGCAATGGGAGAAAGCATTTGCTATGAACTGTGTGTGTTTCATCTCTAATTCTTCTGTATGTGTCATAATAATTCCTAAATGCCATTTAGCATGTGTGTGCTCTTAGTATTGAAGTTGCACACTTGTTATACAAAGATCAGGCATTATTTATCCCTACATGCATATTTCTGAAATGGTGGCCAATGTTCTACTGTTTATTAGGTCAAGAGTACCAAGAAGTAACACAAAGATTAGAACATTTCTTTCTTGTAAGTTTGATTGTAATTGCTGCACACTAAAAAGCTAGAGTAGTCTATCTCAAATACTTAGCCATCATTGCCCCTAACCGTGAAACGATGATGTAGGTTTTATCTCCAGTTGGCATGTAGAATTTCATGGAAACATTTTGATCACTAAAAACTTTATTATTGACATGTTTTGAGTAATCATCATCAGCTAACTGTGGGAAAACTAACACAAAAGACAATATATAATTAATACAAGGCCATGTAACATCAGGAATGGAAGTACATACTAGGTACAAGTAGTTACAATAGGCCTATGAAAACTCATAAAATTGAGCAATATGAGAAAAACATACACTGTCATGTGCAATTGCCAATAGTCTTATTTGCAAAAGATGTTAGTTTGAGACATCACTTGTCAGACTGAAGACAGCTGACTCTAGGACCATATTATTTCAACTGGGTGCCAGGTGACACATTTGTCAAAGGTTGAGGCAAACCACAACATAGCTTTACAATGTACAAATCAACATAATTATTCCCACCATGTTTTTTTACAATAAGCGTCATATAGTCAGTGAAAAACTAAAACTCATAATGTAGACTCAAAAACTGTCTTGAGACATGTACAAAGATTGTAGAGCACACTAGGTAACTAGGCACAGTGTCCAAATATTCCATCAAGAGAGAGAACAATGTAAAGGCGGCCACCATTATAAAGGAAGACATTTCAATTTTTAATTACAATTTTCTAAACAAAGTGAGCAAGTTTCAACCTGTTGAGACCACAGATGGGTCATGTCTAAAACCGAAAACCTATCACAAAATAGTAATTTTTCCAACTGGGTGGACTGGGGATGGGTAGGAATGGGAGCGGGCAGGGGGATATGTTAGGAGGCCCAGATTGTCTTCCACCCCACCCCCACTGGCTTTCACAGACTGTACTATGACAGAGGCTGCAAGTGACTTGCAAAATTTGGCAAAAGAAACACAACATTTACATTTCTCAGAAATTGTTTCTTTGATATATGGGCCTACCGGACATTGGTCACAATTTTCCTTCATGGTAAACTGATCTTAACATCCAAACACCTGAAGAAGTCGTAAAGATTTCTGACATCTCCATGGACTGCTGTCGTACTTGTAAGTACAAAGTACTGGGAGTATTTTTATGTCTTGGAAACACCTGGGAATTAGTAATGGTGTCATCTTTTCACTTCCATCATAACTGACACATAGTAGCATTGTCATCCTTGCTTCACTTTTTTTTACCTCTGTGACATTTTTTGCCCTTTACAGAATATGATTTTGCAGGAAATAAATTATGAAAGATGTCAGTTTCATCAGCTTTCATAATGCATCTGAGCTTGTCACCATGTACCAATCATGGCAATGCAATGTTCTTCCAATAGTTCACACTTTCTGTAATCAGAGCCTCACTTACTCTTTGAAACGACAGATTATGATATTTTTTTAAATGATTCAACCAGCCAATCGATGCACTGATATTTGCAATGTTGATCTTCAGAGCAATTTCAGGAGACTTCCCTCATACTGGGTCTCTGCTTATAGGAATTCTTCCACTTCTCAGCCCTTGAAACAACTTTAGAAGAATATTTTCCATATCATTGAATGTAGACATACACATGTTCTTTTTTTTGCATCCACAGGAATGCTTAGCTTAGGTATTAAAGAATACTTCTTATTTTTGAATATGATGCTCATATAGACTGTACTAAATCACATTTCTTCACGGTTTTGGAAAATTTTTGTTAAGATTGTCATCATCAGCTTTTTCTGAATTGTTATCAGTAAGTTAGACTCCACAAGAGTAAAATTGATACCTTTGACACTCCAGCAACCAAACAACTACATTATTTGCACTTTGTAGCCTCACTCAGTGACTTTGACATCAGATCAAGTGCACAAATTTTTTCAACACATCTGTCGGTATCATTACAAGGGAAAGCAAGTTACTGACAACGATCTAGACACACGTCAACAGGTTGAATCAGTTACCATGTACTATGTTACACAGCAAATATTGTAACCTATGTGAACTGGAAAGAAATGAGAAACTCACTAAAACCTGTTAGGAATTATGTAAAAAATGGATTTCAGTTTGCAAAATGTTTCATGTATATTACTTAAAAGTGGACTTTGTCTTTACGTTTGTTAAAAGCAGGGAGAAATAACATTGTACTTTTGGGAGTTTTCCCGTGACCAATTAAAATTGGGATTTCCTTACAATTGGGTCCATTAATTTGTGGTTTTACTGTAGACCTGAGGTTTAAGCAACCATATAAGAGTACATGGTTCTGTTGTTGTGAAATTTTTCCTTCAGTACATGATGTATGCCACTGTGACAGTATGGTGATCTTGACTGCACATGTAAGTTCACTAACATGAATCAGACAAGTTTATCTACCTGTTTTCAGAACAGTTTGTTTTTAAGTTCCATTGTGTGTCCATGCATTGTTCCATTTTTTATTAACATTACATTCACAAGGCGTATGTTAATCCACTAATAGTGAAACATGCTTCTTCATTCAAACTTACACTGATCCAAACATTTCTGATTGCACCTTGTAAACGATACCTTCCAATCCTCATATTACGAAACAATACCTGCTCATGTTGGGATTTGTTGCATTATTATTTTATCCAGGTGGTTAAAATTCTATCAGTCAAAATCTTATTTGGTATTGTGACCTATTTGTAGAGGTAACAAAATGTCAGGCAGTAACCATGCACTTTTTCATACTAGAACACTATTTACAATAAAATTGCAACAACGATGTTGTTGCTAATTCCAATAACACACCATATCCACTCCACTAACTGTTGATTCTTTCATTTGAAGTTTTACCATCAAAACAATTGACCAGTGATATTGCCACACTAACAGCTGAGGCAAAATCGCTGTGGTTTCATCAGTTATGATCTTAAACTTAGGCAACATTGCTGGGGTATTGTACTATTGTGTTTGAGAGCCAGCTGCCAGACTCTACTTTCCATGTAAATTGAAATCATCATTTTAATTGAGCAAGTCCTACACAAGATGACTTTTGATGTGATGTGGGTATCAGAATTTTGATGTGATCATAGTCCATGTAGCGATACATCACAGTGCAGTGTGTTATCCAGTACTGATTTGCCTGGGTGTAGAAGGCAGGTGTACAATCAGTGTTACATGAATCTTTATCGTTGTCAAACATACAGTGAAAGTAATATTATGACCAGTGCCAAAGACAGCCACTCTTGTTGGTTTCATGAAGGATGATGCAATACTTTGCAAGGCAGATGTGTACAAAATTTTATGTGAGTGTAGAGTGCCGCATGTCATGAAATGAACCATTCCAGAACAGTCAGTTAAACATCAGTGATATACTCATCCACAGTTTACAGAATTATGTGATTGCATTTGGGCTAAATCAGATTTGTTGCATGAGGTGACTACTGTTAGCCAGACAACAAAGTTTGACCATGTGTGTGAACAGAGGAATGATGATACAGTGCTCTTCTATTAACATAATGGACAGAAAGTTTAACAACACTATTTCAACAGACCTAGGTGAAGGCTTAAACTTTACCCCACAGTATTATAATTACTTTTTCCCAGCATGCATCAGTGCTGTGAAAGTTGTTCATCTTGAATAATGTTCAAAAACACTAAGCATAGTAAAAACAGTTTCACAGTACATTTACTGTCTTATGAAGTGTGTTGTCATGGACTAGTCATGATTTCAATATAATAGCAGCATTCATAAATATGGCACTATGAACAACTTAACCTGACTTTTGCTCAGAAAAGAGCAAAAACATGTATTATAAAAATATGTTAGGCTACCATCTCCCTTCCATACTACAGGTGCTGATTGACAATCCAGGTACTCAGTGAATGACTTTCTGATTAAACAGTATCGTTGTTTGATTGGATTACAGTTATTAAATGTTACTGAAAATCATATTAAAGTAAAAACCTGATAATTTACATGTCCAACATTTAGCAATATTTTCACCAAGGAAATGTATCATGTTTGTAAACTTAACGAGCACATTATACATTATAATATCATAAATATGATCCACAGAACATGCAAATAACTGACTAATCAGCTTTCCAGAAACTTTCTGTGACTTCAACTGATGAAATAAGGCAAGAGACCTGCAAGTATATTAAGAAGCAATATCCAAAAAGAACTGATGTCCTTGTTGCAGAAAGGACAATACTGTGAAAACTTAACGGTGTGCTAACACCTAATAGCAGATAATAGGCAATACAACTGTTTTGCTACCATATGATTTTACATATCATAAGATAGACGAAGACCCAAATAACCACAATTTGAAAAGCAGTTGTATTTTCGAATGCTTTCTCCTTCCATCAACAAGTGAAAATACTGAAAAATGTGTGTGTGATGCTACCAAGGTTATATATGCTGCCAAAAGTTCACATTCATGATGGGCCCTTGCCAACCATAGAAAATAATACTGGGTTTCGAATGTATTGGGCTCCCTGTCTGTAACCTTATATATTGTAACTCTTGTAAAGATGTCTACTCATAGTATCTGCAACTCATCTAAATGTATCAATAGAGTGAAAACTCTTGAACTCAACAATTCAGATTTGTTAATCGAATTTCAGCTGCATATTTAGTGATCCATTCTACAGTAAGTTAAGAGTTTCCCTCCACTTAAGAGATTATTTAAGATAATTTTTTAACTGAGTGTGGACAGGTATATAACATGTCACTGCCACATTTTATGCACTGACATATGTGGTGACAATATATACAATATATCAAAATTCCCCTTACTGTGCCCTGTCTCATCCCAGATACTTTGATACATTGTTCAGAGCCTTGTTTCAGCATATGATTTTTTTTAGATATTTTTTCTTCACCTATGAATTTAATTATCAAATCAAGAGAGTGGCTGTAATTAGCCTTGGTGGCCAATTTCTGCATGCATCATTTTGAGGAGACGGCACTAGATTCTGCCTGTTTCAAAACTACAGTATTCAGGGTATATGTGAATGATACATTTGTAATATGACCCAATGGCTAGGACAGACTGTTTCAACTTTTGGACTAACACACTTCTATTCATGGAAATATCTCTTTTATTATGTAGACTTTAAAGTATTGATACTTCCCATTTTCTGGTATTTTTGAGAGTATTTGTGGATATTGATTGCCCACTGCATAAAATTTGCATAGCTTTGCTGTTCAGATTGAAGGTGGAGGAGCTCCTGAATAAAAAGGTGAAGAGGAAAAAATTATATCAATGACCTTCCTACAACAAGTTAGGGAAACTTCCTTTTGAAATTTGTTGAATCATTACCAGACTTAAAATTTTAGTAACCTTTCACCTGACTCCAAAGACAATTTCCATGAAGGATAGTCTGATGGCTCACACTGTGGGTGTGTAAAAGACCTAATGTGGCTGCAGGCTATCATACCATGGGCAAATGGAATGAATTATTCAAGAAATATATGTAGAATAGGTTGGGTAAATCCAGCTCCTGCACTCAGGAAGTTGGCAATTGTAGAACACTGCATTGAGGATGGCCTCTTCATGGATTACAACAATGTCCAAATTTCTGCATTCACATTACACTTCTGGATTTCGGTCATGAAAGAAGCTAACAAATTCTGCCTAGTTAGATATTTCTGTCATTGTGAGAGCAGATTCAGTTTGGGGAAAGTGTGGAAATGGCACTGTCAGAAGTTTGTACAGTGCCTTATATTATGATCAGAGTTGCTGATAAAGAGACCCATCACAAAAGTTATACAAGTGGGGGCTCTCCAAATGTCATTCTTTAGTGATTAGTGTCTTGAATGTGTCATATGCAAGGACAGTATTGCCAGCATTTCAACACAAGATTTCGTTGTATAGTTTCAGGATATTTATCAGAAGTGGCTCTAAACTTCAGTGAATGTTTCATGACTTTATTTTAATTGCTTTCATATCATGAATATAAATATCTATTCTTCTTCTTCTTCTTCTTCTGTATTTATCCCAGACCTACACAAAGTTGGCATGGCTATTATCGGATTTGGCACTGTTAGTGTTAGAGGGTGGCCAGATCCCCTTACATTCCTCCTCCATCCCCCTCCTCCCCACCCATCGTAGGGGTGGGGTCTGTGTGTAGTGTTATCCATGTGGTAGTGTGGTAACTTTTTCTAAATGTTTGTGACTCATAACTGAGATGGGACTTGGGTACCAGCATGGTACCCACCTAGTTGTGTGTGGAGAAACTGTCTAAAAACCACACCTGAGCAGTTCAGCACGCAGGCCCTCAGCGTTGATCCACTGGATAGATTTGATCAGAGCCTGGAACATAGGGATGGTGGCTACAGCTGAAACAACAGTTTTTACAGCTCAAGATAACTGGTTTCTGAAATAAACAATTTTCAGTTTTTTATTGCTATTATTTCCAGTAATAAACATTGCCCTTGAACCAAGAGTGAAAAATTCTAAGGGAGATGAAGGAGTAGGAGATCTCAATTGATACAGGGTTGAGACTTTGATAAAAATCAGTCTCTCTGTTTCTAGCTAAGGTGAAAAGGTGAAGAATACAGATGTAGTGATGGTGAGAACAAAAGTTCACAAGTTTCTGACTTATCATTTTTGGATGGTATCAATTTTTCAACATGAAGCAACCACAAAATTGTAGTTCAGATGTTTCCCAAGTTTATAGTAAGCCAATAAAATCATGGATAAATCAAACATCTTTACCTTCTCTTCCAAGGAACTTTGTGAATCTTTTCTTCTTATATGACATTCCACATTTAGTGTGTCTCCTCTCATTTTTAATCAACTAAAGAAAATGGAGCATTGTGCTTCATTCCTACCATACTTTCTAAAATACATCGAAATTACAGATGGTGCTATTGTACAATACAACCGATGTCTGGTGACGACAGCGAGGAAGTACTGTACAGATCATATAGGGGCAAGTCTTGCGCACTGCACATACATGTACAGTCTTGAATGCACCATGTCATAGGGCAACAAGTATATTATCATCTCAGCATTGCTGTACAAATTCTTGTATGTTTCTTACTGGTTTTTAATTGTCAGTGTTGGTATTAAAATTAGATTCATCACTTTTCCCATTTTCTATTATAACCTAGTATTTCAAAGCAATGGAAATTTTATGAATTAACATTACTCTATGTTTACAAAAAGTTATTTAAAAACCAAAAAATTTAGAACTGCTACTATGGCAAATTTATATGAAGGTTTTTTACACAATTCTAATTAAAAAAATTTGAAAAACCTGTTATAACCATGACCAAATAAATATCTAAAAATACTGGTTATTCAGAACTAAAATAATGGTATCAGTTTTAATTGATTGGTTCTTCCCTTCCCTACTGACACACACACAAATCTTGGAAGCAGCATGCTAACACAGGTGGCTATTTGGGCAGATGAATATAACTGTCTCTTGTGGCTTCATAATTAATTACATATCACTGATGTGGTCCAAGGATTTTTATTTGGCTGATTCATGAAAACTTGTGATTCTGAATTACGGCATTCATTTTCCCTATAAATCTGAAAGATTTCTGTGAAGAAAAATGGTAGATCGTGAGATGTTGATTCGCTCATCATGTAATCACTACAGCAGTGTTGCTGTGTGAACAGATAACAGTTAATGAGGCATTTTATTCTGTCAAAGCCGATTATAGCAACCAACTGCAAACAAGCTGCTGTTTTTTGTTTCATGAGACACATTATGTTTCAAAGAGCCATATTATGTTCTACTCATGAGATCCTCTAAATAGATGATTTAGCCATGGTGATTGCAAAGATCTTAGATCTTATGTCTCAGACTTCTATGTATAAAGATGAATAAACACCAAGTCTCCAACATTAAAGGATATTAAAAGAGATGATTCAAGTTAGTGGTTGCTGAGTAATCTGTTTGGTAAGTTCATTGAAATTACACAGTGATTCAACAATATACTGTACCTCCATTACCAAGCAACACAGCTTTATTTTAGGACACCAGTATATTAAGCAGGAAAAAGTATATTGGTGGACCAGCTTGATGTTATACGAGGTGTGGCTAGAAAAAAAACCGGACTAGTACTGGTGAAACAATAAAACGAATTCAATAAGGCTGAAAGTCGCGTGGCCTGTCACGTGACTCTCGCTCCGCCTACTGCTCGAGTTTCATGTGCCTCCTGCACTCAGTCTGCCCGTGGCGTCTGTTTTAAGTAGTTGACGTTTTGTCTGTGCGTTGGAAAATGTTGAGTGTACAGAAAGAACAGCGTGTTAACATCAAATTTTGTTTCAAACTAGGAAAATCTGCAAGTGAAACGTTTGTAATGTTACAACAAGTGTACGGCGATGATTGTTTATCGCGAACACAAGTGTTTGAGTGGTTTAAACGATTTAAAGATGGCCACGAAGACACCAGTGATGACACTCGCACTGGCAGACCATTGTCAGCAAAAACTGATGCAAACATTGAAAAAATCGGTAAACTTGTTCGACAAGATCGCCGTTTAACAATCAGAGCAGTGTCTGAGTTAACAGGAGTTGACAAGGAAAGTGTTAGGCAGATTCTTCATGAAAGTTTCAACATGAACAAAATGTGTTCAAAAATGGTTCCAAAGTGTCTCACAATTGAACAGAAGGAACGCCGAAGAATGATTTGTTCTGACATCCTGGAAAACATTGAAAGTGATCCCACCTTCTTACAAAATGTTATTACTTGCGATGAATCGTGGTTTTTTACTTACGATCCCGAAACTAAACGCCAATCGATGCATTGGAAAACTCCTGGTTCTCCAAAAGCACGAATGTCAAAATCGAAATTCAAGGCAATGATGATTATTTTTTTTGACATCAAAGGGATTGTGCACATTGATTGGGTACCAGAGGGACAAACAGTGAATCAGCATTACTACATTAGCGTCCTGGCTACCCTACGTGAGCGAGTACGGAGAAAACGGAATGATTTGTGGAGAAAAAAGTCATGGATCCTTCACCAAGACAATGCCCCAGCTCACAGTGCGTTGTCAGTGAAGACGTTTTTGGCAAAACACAACATTCCCATCTTAGATCATCCACCCTACTCACCTGATTTGGCCCCCTGTGACTTTTTTCTTTTCCCTAAAGTCAAGTCAGCTTTGAAAGGAACTAGATTTGAGACTGTTGAAGCAGTAAAAGAAAAAGCGACGGAAGTAATATATGGACTTACCGAAACTGATCTGCAGCATTGCTGTGAACAGTGGAAAATTCGTATGGAGCGGTGTAGAGACCGAGGAGGAGAGTACATTGAAGGAGGTAACATGAAATTGTAAATAATTGTAAGTAAATGTTTTTTCCAGCATCAGTCCGGTTTTTTTCTAGCCGCACCTCGTATAAAATTTTCAGCCATTCCACATAATAAACATGTAAAACACCATTACACAACTAAATAATATGAGTGTACATGGGAAGTAAAGCTACAAGATGATATCATCATTCTCTCTTTAAAAACTATTTGTCGTTTCCCTATGATCCGCTAGTTTTTTTCATTGACTGGCACCTAACTATATACAAACTGATGTCATAATCATACTTATGACATGATTTACTCAGATATTTTCTCAAAAACACTAACATTCTATATGGGACAAGTTGTGTCAGTTACTACATTTTAATACAAGTATTTCTCCTCCAAGGAAAGATGTTGACATGACAAAAATATGTGTATTGTGTATCTTACATTTCCTTAGGTATACAATGTCTCACCATGCATTTACTGCTAAAAATCTTAAGAATATACTGCAGATACAGCTTTCCATCATCTGGGTATTGAAAGAAACATCTCGTACCTACTGCATAACAAATTTCTCAAATGTAGTCATATCAATTCAGTTTCATCCTTCTCATACAGTTCTTGACAAATTTGTTTAATATGGTGTATTCCAGTGTCATTTTCTGGCCTTCTGACATTACAGTGTAAACATCAAACAAGTAATCATTTTCTGCATTTATACCTGTCATTGTTAGGATCATCTGCTCCTGCAAAGTTCTGAGTGTGGTAACACTGTCCCATTTGTTAACTAGAGTGTAAAATTTACATTGACTTTCAACAAGATGATCACAAAGTTTCTCCCAGGAAATTCCCACTGAGAAATTCTGCAGTGTCAACTGTGTGTGGCTTAATTATTTGGATCCACAGTAACAAAACTCATTGATTATTTCAGGTAATTAGTGTCTTTTTTCATGTAGTGAACCCTCTTAACCCTTTACATGATGATGGGATCTGATCCAGCAACACAGTTTATGTTTTGGCTTGTATCGTCAGCATTGCTTATACTGTTGTTGACAAGTCCTTTACGTACCTTCATTCTGTTTCTCTTCCTTTCCTAATTTATTTTAGACCAACTGGTTGTCCATTTGTGGTTTTCAATCCCTCACCTTTCCACACTTTCTTTCTTTTCATTGCTGGTACTCATACTTAATCTTGTAAATCCCTGTGTATTTATGTACTGGATTCTCTCTCCTGTTCTTCCCCAGACAGATACATATGACATCACTCATTGAAGTTATGGTGGATCCATGTCCCCTTCCCTCCCCCCCCCCCCCCTACCATTTCCACTGTGTTTTTACTATGCCATTGATAAGTCAATGGTTTAGAATTCATTTTCAAAATTATTTTATTTTTTCACTTTGCTTATTTGTTCCAGTCTCTTTGGCACTTTACTAAGTTCCTGCAAGCTGGTCAGTCAGTTCATACCCTCTTACTAGTGTATTTATTTGTTCTGTTACTGCATGTAAGACTAAAAAGTAAATGGTAAACTCTAATGTTTTGTACTGTGCTCTGTTGATCAGTTAGTGTGGAACTTCACTGTTTTCCCAATAAGTTGTTTTAAATTCTCCATTCCACTGAAACTTCCTCAGGGTTCTGAATGAAATTTCTCTTGTCATTTTGATAGATGTAGTATGACACATCTAGGTGGTGTTCTTCAAGGCTCATCAACTTTTGACATCATCATCTCAGCCCAGTGATAATTTTTCCATAGAGTAAAATCTGGTATGACTCTTGCACAATTCTTAGATTCATGCTGAGGACTACAATGCATTTAAATGTTTGCTGTAGTGGTTTTTACTGGATTACATTTAGTATGCATAGTGCAGCCACCTTTCATTTCTCCCAGTTTTTGATTGGATAAATGACCTGTTTCAAATTTAAAGTTTGTGGTAGACTGCACCAGCAACACAACAGGCATGATGTAATAAAACAATGTTAACAAGAAAACAGCCCTGTTCTGAATTGTGCCATAGTAAACATATGTGGAATGATGTACTTGATATGTCAAAACTGTGGAATAAATTCAATATATTTCCTATCTCATTCTTTCTTTGTGAGATGCAGTGTGAAAATTGATTTTTGTGTCTGCAAACATAAAAGAAACGTTACTGTTACATAGAACATTGTCATGTGGAACTTAGTGTTAATTCTTGAGTGCTGTAGTATGATTAAAATGAAGTTATTTTTTCAGATAACTGTTAGATACCATACAATTTTAGTTTACTGTTATCTGTAGCTATGTTTATAAGTAATGGTTTGTGTGTTATTGCTAGATAGTCTGCTGAGAGTTTGCTAATACAGCATTTTAATAGTCTGTATGAATGCTAGAAGTTAGATTATAACATTGTTTTTATACCAGAGTAGCCAAAAAAGAGAGCTGTAATTGTTGCCATTAGAACTAATTTATGACATATACGATGAAGAACATATCACAATGGGTGCCCCATTTCATTGTAACTTTTGTTAGGATTGGATCAGATAGTTTGCTTTGTTTTAAGTGTACTTTGAGATTACTGTGTTAATAATAAATTATCATAAAAGGAGAGAAATAAGGTGACGTAAATATGTTAATTGCCTTTGAAAGATATAAAATGAGAATATAAAACAGTTTATAATTTTTTTGATGAACCAGAGGTGACTTCCTTCCACTATGTGATTTGAGGAGGAGGGCACAAGACATTTTGCCACTTGGTGTAATTATTTCTCTCTTCTTTGTTCTTAATCTGATATATCATACAAACTGTGAAAATGAGAGAGTACAAAGTGTAACATCTAGTGACATTTCATTCATTTCAATTTGTGATAAAAGCTTTATGTGTTAAAAATTCATGTAATCTTGTACTTTTTAAAAAATTTTGGCAGTTGGGTTCAGTTTTCCAATGGAAGATAATTATATACCATTTTCAGCACATTACTGCAACTGAAACAAAATAAGCCTGCAGTTAAAAGTAATCATAAATAATTTTTAAAAGTAAAACATATGTGTTTTTAAAAAATTATTGGTTGCAGACAAATGGTTAGAATTATTTCTTACCCTTTACTGCAATCTAATGAGAACCAAACAATAATCGAACATCTGTGAGTTCATTTTTTCTTCTCCTCAAAATTTTCAGGCTGTGAATGTAAAATTCCTGTTCAAAACTGATTACCAAGATGTGGGGTACGGAGGTATTGACAGTTAATACTTTAGTATTTATATTATATTTGTAGCTTTGTTATAGATGATGTCTTATTAAACTAATAGATATTTTGATACTCAACACTTAATTTTTATACAAATAAATTTTATTTCATAAATAAACTGTCCATAAAATTGCATGATTATAGGTACTCATGACTCATTTCTTTATAAACTCTCTTCCTATATATATTATTAAACATAATTTTTAAAGTACATCACTACTGATGGAACTTGAATTTGCATTGTCAAATAAGTGCATAGATAATGTGTGAAGTATATTCGTACAGTTAAACTACACAGTTGAAACATGCAGTTATCTTCTTAAACTTTTTTAAATTAGTGTTTATTACATTAATTTACCTCATAAAAATTTTAAACCATGTCATTTGGAAGAAGTCTCATGTGAAAAATAAGAAAATATTCAAGTTGAATCATTCAAATGAACAATTTTAAATGAAAAACAGTTTGATGAGTGGATTTGTTTATATCTGTGTGTGTGTGTGTGTGTGTGTGTGTGTGTGTCTGTGTGTTTCATATGTTTTTTGGAAGTTTAGGTTTGGTTTCCACAAATAAATAATGAGGAATATATCATTGTAGCTGAATGCAAGAAAATGATGCACTTCCCCAATAACTATATTGTTATGTCACAAATATTCTGTTCTGCAGTATAAGTTGATACTTTTCACCTCCTCCACCCCCCCCCCCCCCTCCCAAAACTCCAAAAAGTGAACGCAGATCACATACAAAGTAAAGACACTTCATCTGTCAAAAATTTTAACAGTAAATCATCAAAGCAATCATTACAAAGTAGCTGAATTTACTGCCCTCCAAGAAAGTTGTCACACTTAAATTATTCATGGGACCAGTTGGCTGAAATATAAACTACAAATCTTTGAAATATTTAGCAAGGCATGGAAAATAAATCAAAATGCAGATTACATGCAATAGGACAGGGCACAATCATTGCAGTTGAAAAAAGTAATGTGTTTATCAATGTCGAAATTGAGTCTGACTGTGAAGTTATCTGGACGTTTGTAACAGGCCTAGGCAAACTCAGATTAATTATAGGATATTTTTACCAGCCACTCAATTCTGCTGTGAAAGTTTTAGAAAGTCTGTGGTCAGCAGTGTGAAAATACCCAGATAATATGATATTAGTTGGAGGTGACTTTAACCTACCAAGCATAGACTGGAATGTAACAATATTATGAAAAGGATAGTTGCTACTCACCATAGAGCAGAGAAGCTGAGTCGCATGAAAGCACAATAAAAAGACTGTAAGAAAAGGAGCTTTTGACCAACAAGGCCTTTGTTGAAAGAAACAAGACACAGACACATACACACACACATACACAAAAAGACAAACTTTTCTGAACTCTGTGGATCGGACCTCAATCTCCACTAACCCACTGCACCCACGCTCAGCAGTCTCTACCAACAGTCTGCGTGTACCGCACGAACTTACAGGCCCCATTGTCTGTGTGTCACATTCATATCCTGTGCATCTCTTGCCTCTTCCTCCTGTGTTCCTACCTCACATACCTGCTGTCTCCCTCTGAGTCATCAGATACCCTTCCCTAACCCCTCCTCCCACTTCCTGCCTATTTCTTCCTTTACTCACTCCAGCTGACCCAGTCCCCCGTATGAGTCTACCTGCCAAATTGCAGTTCAAGCATCATGTGTTCAGTTATAGCTGCACAAGTGTGTGTGTGTTTTATTTTTTGTTATTTTTTGTATGCCTGTCGATGACTCGGCACTTCCAGTACTGAATGAGTTGTCTTCTTTACTCCTAAATTGTTTTCATTCTGCCAAAACTTTTCGTACCATTTGTAGTTGTGTCTTAACTAAAATAGTTATCCACTGACAAGAACCGCAGTGCATTGGAAAAGAATAGGTAATGTAAATACAAATTACATCAGTTTATAGAACTGAAATACAATATCTGGGTTGAAATGTGATAACTGCTTTGGTAAGGTGCAATACTTGAAGGAATGTGTTTTCTTCTTCTAAGGAAGAGAAGACAGTGTGTAATATGATTCCAACATTAGGAGATATATGTGATTACTGGGTCAAAATCTTCTTTCTATCATGTGTGCTTTACATGTCTTGTGTACAGCTAACTTTCTGAAGTCACTAATAATGCGACAACTATGTCCTAATATCAAGGAGAATGGGAAATGAGATATCAGTGTGGCATTGTTTAGTGAAGAATTGGAGGCCCTTTAATTTTCCTTACTCCGTATGAACAACAGGCAAAGAAAAGTATCAGGGAGATGCAGAAGAACTCTGTTTATTCAGTCACTCTTTCTTGAAAAAGTTGGCCAGAAAAGTTGCCTCAAATATAGTGAATGGACACACAGAATGATACATGGCTTGGAGGGGAGAGAAATAAGGAAATGGCTTAAATTTAGTGTTAACTGAAATTTTACCATAAGAAAAGATTACATAAGTTGCTGAATGGATTGTGTCGCAGTGGTTTGTACACAGTAGAAAGAATGGATGCCATTTGAGACTGGTGGAATTTGTTTCACATAGTAACTTGTTACGTGTCACATCCTATTAGCATGCAGCATGTGTGGGGAAATGTGGTATGAGCTTTATTACTATTATGTGTTGTTGTTGCTGATAGGTGACAAATTTGAGTATGTTGTTGTGTGCACCATAATCTGTAATCGGGTGTTCCATTTTGTATTCTGTTTGGTCATGGCTGCCAACAAGCTTTATCCCTTTCATGGCAAAGGTTGTTAATTGTTGTGACTGATAAGAAGGTTGATGAGCATTCATATTGACCTACTTATCCTATGTTTGTTTTTGCTAGATTTATATCCTAAACATTGTTTTGGTAATTCACTGTGCTTGTTTTCTGAGCAAACATTTACATTCCTATCTATAATCAAAGTCAACAGCCACTTGTTCTACTTTTACTTTTCCTTTAATCTGCCAGTTTTCACCTAGCATTGGGCACTCAAAGTTTATCATTCCTTTTGTAGCTTTGATGGGACAATGTAACCAAAAAACATCACATTTTTGCAATGTGACTTCCTACAACCATCACTCTGTGACTCTACATCTGTTACAAATGGTTCATCTGGTTATCATTGTTGCTCAACTACCCTTATCACTGCATACGAGCCCCTGTCTACACTTCCACACTTTACTAGGAACATCAGCTTCACATTCTCCTGTTTTCTTACTCTGAAGGACAGTCGTCAGTGTAACAGTCATCAGTGTACTACTACTTGTCTATTGTCATTTAGTGGAATAATTTTAAGATTATCACTTTTGAGATGATAAAGGGGATAGCTTAAAACTACAGAAACTCACTGTGTCTAATTTTCTCAGCTAGTGAGTGCTGCCTCATACTTTTCATCCTACAATAGAATAATTACTTAGTTATCCAATAAGACAAACTGTGTGAATAGTATAGTGGTCATATCCAACAAGAAGGGGGTTTGAACCATCCAGATCTAGATTTGTTATACTTTATGAGTGAAATATCAGGTGAACAAACATGCCATTACGAAAGTAGTGGTACCTATCACTCATTTAAGAAGGCTTGTACACCCCATATAGCTGGACACTGGCCTACTGAAAAAGGTTGTTTAAAACTACCAGATGGATGGCCATTAGCTTGGGCTGTAAAACCTTTTTGATGTAATGGCTGCTGTTCAGATTGTTCTCGGTATGTAGGAGACAAGATATTATGTTGTATCTAATGGCTCTACAAATCGTAACATTTCTTTGTTCACCATGCTCACCAATTCTGACTGGCAAATTGGAGTCTCAATGGTAGCATCTGACCAACATGGAGGAAAGGAATGAGTTGGAGGGGGGGGAGTGGAGGTTGAGAATAAAGGTAGTACACTTTGACGCAGTAATTATCACAAAAGACTACATATTGCTACCTAGAGCATTCTGAGGAAATGGTGCCAGTTGAGCGACATCCGAGTGTGTTGGATCAACATCATCATCCAGTTAACACCCACTATAGTACTCCGGGGTCTAGCCAAAACTTTGGGTGAATTAATAAATGACATAATTTGTGAGTAAGGCAGTAATAATAGTTGGTGCTTTTAAGAAAATATTCAGCCTAGATTGCAAATATTTTTATTTATTACATTGTTCAGTCACTGCCTATCAACAAGTTTGTTAAAGGAAATGAAATTTTTTGTTACAATATGAAGCAAAATATATCTAGAACTGGGTACATATGACAAGTGAATATGCACAAAATATTGGTGCATATGAAAAGTTGACATATTTGTGCATGATTCTTTCCTCTGAAAAATACTTATTGAACATAGTTTTCATGTTGTTTCTCAAAATTTGTAGTTCCAGTATAATTTTTATATCATTCTCAGAATATTTAATCCATTTTGAAATATGAAGGATGAATCTTAGTACTGTGTGGTGGCAATGCGGCCAAAGTAAAATTATATTTGGACCCAATAAGTTGACCCATTTCATTGGTGCCACCAGTAGCAGAGGAAATTGGAACTGGTTGGAAGATATTCATTTGCCTCCGAGTGCTGGCAACATTTCCACGTGTGTCACCTTTGCTTTCATATAAGCACAGACATGGGTAATAGGGCCATCACTGTGGTAAGAAAAAGGGAGCTAGCATCCCTTCACCAGTCCTATCTCTTTGGCAGTCCTAATGCAGAGGAGAGCATAAGCATACCTCTTGCCATTCCCACCAGCCACTGTGAAAATGTCAAGTCATTGTGGCCAGATGCTGTATGCCTCATGGCCTCCAAAATATCACAGCATGTAAAATGCATTTAACTCACTTGCATTTGCGTCATTCGGTGTCAGTGAAGCATACTTGTCCTCGCTTTTGTGTTTAGACTTTGTTTGACAGCTCGTTACCCACTGACATAGCACTGACCTTGCTGGTCCTATAAGAGAGGGCATTGCTGAGCCTCCGTGTATACTTAATCTCATAATTCTTTAAAAAAAACATGCCGTTCAAATTTTATTTCAATCAGATCAGCCTTTCTCTGTATTGCATTTGTCATAAATGTTCGTGTAGCAAACAATGTGCACATGGGCTAATATAACAGTGAAAACAATTAATTATTGATAAAATTATATAACTGTATAGATAAAAAATCTACTCACAAAGCAGTGGCAGAACACACACATAAAAGTGTGTTGTGGTTGGAAAGCTTTAGGAGTCAGTGGCTCCTTCTTCAGGCAGAAGGGCTGAAGGGGAAGGAAGAAGGAGAAGGAAAATGACTGGAGAAGTCTAGGAAAAGGGGTAGATTTTGGCAAATTCACCCAGAACCATGGGTCTGCGGAGATTTACCATATGGGATGAGAAGGAAAGTAGGTGTCTAATACACTCTTGAGGTAAACTTTCTGTTGCTGATGAGTATAGGCAAAGGAAAACTTTGAAAGCTAGTGTTGCTATATGATCTTTTAAGTACATATTTGTGAAACCCTGTATTCACCGTCAGTGGGTGACCCTTGTTTGTTGTTGTCATCCTGAAGTTCCCATTAAAGTAATAAAAATGACTTCCATTCTTCCATGTAAGCATTTATGGAGGCGCTGGGTGTGTTGGTACAAAAATCTTTAGAAAATTCCAGCAGGTAAAATTAAAGATCCACAGGAATTAAAAAATGAAAAGTGTACTTAATTCTGTGCATACAAATGATAAATATCCGCATTACACTGGTGATGAAAAATATATTCATTTGCAGTGGTTTTGAAGTATGGAATGGTTGTAATTAAACTTCCACTACTTGAGCCAGTGTAGACAGGAAACCAGTTATCATACAGGTACTCAACTTCTTAGGAATGATGTTCAGACTGTGCACAGCAGGATCTGCGATGTTAGTACTGTTATTATTATGACTTATTATTAGGCACCAAGCTGGTATGGCTGCATAGGGTTAAACATGAGCATCAGTGTGCATTACAGTTGCAGACAGACAAATGGGTCTGGACAAGGTGAACAGGACTTTACTCATAAAGCTGTTTAATAAAACAACAGCAATGTTGCTGGTGCTCCTGATGGGTACTGACACAGTAAAAGAATATGGAGAGGCTCTCTTTCTGCTCTGGAGTTGAAGACCATGGTTTGGAAGTTTGAAATATTTGGTGATTTGAGAGTTGCTCTTGGGAGAGACTGCTGGCCAATTCTGCTATACATTATTGAAGAAGTTACTGTTGCCATAGCTGAGAATGCTGGATGCAATGTGTGATCTTCAGGCACAGCACCAGCTGTCATAACAGCTGAACATTCCAAGGTCCACTGTTTGAAAAGTGCTGCGAACAACTATGAAACGGTATCTGTTCAAAGTTTGCATTACTCACCAACTTTTGCTAGTTGATGCAGACCTTTGAGTAGGCTTTGAATTTACAGTTTTGCAAGTGTTGGAGTCAATGACATGTGGCCTTGAAACACTTTTTGAAGTAATGAAGCACACTTTATGTTCAGTGAGACAGTGAACACCCACAATTGCAACATTTTGGGATCATCATTGCCAACAAACTTTCATGAAATTCCCATGCATAGTGAATGCACCTCTGTGTGGTGTGGCTTCATGACTTAATACATGATTGGTCCATTTTTCTTTGAGGAACTGCAACAATCAGGCATATGCAGTGTGAATCACCCAAGTTACTGTGATGTGCTTCGCCAACATGGTATACGTGGACTACAGAAGAGGAGGAGGAGATTAGTGCTTAACGTTCCATTGACAACGAGGTCATTAAAGACGGAGCACAAGCTCGGATTAGGGTAGGAAGGACAAGGAAATCGGCCATGCCATTTCACAGGAACCATCCCAGCATTTGCCTGAACCAATTTAGGGAAATGACGGAAAACCTAAATCAGGATTGCCGGACACGGGTTTGAATTGTCATCCTCTCAAATGCAAGTCCAGAGAGCTAACCACTGTGCCACCTCTCTTGGTACTACAGAACAGAGGTGCTATGTACTTAACTGTTTTGATGCACCGAGGAGCTCCACTTCACATTATTTGTGAGGTCTCTCTGTTAATCTGTAATAATTTGGCAAAAACCAAAGCATTGGCCAATCGTTCCAACATTACCAGATCTGAACACATATGATTTCTAGCTGTGGGGTTACTTGAAGTACAGCATTTATAAATGGGACACTAACACATGTTGGAAGGTGAAGATAGTATAGCAAGGAAGGTAGCCAACATCTCACCTGAGATATATCAGGCAGCAGTAAGCAATCTCTAGTATGATCCCAGGCTGTCGTGGATGCAGATCGTTGTCATATTGATTAACATTTGTGATGTGTAACATAATAGTAATACGCAATTAACAAATGTTATTCTCTCGTGTGGAAATTAAAATGTATTTCTTTCACTGGTTTGTGCATTATTAATCTTCTGCATGAACTTATAAAGGTTTCCACAAAAGTTTAATTGTCCTACAGTCACTTGTCTTTCATGAGGGCCCACTCAAGTAGTGAAAGTTTAATCATAATCATCCTGTACAAAGGAAGTTAATTAAGTTCAACATTATTCATTTATTTCATGCAAGCTGTCATTGTTAGTGTTGGTTGACTGTTATTGTAACCGCATGGAAAAAGGAAAAAGAATTTATTGTGAAAGACACTAGACATATATTGGAAATATGATAGGAACAAAGAAGTCAAAGAAGTAAAAATTAGAATGGAACTCGATTGTGTTTTGGAGAGGGGGCGGGGGGGGGGGGGGGGGCTTTTTTTTGTTCACTCAATTTGTCAGCTCTCTGACGAGGAATTTTGTGTGTAATCTCATCTAGAAATCACTCACTCCTATGTAGTTATCAGCTGCCCAATGCATCTTCTATTCAATGAGTCATAATACTCATGATGTAAATATTTATATTGCATTGATATTACATTTGTAATTAATTTAGAGATCTCAACAATTCTGGTAAGCATAGATATCTACTCACTGTACAGATGACACATTGAGTTGCAGACAGGCACAATGAAAAGATGAAAAGACTGTTACACATTAAGTATTCATCAGAAAAGATAAAGTGCACATGCATTCACACAAGCAAGTGCACATCACACACACATGGCTGCTATCTCATGCTGCTCAGTCAGGCAGTCTGACCTGAGCCGCAAGTCGTGTGTGTGTGTGTGTGTGTGTGTGTGTGTGTGTGTGTGTGTGTGTGTGCGTTTTTCTTTTCCTTTCTTTCCTTTTCTTTTTTTGTCTGATGAAGACTTTGGCTGAAAGTTTAACATGTAACCACTTTTTGTTGTGCCTGTTTGCAACTCAGCATGTCTTCTTTATGGTGAGTAGCTGTCTATTCTTTCTGTAATTGTTGATATTCCTTACTGGACTTTCCATTGTTTAAAGATCTTCTCATCTCTACCTGGAGAAAGCTATTATTATAAACAAATTAATACTGAAGGCTACAGTTATGAATATAGCTATATTTACAAAATTGGTGGCTTGTTTTTGTGATAAGTATGAGACCTTAAACTTCTGTAACTAAAGGTAAGTATTGAAAGAAACAGATATGGAGATACAAGAAAGGAATGGTAGATTCCATCTTTCGTCATTACTGATAACTTTGAAATAGTCTCTGTGTAGTGTGTCTACTATTTTCGTATCACCCTTTATCCTTCATAACCTTTATCTTCACCCTTTAATAGAACTCCTACTTGGTCTCCAAAATGTGAGAGTCTGAGTGAGTGAATGTTCAGCAGTATTAGTCTACCCCTGTGGCGTACATATCAGCAGGATCAAAACAGATGGAATAATGAGCTTTGAGAGCAAGTTGTGAATATCCTATTGAATTTTAACTAAGTCAAACATAGATAAACCGAAAACTTTGACAAATCAAATTACTTTTCATTTGTTTCTGCACTGTTACACTCTTGTCTTATTGAAAACCTAAGTATCCTGTGTAATAAATCACTTAGCACATTACTAACTGTTGTATAGAAACGAAGATGAAGATGAAATTGGAGATGTGATACTACAAGAATAATTTGGTGAAGAACTTAAAGACCTGAGTTGAAATGAGCTCCTCAGAGCAGATGACTTTCCCTGAGAATTATTGTGATCCTTTGGACAGCATACCATGAGAATACCATTCCACGTGCTATACAAGAAATGAGACAGCCACATAGCCTCAGACTTCAAGAAGAACATAACAATTCCAATTCCAGAGAAGGCAGGTGCTAAACCATGGGTTTAATAAGTCATGGTTAATAACAACAAGACACATTCTAAACAAAATAATGAAAAAAGCTTGTAGAAACTGACACTGGTGATCACATTGTGTTCTGGAGAAATGTAGCACTACCAGAGCAGTACAGTTCGTGTGATTTATGTTAGAAGATAGGTTGAACCAAGGCAAATATATGTTTATAGCATTTGTAGATTTAGAGAAAGCTCTTGAAAATGTTGACTGGACTACATCCTTTGAAGTTCTTCAGGTATCAGGTATAATATAGGATGCAAAAGGTGATTTACAGCTTGTACAAAAATGAGACAGCAGTTGTAAGAGTCAAAGGACATGAAAAGGATGCAGTGGTTGAGAAGAGAGTGAGGCAGGGTTGAACCCCATCCCTCATGCTATTCGATCTGTGCATTGAGCTATCTGTGAAGGAAACCAGTGACAAATTCTGAAAGGTATTTAAGTTAAAGGAGCATAAATAAAAGCTTTGAAGGTTGCTGATTACATTGTAATTCATCAGAAACAGCAAACGACCTGGAAGGAAGACCAGTAAAACAGAATGCACAGTGTCTTGAAAAGAAATTAAATGATGGAATTCAATAAAAGTAAAGCAAGTAATGGAATGTAGTTGAATTATATTAGATTGTGCTTCAGGAATTAGACTCAGAAATGAGACAGAGCCACTAAAAGTAGAGGATGAGTTTTGTTATTATGACAGTCTAACAACTGGTGATGGACAAAATACAGAGGATATAAAATAATAAATTGTGCTATAACAAGAAAAGTTGTTATTAGTGAATATACTTTTATGTGTCAGAATGTAATACACTGAATTCATGTTTTACATGACTTCTTCTTCTTTCTTTCTTTTTTTTTCACTCAACTTTTTTCTTTCTTCCTTTCTTTATGTTTTCTCCCTTTTCATTTAAGGAAACAGCGTAATTCTAGTTCTTACCAAATTTCCAAGTCTTTCCCAGCAAGAGATGTCATTCACAAAGTCTTCAGGTTCAGGAAATAAAACTATCCTTAATAGGAACTGTGAAGGTATTTCTAACCACCTACTAGACAAAATACAGTGATAAAATTTTAGACGCTAAAACAAATATGCCAATGGACTACATTTTCGGCTATCAGACCAGTGCAGAAACATTAATTCGTAGCAGACCTTAGTCTACATGATATGGCTGACAGAGGACTGGCTACCATTGCATTGGTTGAGAAATGATATATAAAATCCAGTGTAATTTGAAAAATTAATTAAGTTTTTGTATTGGTAGTTTCTTTGGCTGAAATTATCATTGTTAATGGTTTGTCCAGATTTTCAAATGATTTACTGTCCAGAACGGCACAATGCCACCACCTTATCTTGAGGAAACTGTTAAAAGTGGAAATAAAACGATATCCATTTCCATTTTTATCATCACATAACATGCCTTATACAATCAAAGTTTGTGACATAGCTGACTTGTCAGTTTTACACTATATATAATAATACTAAAAATAGACGATAAACTAATAATACATATGGTGTAACATCTTCAGAGAGGTATTTTAATTACAATTATAATGCTTTGTTGCCATTCAAGAAATCTTCTACACTATAGTAACATTTACCTTTCAGATATTTTTCCAAGTCTCGTTTGGTACCTTTTACATTTGGGTCATCCATACCTTCTAGTATCATATTGATGCAAGAAGCAGTTGCCCTCAAAAAGTTGTGGGTTTCTTTTGAGGGAAATGAGAGTTACATAGATGTATATGCTTAGAATGCTCATTAAATCTAGTTGTACAAATAAAGGTTTTCAATGTTGCTTTGTTTTTGCTCCCACCATTGCTCAGATTCTTTTTTGTAGTCTAAAAGCTCTAAGTAAATTTGTTTTTTCAGACCCAGAAAATTATGCTATACCTAATGACTGAAACAAAATATGCATTATATACAGTTTTTCTTACAGCTAAATCAGTAATACTATACAACATATTCATAATATATACAAGACTATTCAATCGACCCAGTATGTTGTCCACATGGTGACTCCAAACAGGTTTTTATTGACTAATACGCCGAGGAATTTGACACTGTCTGCAGTCTCTAATTTTCTGTCCATATACCTTATTTCACTTATAGACTGTGCAGATTGTTTTGTGGTGAAATGAACATTTTCTGTTTTTATAAAATTTGATGTCAAGTTATTGTTTCTGACCCATGCCTCCACTTCCCCAAGTGTGTTCAATATGATGAATTAGGCCTACCTCATTTTTGCAATGACTACAGCAGTTGAGTCATCTCCATACAGGATAGTATCAGACTTGGCCTGGCATGGCATATCATTAATATAATACAGAAAAAGTAGTGGCCCTAGTATTGAACCTTGTGGAACACCTTATTGAATGTGTTTCCAGCCAGAGAGAAAGTTCTTGCCATTGGTGTTAATAAGTACTCTTTGTTTTCTATTTTCCAAGTATGATGATATCCACCTAAGAGATTTGCCCTGAAAACCATAGTGTGCCAAGTTTTGGAGAAGCAGCTCATGATTTACTGTGTCGAAGGCTTTGAACAGGTCACAAAAGCTGCCTGACACAAACATTCTATCATCAAGACATCTGCTGACTTCTTTGACTAATTCATTTATTGCATGGATTGTGCTGCGGCCTTTTCTGAAACCATATTGATTGCATAAGATAATGCTGTTAGATGAATTGTGATTTTCGATCTGATCACATGCAGCTCTTTCAAATATTTTTGAGGCAATTGGTAACAGTGAGATTGGCCTATAGTTGCCCAATTCATCTTGTTTGCCTTTTTTATGTACTGGCCGTACTGCATATTTTAATCGATCTGGGAGACATCCCTCTTCAAAAGACTGGTTGATTATGAAAGAGAGTGGATATTCAATACTGTGACAGACTATTTTTGTTATTTCAATGGGGTCCTCATCCCACCCCACAGATTTTGAATTTTTTAGGCACATTATGATTTTTATGACGTCTGAGATGGAAACATGAGAAAACTTACTGTCTGTCATATTGCGCTTTGTTTTTGGTGGTGAACAGTCACCAAATTTGTTACAGTTTATGAAAAAGTGATTGAATGATTCACAAATGGCACTGGGTTCTGTAACAGCTCTACTATTTATCACTATTTTAGAGGGGCATTTTCTCTCTGCCTCACTGCCAACTTTGCTTCTTATAACATACTAAATGGCTTTTGATTTGTTTTTTGCATTTGAAATGAAGTTATTATTTTCAGTACGTTTTGCTAGTTTAACTAGTTTGTCGTGTGTGTGTGTGTGTGTGTGTGTGTGTGTTTGCTTACATACTTAAGAAATTCAGGGCTTCGATTTACTTTTGCCTCCATATTCAGTTTCCTCTTAGTAGCACTAGACACTCTAATTCCTTTTGTTACCCATGATCTACTTCTATGGGACCTGGTCCTCACTGTTACAAAAGAGAAGCATTCATTGAATATACCCAAGAATTCAGTTAAAAAGTTATTGTAATTGTCTTTTGTGGAAGTGTGTTTGCTGACTGTCCACTTTGTTTGGCTTAGTTTTTTACAAAATACTTCCACATTTTCTTGACTGAAATTCCTACATCTTTTTGTTGTGCTGACTGAATTTTGCTTCGGTAGTGATGCAAATAGTGCTTTATGGTCTGATACTCCTAAATCTAAAAGAAACTTTTCTTTTACATAATAATTATAACTACTTACAATATTGTTATACCAGAGAAGGAAAGTTGCTACTCACCATATAGCGGACATGCTGAGTCGTGATAGGCACAACAAAAAGATTCAACAATTGTAGCTTTCACCCATAAAGGCCTTTGTCAGCAGTAGGCGCGTGCGCGCGCCCTCACACACACACACACACACACACACACACACACACACACACACATGTCTGCAGTCTCAGAGAGACTGAGTAGCAACTTTCCTTCTCTGGTATTGTTACATTCCATCCTGGATTTTTCATTGTTTGATTTTTGCCTGATGGCTTTTCTTCAATACTAACCCTGTGCTGTTTTCCTTTGTAACTACTTTCTTTTGCATCACTATACTCAATGTTCATCCTCCTTTCTTTTCTTTCCTGTGTTTCTCTCCTTACGAACCACACTGCACACTCTACTTATGAGCCACATTGTATCAACCGTTTCAGCCGCGTGCAACAGATGGCCCCCCCAGGGGGTCCACAACTCTTTTGTGGATACGTGCGTGGCGAGCACGGGGCCCCGAGCCATTGCAGCCTTCTTTCTCTCCCGGGCTGCATTTCCTTTTCCTTCCCCTCCTTTCCCCTCCATGCTCCTTTCCCCTCGCCCTCTCCTCTCCCACTATTGGTGTCCTTGCTTATGTTGGCCCCGCTATCCTCCTGGTTCTGTTGGTTTTACTCTCTGGCTTTGTTGCGTACTTATCTCCTCTTTTTGGCATTCCTTGGTCCCCCTCTGGGGTTTGACCTCCATTCCAAAATTTCTCTTCCGTAGTGTGAGCCATTTGGGGAAGAGCACCTTACCTAGTGTCTCCGACGTGCGCCCTCCTAGTACATTCCACCTTTTCTTTCACGTCGTGGTCTGATGCTAGGGTGCATAGCCAGCACGGTAGCCAGCCCGTGTGGTGGGGTCGCTATGTACCCTTTTGGTTGAGCCCCCTGAACACACAGGGATCACACTTCTGATACCTGAGCTGTGACCTCCTCATGCATGCCTTGGAGTGGTTGCTCGTCATCCTGGAGCATCGGAACTCCCGGCAATGGCCGCCGTGCCAGACGGCCCTTGCTGTGGCTGGGTGGCGCCCGTGAGGAGAGCCCCTGATCGGAGTGGGTGGTATCAGGGCGGACGCTATGCAGATGAAACGCATAAGGGTCCAAAACTCTGGCTGTTCTGCGGCCGTCTCTCTGCGTGGTACTGATTCCTCAAGTGCTGATTCTCTTGCCCCTTCGGCCTTCCCTTCCATGGCTACCCCCTGGGAAGAGGGTCAGGCCCGTCGTCTAGGGGCAAAACCTTTCCCCCGTTATCTAGTTTGCACCAGGACTGATGGAGATACTTTCACCAGTGTCAAGCCTTTCTTCTTTGTGGAACACATTGAAGACAAGTTTGGCGAAGTGGACTCCCTGAGCAAGATGCGGTCGGGTTCGTTGCTGATTAAAACTACTTCAGCTGCCCAATCTGCGGCCCTTCGTGCCTGTACCCATCTTGGCACAATTCCTGTGTCTATTACCCCTCACCAGTCTCTAAATATGGTACAAGGTGTGATTTTCCACAGGGACCTCATCCTTCAAACTGATGAGGAACTTCGGGACAATCTCGCACGGCGGGGTGTTCACTTTGTTCGGCGTGTTCAGAAGGGTCCTAAAGATAACCGTATTGATACTGGTGCCTTTATCCTGGCCTTTGAAGGGGATACCCTTCCTGAGAAAGTTAAGATTATGGTCTATCGCTGTGATGTGAAGCCGTACATCCCACCTCCTATGCGGTGTTTTAAGTGCTTGCGTTTTGGCCACATGTCTTCTCGCTGTTCCCAGGACCCTCTCTGTGGTGACTGTGGACGTCCACTCCATGAGGGGAGTCCCTGTGTTCCCCCTCCTGTATGTGTAAATTGTCGTGGTAGTCATTCTCCACGTTCACCAGATTGCCCAGTTTATAAGAAAGAAAAAAAGATCCAAGAGTATAAGTCTCTCGATCGTTTAAGCTACACAGAGGCCCGTAAGAAATATGCACGACTGCACCCTGTGTCTATGACATCAAGTTACGCCTTGGTTACGTCTTCCCCCCTTCCCCCCCCCTTCCTTACCCCCATCCCGGACCCCACTCCTCCCCCCCTCCCCTGCAGCTCCCACACCTTCTCCTCTGGGTGCTGCTCCCCCTCCCCAGCCGGAGAAGTGTCCCACTCCTTCGGCGTCTGCCGGTCAAGGGCGCCTCTCCCGGGATGCCCCTTCCCGGCACCTTCCAGGTCAAAGGTCTGCTGCCGCGCGGCGACCGCGAGAGCCGCGGTCTGTCGGCCCCCAGGTCGCCCGGTCTCTTTCTGTTCCTGATCTTGCTGCAGCTGGCTCCTTTATGCCACACAGCCCTCCTCGATCTCAGCCTGAAAAGAAGAAGAAACATAAGTCCCGGGACAAAGAGCCTCTGGTGTCACCGGAGGTCCCTTCCCCGACTTCACAACTGGATTCTGACCTGTCGTTTATGGATGTCGCCCCCTCCTTGTCTGTGACGGGTGGGGACCCGGCAGTATGACTGGATTTAGCGTGTTCCGCCCCCATTTAAACCATCGTTCTGTGGTTCTCCAATGGAATTGTAATGGCTACTATCGACACCTTCCGGAATTGAAATCCCTTCTTTCGTCCTACTCTGCAGCTTGTGTGGTTCTCCAGGAATCACATTTTACTGATGCTCACTCACCGACCCTCCGTGGGTTCCGTGTTTTCTGTCGCAATCGGGTCGGACCCTTGCGGGCTTCTGGTGGCGTTTGTACGTTGGTCCGTACCGACATTGCTTGCACGTGGATTCCTCTCCAAACTACATTGGAAGCGGTTGCTGTTAGGGTCCACTTAGACTCTGCAGTCACAGTTTGCAATCTTTATCTCCCTCCTGACAGGGCTCTTACACCTGCTGCCTTAACCACCCTTCTTCAGCAACTTCCTCCTCCCTTCCTCCTCCTTGGGGATTTTAATGCTCATCATCCTTTGTGGGGCAGTGCCTTTCCATCTAGACGAGGTCTTCTTATAGACCAATTTATTGCAGACCACGACCTGTGTCTTCTTAATGATGGCTCCCCTACTCATTTCAGTGCTGGCCATGGTACCTTTTCTGCCATTGATCTTTCTCTTTCTTCTCCCTCTCTCCTCCCTTCATTACACTGGTCGCCACACGACGACCTTTGTGATAGTGACCATTTCCCGTTGATTCTCACGCTCCCTTCGCGCTCCCCGATGGACAGGTTACCTCGTTGGTCTTTCCACCGCGCCGATTGGCCTCTATACACTGCACAGGTCGAGTTTTCTCCCTCTTTGTCGGGTTGTATTGATGACGTCCTACGTGACGTGTCTGACGCGATTGTTCGCGCTGCTAACGTTGCTGTCCCGCGCTCATCTGGACTATTTCGTCACCGGCAAGTCCCGTGGTGGAGTCCGGCCATTGCCATTGCCATCCGTGATCGCCGTCGAGCTTTGCAACACTTTAAGAGGCACCCATCCGTAGCCAGCCTTACTACTTTTAAACGCCTTCGCGCTAAAGCCTGTTATTTAATCAAACAGAGCAAGCGGATATGTTGGGAACGATTCGTTTCTTCCCTTGGTTCCACTGTCCCTCTGTCACGGGTATGGGCTACACTTCGTTCTCTCCAAGGTTGCCATCGGCAGTCCACCCTACCAGGCCTTCACCTCCCAGATGGCATTTGTACGGACCCATTAGTTATCGCCGAACATCTTGCGACCCATTTTGCAGTGGCATCGGCGTCAGCCTCCTATCCCGCTGCTTTCCTTCATCACAAACAGCAGGCTGAAGCTCTCACCTTATGTTTCACCACTTGTGAGTCAGAATCTTATAACGAACCTTTTACTGAATGGGAATTTCTTTCTGCTCTATCTTCTTCTCATGATACGGCCCCTGGCCCAGATTCAATTCATAACCAACTGCTTCAACATCTCAGTGCTCCACAACGGCAACATCTTCTTCGGGTGTTTAACCGTATCTGGCTCCAGGGTGACTTCCCTTCTCAGTGGAGGGATAGCATTGTGGTTCCTGTCCTTAAGCCTGGTAAGAACCCCCTATCTGTTGACAGCTATCGGCCAATTAGTTTGACCAATGTTGTTTGTAAGTTACTTGAACGGATGGTAGCCCGTCGGCTCACTTGGGTCCTCGAATCTCGGGATCTATTGTCCCCTTACCAGTGTGGCTTTCGAGAGGGACGATCTCCAATCGATCATTTACTTCGCTTGGAATCCGCAGTTCGGCAGGCTTTTTCCCAGCGCCGCCATTTGGTTGCAGTGTTTTTTGACCTTCGCAAGGCCTATGACACGGCCTGGCGCTATCACATCTTACTAACCCTTCATCAGTGGGGTCTTCGGGGCCCACTCCCGAATTTTATCCGCCAGTTCCTGATCCATCGGTCATTCAGAGTTCGAGTTGGTACTGCTTTTAGTTCTCCACGGACCCAGGAGACGGGCATCCCACAGGGTTCTGTCTTGAGTGTCCTTCTTTTCCTCATTGCTATCAATGGACTTGTGGCCTCTGTCGGTCCCTTGGTCGCCCCTGCCCTGTATGTGGATGATTTCTGCATTTGGGTTAGTTCCTCCTCGATGGCATCTGCAGAACGGCAGCTCCAGGTGGCTATACGGCGTGCCTCTGCATGGACCCTCTCACACGGGTTTCAATTCTCTCCTTTAAAATCGCGGGTGGTCCACTTCTGTCGCCGTACTACGGTCCACCCTGATCCAGAGCTCTATCTCGCTGCACAACGATTGCCTGTGGTTTCACAGTTTCGTTTCCTGGGTCTTCTTTTCGACAACAAGCTCACTTGGTTGCCCCATATCAGACTCCTGAAGGTAGGATGTTTACGTAAACTCAATGTCCTTCGCTTCCTTGCCCACTCCTCTTGGGGTGCGGACCGTTCTCTCCTCCTCCGTCTTTATCGTGCTCTAGTTCTGTCTCGTTTGGACTATGGTTGTCAAGTTTATGGTTCAGCTGCTCCTTCCACACTGCACGTGCTGGATCCAGTCCACCATCGTGGTATCCGTTTGGCCACCGGTGCCTTCCCTACTAGCCCTGTTGATAGTCTCCTGGTTGAAGCTGGGATCCCACCCCTTTCTGTTCGGCGGTCCCAGCTTCTGGTGTCTTATGCCCTCACTATCCGTTCTTCTCCCTCTCATCCTTCCTATTCTATCCTGTTCCCAGACCATGGACGTCGCCCACCCGACTCCCGCCCTCGGGCGGGTTTACCGGTTGGGCTGCGCCTTGCGTCTCTTTACCGTGATTTTCAACTTCCTTCTTTGTCCTGTCTTCCTTGCTCCCTCCCTTCCGCCCCTCCTTGGTTAGTTCCTCGGCCTCGAATTCGGATGGATCTCCGCCGCGGTCTGAAAGATTCCATCCCCCCGGTGGTGTTTCGTTCCTTTTTCCGCAAAATTTTATGGGAGTTTCGGGATGCTGTTGTTTTTTACACTGATGGCTCTAAATCTGCTGATCATGTTGGGTATGCCTTCACGTCCTCTGTTGGAACGGAAAATCATCTGCTGCCACCTACATGTGGGGTGTTTACTGCGGAATTGATGGCAATTTCCCGGGCCCTTACCTTTATTAAACAATCCCAACACAACCGCGTTTTGTTATGTACGGACTCGATGAGTGGCCTTCTTGCTATTGACCGGTGTTTTTCGCGCCATCCCTTGGTCTCTGCCATCCATGACCATCTCGCTGATATTCACCGTGCTGCTTGTTCCATTGACTTCCTATGGGTCCCTGGCCATGTGGGTATCCCGGGAAATGAGCTCGCTGATCGTTTGGCTGGGGGAGCAGTTACTTACCCCCCGTTTCCTGTAACCCCTCCTGCAGCGGATTTACGGCTTCACATCAAATCCCACTTCGCGCAGTCATGGGCCAATTCTTGGGAGGCTACTCCACTGTCTAATAAACTTCGTGCAATTAAGGTGACACCAGGCCCGTGGCGTTCTTCCTTTCGCCTCTCCCGAAAGGACTCGACCACACTGTGTCGTCTCCGCATTGGTCATACCAGGCTGACCCATGGTTTTCTTTTGCGTGATGAGCCACCCCCGCTATGTGGTTGTGGAGCCTTCCAGTCAGTGGCCCACATTTTGGTTGAATGCCCCCTTCTTTTGGCTCTGCGTACTAAGTACAGACTCCCCCACACTTTACCTTTGACGTTGGCTGACGATTCCCGGATGGTCTCTCTGGTTCTCGGTTTCCTCCGGGAGAGTGGTTTTTATTCTCAGTTTTAAGGTTTTTAATCTCTCTGGTGTTGGGGCAGGGCGGTGAGTGTTTGGGTGTCTCCCACTGTAGGCAGTGTTTAGAGATTCCCGATTCACCTCCCTGACTGGAATCCTCTTTTCTTCCCCTTTTACTCTTTTTACCCTTTTTTAAGGCTTGGTTAGTCTTTTTATTCCCATACGTATTTTCTGCATTATAGCAGTTGTACCTTTTAAGTCACAGGTGGTCTTGCCTATGCTGTTTCAGCATAGTGTTGGGTTCGTTCTCTTGCCGACTTCCCTCATTTGTTTTTACCAATGACAACGTGACTGCCCTTTACGTTTTTTCCCTTTTTCCGTTTTATTGTTCTGACTTTTCTGAGATGTCCCGTTAGCAGAATGGAGTATATTTGAAACAAGGGACTGATGACCTCGATGTTTGGTCCCTTAAACCTCAAACAACCAACCAACCAACCAACAGATGGCCTTAAGACCACGATGATTGTTAGTGCAGCATCTTATGTCCCACATTACTCCCGCCGATATAATTATCCTATACCTTCAAACTGATAACTCTCCGTTTGTCACTTCCCATATTTTTGCATGTTATCTCCCACAGTTTCCCAGTGCCACACAATCTTACATCTCTACCTACAAACCCCTCCCCACCCCCCACACTTTCTCCATTCTATCTCTGCTCGCACCCACTAATTTCACCTCATCCAGTCACATCTGCCATCCACCTTCTTTACGCTTATCCACACTCAAACTTGCGACCCACAGTAATATACATATATTTATTATTGATTAGTTATTCTCTACTTTGACCCTTGTGACTTCTTGCCAATTTTACTGAGTTTTCACCTCCCACTATCGTCATCTTCCTCAGATTTCATCTCGGACTTTTTTTTTTTCCCCCACCACCATGGATCCTTGATCCTTCCATCTGCATCAATACAGAAAAGTTTCCTTATCCCTAGCCAGATCCCAGTCCCACATACTGTTCCTACGTTGTTGCTTGGCTCATGAATTTCCCCCCTAATGGCCTTACCATCAAATTACCCATCTCTGGTTGCCACATCTCTTTCCACAATGACCTTCACCTGATCAGATTCTGCGAATCCTTAGCCCTCACAAACACAGTCCTGCAAAACCATATCAACCAAGCCCAATCCTCCTTGCAGTACCTTCTCTCCATCTTCAAAAATCTCCTGCTGTGCAATCCCAAATTCCTGGAACCCATAACACACATTGAAATTCTTGCCCTGCAGGAATTTGAGCAACATGCACAATGCCACCTCAAAAAGCCCTCCATCCTGCTCACTTCCTATTCTCACCTCGAAGTACCACTGTCCACCACTTCTATAACAACCTCCAAACCTCCCCCATACTCCCTCATAGCTGACAAGCCCTGTCTCTCAGACCTACATTTACCCCACCCTCCAAAACTCACTCCCACCACCACACAGAATCCAGAACCTAAACAGACCTGCAACACAGTTTTGAACCTTTTCTCCTGAAGCCTTAGTCCCACAGAAATGTCAATCCTTTCCAAAGGCCTCACCTTTTGCTCCACTTCCAAATTCAACCATGCAGGACTAGTTAAAGACCTTCTCTCCTTCTCCCAGTCCCTACAGTGGAAACACTTTTTCGCCACCAACCTGGCCAATCAGACTCAACCAAAGACCAATATTGAACCTTGCCTAACTCAGTTCACTCCTCTATCCAACCGTGATCCATCCCCACTGCCTCCAAGCCACCCCCTGTTAACTTTCCAGAATTTCTTAACCTTGAACCTTGCCTCACCATCATTCCCCAAGTCCCTCAACATGCAAACTAACCTTACATACACAGAAAGAACCACAGTCCACCATCTAAAAACTGATCCCAACCTTATAATCCTACCTGCAGACAAAGGATCCACCACTGTTGTTTTGAACTGCAAGCATATATGGCAGAAGGACTCCGTCAGCTGTCAGATACTTCCGCCTACAAACTATGCCACAGTAATCCCATTCCAGTAATCCAGCAGGATCCCCAGTCACTACTCAAATCCTTAGGCTCATCCTAGAACCTGTCCCCAGAGTCCATCTCTCTACTTACCCCTACCACTCCCCGCACTCCCACCTTCTACATGCTTCCTAAGGTCCATAAACCCAACCACCCAGGATGCCTCATTGTGGCTGGTTACTGTGCCCCCACTGAGAGAATCTCTGCTCTCATAACCAACACCTTCAACCTATTACCCAGAACCTATCCTCCTATATAAAAAATACCAAGCATTTCCTTGACCGACTCTCCACAGTTCCTGTCCCTTTACCACACGGTGTCCTGCTCGTCACTATTGACGCCACCTCCCTGTACACTAACATTCCTAATACCCATGGCCTTACTGCTATCGAACACTACCTTTCTAGATGCCCTATGGATTCCAAACCAACAACCTACTTCCTAGTCTCCATGACCAACTATATCCTCGCCCAAAATTACTTCTCCTTTGAAGGCGTTACCTACAAACAAATCTGTGGTATGGCTATGGGCACCTGCATAGCACCATCCTATGCTAACCTATTCATGGGCCATCTAGAGGAATCCTTCCTAAAAACCCAGAATCCTAAACCTCTCACATGGTTCAGGTTCAATGATGACATCTTTGCTATCTGGATTGAAGGTGAGGACACCTTATTCACTTTCCTCCAGAACCTCAACAGCTTCTCCCCCATTTGCTTCACCTGGTCCTACTCAACCCAACAAGCCACCTTCCTAGATGTTGACCTCCACCTCAGAGATGGCTACATCAGTACTTACGTCCGTATCAAACCTACTAACCACCAGCAATACCTCCAGCTCGACAGCTGCCACCCATTCCATACCAAGAAGTCCCTTCCGTACAGCCTAGCCAGCTGTGGTTGTCACATCTGCAGTGACGAGCAGTCCCTCTCAATACATACCGAGGGCCTCACTGAAGCCTTCACTGACCATAATTATCCTCCCATCCTTGAACAAAAACAAATCTCCCGTGCCTTATCTTTCCAGTCTCCCACCACCTCCCAAAGTCCCACAGTTCGGCCACCAAGGAGCATTCCCCTGGTAACTCAGTTCCATCCAGGACTGGAGCAACTGAATTACATTCTCTGCCAGGGTTTCAATTACCTCTCGTCATGCCCTGAAATGAGAAATGTCCTGCCCACTATCCTTCCCACCCTTCCTACCATGGTATTCCGCCATCCACCGAACCTACACAATATACTCATCCATCTTTACACAACCCCTGCTCCCAATCCCTTACCTCGTGGCTCATACCCCTGTAGTAGACCTAGATGCAATACCTGTCCCATACATCCTGCTACCACCACCTACTCAAGTCTGGTCACCAGCATCACCTATCCAATCAAAGGCAGGGCTACCTGTGAAACCAGTCATGTGATTTACAAGCTAAGCTACAACCACTGTGCTGCATTCTATGTAGGCATGACAACCAACAAGCTGTCTGTCCGTATGAATGGCCACCGACAAACTGTGGCCAAAAAACAAGTGGACCACCCTGTAGCTGAACACGCTGCCAAGCATGATACCCCTCATCTGAATGACTGCTTCACAGCCTGTGCCATATGGATCCCTCCCACCAACACCAGCTTTTCTGAATTGTGCAGGTGGGAACTTTCCATGGAATACATCCTACGTTCCTGTAACCCTCCTGGCCTCAACCTTCGTTAGTCACTGTCCTCACCCATCCAGCCCCCTCCCTGTTCCAATTCCAGCACTACACAGCCATCACTTCACTGCCACACCCAGTCTTTTAATTTTTGCCCTCCGTCTAAACCACATCACTTCACTGTCCGCTACTCCCACCATAGTATCCCTCCCCCTCGCCCTCCCCCTCCCCACCCCACCCCAACCTCCTCCTTACCCCCACCCAGTCGCCACTCCCATCATGCACTGGTGCTGCTCCTCGCAGTGTGGTTTCAGCTCTCTGAGACTGCAGACATGTGTGCAAGTTGCGTTTGTGTGTGTGTGTGTGTGTGTGTGTGTGTGTGTGTGTGTGTGTGTGTGTGTGTGTGTCTACTGCTGACAAAGGCCTTTATGGCCGACAGCTTCAATTGTGTGAATCTTTTTGTTGTGCCTATCGCGACTCAGCATCTCCGCTATATGGTGAGTAGCAACTTTCCTTCTCTGGTATTGTTACATTCCATCATGCATTTTCCATTGTTTGATACTTACAATATTGTCAATACATGTTGCAGAGGTTGCTGTAATTCTTGTATACTGATCAAAATTGAGATTTAGCCCATTTGTAGCTACCAGGTTCTTTAGGTGTGAAGAAAATTTGTCATCAGTCCTTACATCTATATTGAAGTTAGCACATATAACCACTTTCTAGTACAGTTTCTCACTTTTTAATTTGTGTAGCAATGTATCAAACTTATCTAAAAATACAAAGCTTATATGGTACCCAGGGGTGTGATATATGCTGATAATTAATATGTTATACTCTTCAAGTTCTGTACAACAACTTTCAAATGTACCTTCTTCATTCAGATGGCTAAAATTCTGTCTGATATCATAGTCTACTGAGGAATGAACTAGTATGCAAGATCCTCCATACCTATTGGTCCTACAAAAGCTGGTAGCCAGTTTATAGCCTGTAAGTTTATTCAGGAGATTGATATTTTCAGATTTTAGCCAATGTTCATTAAGACACATTACTTTCACAGATTGTTTCACACTTTCTAGCAAAATTTCTATATCATAAAACCTCCTGATCATTCCTTCAGACAGACCTCTGATGTTTAAGTGCATAATGAAATTACTACTGCATATATTATTAGGTAGAGGGTCTTTAAAACCAATTTTACTATAAAGTAATAGAGTGTCCACCTGAGTGTTGACTGCTTGTTCTGGATTCATGGTATTGGGCCAAATTCTGAAAGAATTGGCCCCTTTCATCAGTTTCCCTGTGTGTGAGCATCTGGATGACGAGTTTTCTTGACAATAATTTAAATCTCTGCTGTATCTTCTGAGGCTGGTTCTGACACCGTCTCATCTTCTGGATGTGATGGTCCTGTTTGAGCTGGCGCTGTGACTGCAAATACGTGTGTGATTTTGAAATTGTTTTCCCGTTTTTCCATTTCCTTGGTCGAAACTGGTTGCATGGCAGTTGGTTTTCTTGCAACGTCGTCATCTTTTTGTATTAATTTCGCTAGCATTTTGCCAACGTATGACTTGCCAGCATTATATATGTAGTCCATGTTTCGTAAACAAATCTCTTGCATCAGAAGATCAAAAAATGTTACATTTTGATTGGACTTGCATATTTAGTAGAACTGTCTGTTTACTTTTGCAAGCTCCAGATTTATGATGGAATTGTCTTGCAGATCATATCTGTGAGGCAAGCTAGTAACTATGATGTTCAGAACTTTCAGATCACGTAATGTAATTTTTAAACACTGGGTCATACGTTGGTTCTCATTTCTGTATACATCATTACTTCCACCCATGATTATGACAGCATCATTCTTAGATAGCTCATTAAGTGAGTTGCTGTTCTTCATTATCTCAGTCAAAGGTGTACTGGGTTTCATCATATCTGTTGCCTTGAATAACGTACTGTATACATTTATTTTTTCAGCAATTTTCTTGGCGTGGCTATCACCAAGTATTGTTTGATGTTCACTGGTTTATTTTTCGTATTAGACGTTTCCTTGACTGTGCACTCGATTGGAAATTTTGTCACTGATTTTAGTTCGTCATTGTTTATTGTCTTATCACAATCTTCGTCTAGTGCTGTGAATTTATTTGATAGCGGTATTGCTGGAAATGTACTCATTGTCTTCCCCCCCCCCCCCTCCCCCCGGCACGTGCCACGTTTTTTGCGCAAAACGATGGTTAACAACACTGTCTTGTGCTAGGCGATGATCTCGCTCTATCTCTTTGTGTTTTGTTTCCAGTTCTTGATATTTTTGCTGAAGTTCAATTAACTGGCCACTAATGTCAGATGAGTTTGATATTTCCATAGAAACTCTGAAAGCAGAAAAAACTTTGACAAGTAACTCAGGAAAATGTGATGCAAAAGACAAAACTAGTCTGGGACGAAATTGCTGTACCTTCATAGCACATATAAATAGTGATAAAGAAGCCTGTAAATTTTTAGTTGTACAAAGGAAGGAATATATACTAAGTTACACAGTGTTAAGAAAATCCATTTTGTAAACTACATGGATAGCAGAAACAATTGTGTGAAAAAGGAAATGCTTCAAAATGACAATTAGTAAAACCAGAAAGAAAGCTTATGCCAAAGATATAAAACTCCACACCAGGGAGAAGTGCACCGTTACTGAAGGAAATGTATGAAACTGTGCTCTTTGAATTATGAATGAGATTAAATTTAGTGATTTCCAGGCTTGTGCTATGTTGTTAAATACTGATATATAACGAGTTTACAAAACTGATCAAACAAAAATTATTTTAAAATACAGAAATGTGTCTGTTCTACCGCCTATCAAGGTTATTTATCTCTAAAAAAAATCTTCAAAGTGGTGACCAAAGGTTAATGACTTTAAAGGCTACAGAAGCATATGTCACAGAAGAAACAATACTGTGTAACAGATAGTTGTGACCAGTATATTCACAAGTCATAAATTAGGTATTATTTGGCAAAGAGCTGAACATTTGCTTCAAAAATGTGTGTTAACACTTGAAGTACTTAAATTTGACATTGAAACTGTGGAACATATCTGACAGCAGAAATGTTCCATGACAACGATTAGATGTAAAATAAATAAGTTGCGATTAATACGGTCAAAGTAATTTTAGGGGTGAAACACCACAACCCCCTTCGTGCCAAATGCGGTGGTTTGATTGTGTTATTCTGTAAGGAAGTGCCGCTCAAGGGTATTAATGCATTGGTGGGAGAACGAGTGAGGTCAGTGGACAGACAGCTGATGTTGATGGTGGCACTACAACTCGAGGTAGGTGCTAGCATATTATGTGTGTGGTTGCAGTGCTCCTCCTCACTCACTGTTTTAGGAGCCATGGGGTGAATGCGGTTCACCTTGCGATGGTGTAATGTCTGCTTAGTGTCCAACTTTCATTAAACAGAGTCCAAGGTGCCACCACATGTCCATATATTGGTTCAAGCAATGTTTTTAGCGTTTTGCCAAATAATATGTAGTTTATGACCTGTGAATTTTCTGGTCATAATTGTCTGTTACCTGGTATTGCTTCTTTGGTGACTTGGACTTGCATAAACCTTTGACTCAGTAACCTACAAGCATTGACTGAACACATAGAGTTTTATAGATAAATGAACTCAGTGGGTGTTAGAATGGGCACTTCTCCATATTTCTAATTTTTTTTTCAATGGGTACTTCCCATGTTGGAAGCTCTGTCACAGTGTTCAATGCTAGTGTGCCATACAACTTTTGCTGAAATGGAGTGTCAACTGTCAGCTCGGCTTGAAAGTCTTTATGAATACAGTTGTTTTCTGAGAAATGGTGTTGTAGGGATTTACGCCACAACAAGATGTTAAGTAAAAACATATAGAAAATAAAACTTTAATGGAGGTTAGTAATACAGTACTGTTGTTGTTGTTGTTTTAATCTTCAGTCAGACGACGGTTTGATGCAGCTCTCCATGCTACTCTATCCTGTGTGGGCCTCTACATCTCTGAGTAATTACTGCAACAGTCATGATTCCATGAGGCCTCAGAATGTTTCCTATCAATCAATCCCTTCTTCTAGACAAGTTATGCCATACATTTGCCACACACAAATTAATTCAGTGTCTGCTTATTAACTACACAATCTATTCTCTATCTTCAGTATTTTTCTGTAATACCATATTTCCAGTCTGAACTGCTTATCATCCACATTTCACTTCCATAAAAGTCAAGTGCCTTCAGAACTGACTTGAATTTTATTAAATTTTAATACTTTCTTTGCCAGTCTACATTTTACATCCTCTCTACTTTGGCCATAATCAACTATTTTACTACTCAAATAAGAAAATTCATCTGCTACTTTTAATGTCCCGTTTCTTAATCTAATTTTGTCAGCATCACCCGATTTAACTCAGCTACATTCCAGTGCTATTGTTTTACTTTTGTTAATGTTAATCATATATTCCTCTTTCAAGCCTCTGTCCACTACATTCAACAGCACTTCTAAGTCTTTTGCTTTTGTGATAAAATTATGTCATCGGCAGACCTCGAAGTTTTTATTTCTTCTCCCTTAATTTTAATTCCTGCTACAAATCTTTCTTTGGCTTCCTTTATTGCTTGTTCAATGTACAGAATGAATAACATTGGGGTTGGACTACAACCCTGCCTCACTCCCTATTCAACCACTGCTTCCCTTTCAAATCCCATCTGGTTTCCATACAAGTTGTAAATAATCTTTCAATCCATATATTTTTATTTCATATCTGGTGCCTTCAGAATTTAACAGTATATTCCAGTCAACATTGTTGAAAGGTTTCTTTAAGTCTACAAAAACTATAAAGGTATATTTGCCTTTCTTTAAATTGTCTACTAATATAAGTTGTCGGTCAGAATTGCCTTTCTTTTTCCAACATTTCTCCAGAACGAAAACTGATCTTCCCCAAGGTTAGCTTCTACCAGTTCTTCCATTATTCTGTAAATAATTCATCTTGGTATTTCACAATGATGCAACTGACAGTTCAGTAATATTCTTCTTATCTGTTAGCAGCTGCTTTTTATAGAAATGAAATTACTATATTTTATTGAAGTCTGAGGGTGCTTCCCCTGGCTCGGCTCAGGTATCTTGCGCACAACTTTGTCCTCGCTGGCTCTCGCATGGATGTTAGCATTTCTGAGGTAATGTCATCTACTCCAAGGGAGCCTTGTTTTCTCTCAGCTCTTTCATAGCTCTGTCAAATTCTTCTCTCAGTGCCATATCTCCAACATCATCTTCATCTACTTCCTCTTCCCTTTCTGTACTATTTCCTCACATAGCCTCTCTATATATTCATTCCACATTTCAGCTTTCCTCTCTTAAATTAGCACTGGTTTTCCATTGTAGCTTTTGATATTCCTACAGGTGTTTCACTTTTCTCCACAGTGGAGGATCTCATCCAGATGCTTCATCGATTCTGTGACTGTCACGACTTTAGATTTTTGGACCTGTGTTGTAGGATGCAGATTTGTTGGACATCTGTTGGCAGCTCAGCAGTGCACTACACAAAGGAACCAGCTACTCAGGTAGCAGAGTATTTGTTGAATGCATATGGGCTTTTTTTAAGCTATGTGGTAGTTATAGGTCCTCTGAAGTGTGCTCACCAGTCAATATGTTGAGAGCAAAGTCAAATGGTGTACAAATTAGAGATGCTTTGACTGCCAAAATCTTAACAGTAAGTTGTGGAAGTGTTCATAACAAAGCTTTGAATTTACTTCCCTCCAGTAAATTTCTCAATTTCAGATTATTCTCGGGACCAAGAGTCGGCTGAATCTTGAAGTAGTAAAGTCTGAGATATTTAGCAGTCCATAGAACATTAATTAGAAAAACAGATTAGATACCATAGGATGTGGAGTGTTCATTGCAGTTGATAAAAATATTGTCACCATTGGGCTCAAATTGAAGCATGACAGTGAAGTTACCTGGGTGAGTATAACAAGTCGAGGTGAAATCAAGTTAATTGTTGGATGTTTTTACTGCCCACCTGATTGTGCTGTGACTGTTTTAGAGTCATTCAAGGAAACTCTATGGGCAGTATCACTGAGAGACCCAGATCATGCAATATTAGTTGGAGGTGACTTTAACCTACTGAGTATAGACTGGAATATCTATGGATCACATACCTTGTAACTATAAATGAGACTGACCTTATTGACAATGCCAGTATAGAAACAGGGATTAGTGATCATGATGTCATCATAGTTATGATGGTTACTAACATTAATAAATCCATCAAGAAAGCCAGGAGAGTGTTTATGCTAGAAAAAGGAGACAAACAATTGTTAGCACCACACTCAGATAATGAATGGGCATCATTTAGCTCCAGTGTGATGGACACAGAGAGATTATGGGCAAAGTTTAAACTGATTTTAAATCATGCTCTGGAGACCTTTATGCCAAGTAAGTGGATTAAGAATGCAGAGGACCCTCCATGGTTCAATAATAAAATCTGGAAAGTGCTGAGGAAACAGAGTGTTTAACTCTTGGTTAAAAAGAAGAAGAAGAAGAAGAACATGCAAATATTGACGGTAAGTTAATAGAAATTCTTGCAACCATAAGGAGACCGAGGCTTAAAGCATAAAACAGCTTCCACCGTCGTACGTTAGTGAAAGATCATGCCGATAATCCGAGAAAATTCTTGTCATACATAAAATCACTGAGCATGCTGACCAGTGAAGAATTGCAACAGAAGACAGCAAAAGGAAAGAAGTAGTTTTAAATTTTGTGTTTAACAAATCAGTCATGCAGGACGGTCACACAAACATACCATCATCTGAAAAACGTACAGACTCCTACATTGAGGATATAGAAGTTGGCTTTTATGGCATAGAGAAGTGACTGAAACAGTTGAAAACAAATAAATCATTGCATCTAGGTAGGTCCCAATGTGGTTTTTCACAGAGTATTCTCTGGCACTGGCCCCTTGCTTAGTGTGCATCTATCACAAATCTCGCAGCCACTGAAAATTCCAAGTGAATGGAAAAAATGCAGGTGACTCCTGCATGTTGTTGTTGTTATTGTTGTTGTTGTGGTATCAGTCCAGAGACTGGTTTGATGCAGCTCTCCATGCTGCTCTACCCTGTGCAAGCTTCTTAATCTCCCAGTACCTACTGCAACCTACATCCTACTAAATCTGTTTAGTGTATTTATCTCTTGGTCTCCCTCTACGATTTTTACCCTCCACACTGCCCACCAATACTAAATTGGTGAACCCTTGATGCCTCAGAATATGCCCTGCCAACCAATCCCTTTTTCTAGTCAAGTTGTGCCACAAATTTCTCTTCTCTCCAATTCTATTCAATTCCTCCTCATTAGTTATGCGATCTACGCATCTATTCTTCAGCATTACTCTGTGGCTACACTCCATACAAATACTTTCAGAAACGACTTCCTGACACTTAAATCTATACTCCATGTTAACAAATTTTTCTTCTTCAGAAACGCTTTCCTTGCCATTGCCAGTCTACACTTTATATCCTCTCTAATTTGACCATCATCAGTTATTTTGCTCCCCAAATAGCAAAACTCATTTACCACTTTAAGTGTCTCATTTCCTAATCTAATTCCCACAGCATCACCCCATTTCATTCGACTACATTCCATTATCCATGTTTTCCTTTTGTTGATGTGCATCTCATATCCTCCTTTCAAAACACTATCCATTCCATTCAGCTGTTCTTCCAGGTTCTTTGCTGTCTCTTACAGAATTACAATGTCATCAGCGAACCTCAAAGTTTTTATATCTTCTCCATAGATTTTAATTCCTACTCCAAATTTTACTTTTTTTTCCTTCACTGGTTGCTCAATATACAGATTGAATAACATCGGGGAGAGGCTACAACCCTGTCTCACTCCCTTCCCAACCACTGCTTCTCTTTCATGCCCCTCGACTCTTGTAACTGCCATCTGGTTTTTGTGCAAATTGTAAATAGCCTTTCACTCCCTGTATTTTATCCCTACCACCTTCAGAATTTGAAAGAAAGTATTCCAGTCAACATTGTCAAATGCTTTCTCAAAGTCTTTCCTTAATCTATTTTCTAAGATAAGTCATAGAGTCAGTATTGCCTCATGTGTTCCGACATTTCTACGGAATCCAAACTGATCTTCCCTGTGGTCGGTTTCTACCACTTTTTCCATTCGTCTGTAAAGAATTCGTGTTAGTATTTTGCAGCCATGGCTTATTAAACTGATAGTTCGGTAATTTTCACATCTGTCAACACCTGCTTTCTTTGGGATTGGAATTATTATATTCTTCTTGAGGTCTGAGAGTATTTCGCCTGTCTCATACGTCTTGCTCACTAGATGTTAGAGTTTTGTTAGGCCTGGTTCTCCCAAGGCTGTCAATAGTTGTAATGGAATGTGGTCTACTGCTGGGGTCTTGTTTCGACTTAGGTCTTTCAGTGCTCTGTCAAACTCTTCACGCAGACTCCTGCATATGAAAACGTTAAAAGAACTGACCTACGTAATTACAGATGAATATCCTTGATGCTGAATTCTTGAACCTATTTTGTGTTCAACTATAATAAATTTCCTTGAGACAGAAAATCAGTACAGGTATAGAATATTTGTGCAAAAATCAGCTTTACCTTTTCTCACATAGTATCCTACAAACCAGAAATGGCAGACAACAGGCAGTTCCCTATTCCTACATTACCGGAAAACATTTGACATTAGTGATGAAGATCTGAATGTACAATTCAGGTTCCCAGATATAGCTCAAAGAGTTTGTAAGTAATAGAACTCAGTACATGGTCCTTGATGGTGAGTGTTCATTAGAGACAAGAGTATCATCAGGAGTGCCCCATGGTAGTGTGGTAGGAACTCTTTCATTATCGATATACATAAATGACATGACAGATAGAGTGAGCAGCAATTTATGGCTGTTTGCTGATGATGCTGTCATGTAGAGAAAGGTGTTGTAATTGAGACACTGAGGGAATATACAAGATTACTTGTACAAAATTTTTACTTGGTACGATGAATGACAGCTTGCTCTAAATGTAGGAAAATGTAAGTTAATGCGGATGAGTAGGATAAACACTCATGTGACATTCAAATGCAGCATTAGCAGGGTGCAGCATGACACAGTTACTTTGATAAACTACTTAGGCATAACATTGTAAAGCAATATGGAATGAGCACATCTGGTTGTAGCAAAGGTGAATGCTCAACTTCATTTTATTGGGAGAATTTTGGGAAAGTCTAGCTTATCCATAAAAGAGACAGTGTATAGAACATCAGTGTGAACCAGTCTTGAGTACTAATTGAGTGTTTGAGATCCCCACCATGTCGGATTAAAGGAAGGCATCAAAGCAATTTAGAGGTGTGCTGCTAGATTTGTTATCACTAGGTTCAATCAGCACACATGTATTATGGAGATTCTTTATGAATGCAAATGGGGATTCCTAGAGTGAAGATGATGCGCTTTGCACATGGCAGTATTGTGCAAATTTAGAGAACCAGCATTTGAGGCCAACTGCAGAACGATTTTACTGATGCCAATGCACATTTCGTTTAAGTATCATGAAGATAAGGTGTGTGAAATTAGAGCTGGTACAGAGACTTTTAGACAGTGATTTTTCCTCCCTCTATTTATGAGTGGATCAGGAAACGAAACGACTAGTTGTGGTTCAAGTTATGCGCCAAGCACCGTACAGTGGTTTGTGGATGTAGATGTAGATGTAACTTTCCTGTTGGAGGTATCTATCTTTCTCCTAGTTACACTTTGTTCGTGGACTTACATGTCCCCTCTAGCTATCCTGCTTAGCTGGTTTGCACTAACTTGTCTATCTCATTTTTTAGACGTTCGTGTTACAGCTTGCCTGCTTCATTTTCTAGAAATGTCTTACAGTTTAAAATTTAGTTTTGAAATCTCTGCCTATCACTGTGTAATCAATCTGAAACCTTCCAGTGTCTCCAGGTTTCCTTCATGAATATGACCTTCTTACATGATTCTTAAGCAAAATGTTAGTAATGATTCAATTATATCCTGTGCAAAAATCTGCCAGACAGGTTTTCCATCTCTTCCTCTTCCTAGTATCAAATTCCAGTCACCTGTATATGATAATGCATTCATTTATAGAAGTATTAAGCAAGATTATTAAAACAGTGTTCTAATTTTTTGGTAGATTCTACATGTATCTCTGTTGCTGTCATTTGAAATGTTAACCTCACTATTGAAATATCGTACCTACTAAGGTCATGTTCAGTAATTTAACTTACAGTATTAACTGTTAAAATACCCTCTGTCATTTATTTGCAATATTATAAAAAGTTGAGGAGGACCAAGTAAAGTGAATTTGGGGGAAGGTGTTGAGGTTCTGGAGGAAAGAGTCTGGGGTGTTCTCACCTTGCTTCAGAACATGAAGATGTCATCAGTGAATCTGGATCAGGTGAGGAGATTGGAATTCTGGGTAGTTTGTAACAACTCCTATAGATGATAAGTGAATAGTTTGGCATAGGCTGGTGCCATGCAGGTGCCGATTGCTGTAATGTGGTTTTGTATGTAGGTGATGTCTTCAAAGGTGAAGTAATTGTGGATTAGAATATATTTGGTCATAGTTACGAGGAAGGAGGTTGTATGTTTGGAGTCAGTCTGACACTGGGAAATGTATAATGCAACAGCGACAGGGGCATGGGCATTGGGGATTTTGGTGTAGAGGAAGGTAACACCAACTGTGATGTGCAGGGCACTGGATGGAAAGGAACAGGAATTGTGGAGAGTCTTTGGAGAAAAAGTTTAGCGTCTTTTCTATAGGATTGTAGGTGACGGGTATAGGTTGAAGGTGTTGACTCATTAGAGCAGACGTTCTCTCTCTGGTGGCATGTGGGCATGACAACTAATAAGCTATCTCTCTGCATGAATGGTCACTGCCAAGCTATGGCTATGAGACAGCTGGACCACCCAGCTGCTGGATATGCTGCCCAACACAATGCCTGTGCCACCTGGATCCTTCCAACCAACATGAGCTTTTCAGAATTGTACAAAGTGTCCTTTGTTCCCACAATCATGACTCTGCAACAGCAGCCCTATCCAGTGCACAGCAACTCCCTGCTTGCTCTTCCCCTGCCCAAACCCTGCTAATCCTGCCCCTCCCCACCCCGTGCCTCCACCTTACCCCACCACCCACCTCTGGCCATATGTGTGTGTTGCCTTTTTAGGGAATACGTGCATGCAGTCTATTTCCAAAGAAAGCCTTGTATCCAAAAACTTAAATGCCTCTTTTATGTAGTGAGTAGGAATCTGCCCTTTTCATAACAATTGTTTTATTCCATCTTGGACTTTCCATTGTTAGGCAGTCTTCCTTATAATCAACAAAAATTGTAGTTTGAGTCATCTTCCAACTTTTAATTTCTCACACTTCTGATAAATTCTAATGGAGTCTGTAGCACTGATGTGTATTTTCTTCAGTACAATAATTCAAGTTAACCCAGTGTCTTCTTTCTCAGTGACTGATATTACTGATTTTGTACTTTCTGAGTCACAAGGTGTCTCAAAATCTATGAATATCACACAATGTAATATTTCATGCTTACTGCTCTATGCTATAATTCCCCTCTTGTCTTGTAAGTTGTTTGTTGCGCTCTGTATGATCCTAAAGCTCACTTGTTCCCTTGAAATGTGTTTTTGCTACACAGTTAATGGTGATAATTTATGGAATATCTTGTACATTAAAGATACGAGGCTGACAGGTCTGGCCCCTCATTTGTGAAGAAGAATAATTACAGCATTGTTCCAGAGTCCAGGGATGTATTTTCTTCTACAAGAATTCTATTAATAATTTTGAGTTTCCTTTTTTGTAACTTTTACTCCTCTTTGAATCATTTCTACTGGAACACCCAGCATCTCCTGGCACTTTTCCTTTTTTGTATACCTCAAATGACCTTAAGCTCCTCATCTGGCTTCTGTACTGAATTGTCATTATTTTCATTACAGTCTGTATTCTTGATTCATGCCTTATACTATATAAACATTTAAAGACATCTTCAAATGCTTGCACAGTTTTCTCTCTGTTATTAGTTATTGTGTTTCTGCCATGCAATGTGCTGATTTGTGCTCTCTACACAACATAATTTTCTGTTTTGCTTTCTCTACACTCTTGTCACTTTCAGTTGCTTTCATTATCAGATTTTCAACTAATCTTCTTCCAAGATATTTTCAGATACATCTTTTGTAATCCAGTATATTGTGTCATGTGCTTGAAACCCTTGACTTACCTTTAATAGCTGCCTTATTCCATTTAAGATTTTGTTTTCTGTTGTTTCTTCATATGTGCAACATACACATTGATATTTGTCTAAGGGCTTATATTAGTCTGTTATACCTAATTATTTATAGATAAATCATCATAATGTACATTCCAGACATTCTCTTGATAAGTCTGTTTGTTTCTAGTGGTGTATTTTTACTATGCTTCATATGCATATATGATCACTTTTTAAAATAGTTCCTGTACAATTCTTTTATGTTTTTTGTAAAGCATCCTTCATGTAGCAAGGTGCAGGTATAGAAAAAAATTGAATGTGCACTGTGATCTGAGGATACTTGGGCAAGTACCCTCTGTCCATCACTCCCAATATCCTTTCACTTGTACCAGAATATCGGTGGCTCAAGAACTTTGTGTATGATAGTGAGTTCTCTGAAAACCCTACTCATTGTAAACTAGCCTGCCCTGCCAAGACTTGAAGAGTTTATCAGGATACATGAACAATGCTAAACCTCAGCAGAGCTATGCTTGCCACGACCTGAATTGCTCTGACTGTCAGAGCCTGGGAGCAACATGACTAGTTTACCTACTGATCATGTGCCAGCACAGCCCTCAAATGTCTACTTAATGTCAGTAAACTGTTAAGCAGCTTTTGTGTCAGACAACATAAATTTGGTTGAGATGATAGTACACTTTGACTCATCAAATGGTATTTAGTGCGTGTTAGTGAGCATCATATTCATATTTGTTCCCTACAAAATGTTCCATTTAGCCTACTTTAGGGGTACTAACAGTTGCATGATGTGGACATTTGGAGTAGACATTCAAATCTATGCGGGCGGGTTCCTTAATTTTCAGTAATATGTAGTTTAGGGCTCTCTCTTAGTAATCATCTTTTGCTGATAAGGAGCTGTTATTGCCAATGGGTTTAATCAAGTTTGAAATTTGGCTACACCCCATTATGAACAACAGATAACTGAGAACTGAAAAGTAATGTTAAGAAGAGAATGTTACATATTGTCATGTACCTCAAAGGTTTTTAAAAAAGATTGAAAATCAGGGACACAGGATAAGGAGAAAACTAATTGAATGACTCAAGGCAGTGAAAAAATAAATGTAAGTATGAATATCATAGTAGTCACAAAAAGGCCTGAGAAAAAGAAATAAATACTGTCATGAAACAATAATGGAAATTCATGGATGGAGCAGTATGTAAAATAAGGGCAAGACAACCACTCATCTATAGTGGATCAATGTGAGCAGCACAGTAACATGTAACAGAAAAAAAGATTCACATTACCTTTCGAGCACTAGCTGTTTTTCCAACGATAGTACACACAACCACACAGGCTCAAGTGTTTTTCTGTATGTATGTGTATGTGTGTGGGGGGGGGGGGGGGGGTCATGTATTAATGTGTGCACTATTGCTAGAAAAAGAGCTAGTATGAGTGCTGTTTTCTGTTATGTGCTACAGGCTCCACACATTGATCTTCTGTAGGTGAGTGAGTGCCTTCCCTGTCATATAAGATGATTTAATGGATAGCAAGTTTTTTAATGTATGCAGAAGGGCCAGTTTGTATTTATCATAAGATGAGGAAAATTATATATTGGGGCAGAAGGGATGCATCACACTGATTTATACTTAGGGCCTTCCCACATGCTTCATAGGACAGTATATGGGGCATTGGAAAATTGTCCAATTGTTATGCCTCTTGTTAAGAGTATCTGTGAGTTTTTTCCCCTCCCTGTTACTTACAGCAGAAACTAACATTTTTATGGGATTCCTTCAACATGACTGAAAATCCTTGATGTGGATCTCATCCTCAACGAAGGCTAGCTACACACTTCCATCGATATTAAACCTACTAATAAACAACAATACATACATATTTTATTGACTGAAAGGGATAACGATGATGTACTGCTGCTACCTACTGAAAGTAGTGTATTATTCACTTCAGCAATCATCTATGGTTCTTTCAAAAAGTAAATTGTAGTTTAATTTAAAAAATTAGAAGTATAGCATTATTCAGAAATAAGTTTAAATTTAGTAGACAGAGTGCCATTTCTTTCTGAATGTGAAAGGTCTGTTTTCTTTGTACATGAGGATGTCCTCCTTTCAAACTGAATACAGCATCATCGCTTTTTGTCACCCACCCAATCTCAAACAGTTTGATCATTGATGCAGGGCTCATCCTCACCGAATGCCAGCTACACACTTCCATCCACATTAAACCTACTAACAAACAGGAGTACTTATCAGAATGAGATTTTCACTCTGCAGCGGATTGTGCACTGATATGAAAATTCCTGGCTGATTAAAGCTGTGTGCTGGACCAAGACTCAAATTCGAGACTTTTGCCTTTTGCCGGAAAGTGCTCTACCATCTGAGCTATTCAAGCTCGACTCATACCCCATCCTCACAGCTTTCAATCTGCCAGTAGCTTGTCTCTGACCTTCCAAGAGCACTTGCTTGCGAAAGGTAAAGGTTCCAAGTTAGAGCCTTGTGCCAGCACACAGTTTTAATCTGCCAGGAAGTTTCAGAAGTACTTATATTTTGACAGTTCCATGTTAAATGCCCTCCCATACAGCCTTGGCATTCGAGGCAAACATATTTGTGCGGATGCAGACTCTTTGCAGCATTACACAACCATTCTCACCTCAGCCTTCACTGGATGTAATTATCCCAACAGCCTAGTTCAAAATCAGATTTCCAGGGCCATCAAATCCAGTCCTGGTAATAATGATCCCTTCAAGATGCAACTTCAGAGCACACCACTTGTCAACCGGTATTATCCTGGTCTTGAATGTATTAATCAGCTACTTCAACCAGGCCATGACTTCCTAAAACATGCCCTGAAATGAGTTCCATTCTGTCTGAGATTTTGCCCTCCACACTTAGAATAGCTTTTTGTCTCCCTCCCAATCTCTGCAATACCCTAGTCAGATGGTATGCTTCTTCTGCACCCATCTCCCTACCCTCTGGCTCCTACCCCCTGTGACCATCCCTGCTGCAAGACTTGCTCTATGCACCATCTTGCCACCACATGTTCCAGCACTGTAACTGGCAAAATACATTCTATCAAAGGGAGATTCATTTGTGGAATGACACGTAATATATCAGCTGTTATGTAAACATTGGTCTTCGTTTCACATTGGCATGCCTACCACCCAGTTATCAGTCAGGATGAATGGACATAGGCAGAGGGTGTATATCAGCAACACACAATATCCTGTTGTAGAATATGCTCTACAACATGACAGTAATGACCTCAGTGCCTGTTACACCACACACGCCATTTGGGTGCTTCTCCCAGCCATCAGTTTCTCAGAACTCTGCAGGTGGTAACCAGTGCTATAATGTTTCCTTGGTTCTCACCACCCACCTGGCCTTAATTTACTTAAATTCCTTCAGTCTCAACATTTCTTCACAGTAACTATTCCTTTCTTCACTCCACTTTAGATTTCTACATCTTTCATTTTCTGACCTCCCAATTTTTCACCACCGACCCACCCCCCTTCCACCCCTCACCTCTGCTACATACAATGCACTTAGCTTTTCACTCTTATTAACTCATGCATGATATTTTAGTAATAATCTCTGTCTTTCATATTACCCTGTCTTCCACCTATAAGCTTTCAGGTTTTCAAATCTCATCCGGAGCACTCTCCAACAATCAGTCTTTACTTCTCATCCTGTCTGGTAAGTCTCCCCTGACATGGAGTTCTGGGTGACTTTTCTGAACTGTACCGCTTTCCCTAAACCTCTCCAGTTCTTTTCCTTCACTGTCTTCCTCCTCTTCAACTCTTCTGCCAGGGGGAGGAGTGATGGCTCCAGAAGCTTGTAAAAGTAAAACCTTTGTATGTGTGTGTGTGTTTTCTCCTGCCTCCACTTGGTGAGTAGACTTTTTATCCATTTACATCTCTTTAAACACATTGTGACATGCTAATAGTGTAAAAAATTAGAATATGTCTTTTCAATATGACAGCTTCAAAGGAAGAAAACTCATTCTAACTCTTCTTCATTTATAGACAGAAAGCACATTTTGTTAGTTCTTGTACTACAAAACTGCATCTGGTTCAGAACTGTACTAACATATTGAGATTTGGAAGGCAATGTGGAAATTAATGTCAATTGCTTTCCTGAAATTAAACCTGAAAAAGAAAGTCATTATTTTTACAATATTGTCACTATCTCCTCGCCATTTTTCCAGAATCTTTGAAAAATTAATAGTGCTATTAATGTTTTGAAAAAGTTGTGGAGAAGCATTGTAGTGGGATGAAAATTCAAGAAATTCAGATACATACAAATTCAACTAAAAATAATAAGAAAAAATGTATTAAATTTCCTAACTTGTGTAAAGCTTTGTATTATGTTTTGTGAAGAAACATCTAAAATAGCTGCATATTGACCAACCTGTAACAACACACATTGTTCCAAGATTTGCAATAGAAGTGTGTCCCATAACATTGTTTGCCATGATGCTGTATCCAGTTTGAAGAGAGGGCATCCTCGTGTGCAAAGAATACATATATTTCACATTTAGAAAGCAATGGCACCCTGTCTACTAAATTTCAATTTGTTTCTGAATAATGCTGTACTTCTAATTTTTTTTTAATTGAACTGCAATGTAATTTGTGAAAGAACCATATATGATTGCTTAGTTGCATTTGTGTTTTTTTTTTTTTTTTTTTTTCTCCTCCCTGTTGCTTATAGCAGACATTAACATTTTTATGGAATTCCTTCATCATGACTGAACATGTTTGAATAAAATCCTTTTGGGTACTAAGCTGCATCATTTTGAAACAGTAAAAACAACTATACAACCAATGTTTCTATTAGATTTACAGTGACTCTTGCAAAGAGTCAAAATTTTGATGTTTTAGTTGTTTTTCTTATTTCAAAATGCCTTGGTCTGATATGAAACAATTTTTTTTTTCCCAAATAGACATTCACCATGGAGGCCTGCAAATCTATGAATGAATGCAATTTAATATTTATGAAACATTAAGACTTCAGAACTGTTACTGGCATTTAATGTTTCATCTACGCACTAACATGCAATCTTCTTATGACGTTTACCGTAGAGGAACAACAAATCCAGTTTTTGTGCTTTATGTCCACCACAATGTAATCTAGTATCAATATAATAGAGGGAAACATTCCACGTGGGAAAAATATACCTGAAAACAAAGATGATGTGACTTACCGAACGAAAGCGCTGGCAGGTCGATAGACACACAAACAAACACAAACACACACACAAAATTCAAGCTTTCGCAACAAACTGTTGCCTCATCAGGAAATAGGGAAGGAGAGGGAAAGACGAAAGGATGTGGGTTTTAGGGGAGAGGGTAAGGAGTCATTCCAATCCCGGGAGCGGAAAGACTTACCTTAGGGGGAAAAAAGGACGGGTATACACTCGCACACACACACATATCCATCCACACATATACAGACACAAGCAGACATCTCACAAGCAGACATATTTAAAGACCATCTTTAAATATGTCTGCTTGTGAGATGTCTGCTTGTGTCTGTATATGTGTGGATGGATATGTGTGTGTGTGCGAGTGTATACCCGTCCTTTTTTCCCCCTAAGGTAAGTCTTTCTGCTCCCGGGATTGGAATGACTCCTTACCCTCTCCCCTAAAACCCACATCCTTTCGTCTTTCCCTCTCCTTCCCTCTTTCCTGATGAGGCAACAGTTTGTTGCGAAAGCTTGAATTTTGTGTGTGTGTGTTTGTGTGTCTATCGACCTGCCAGCACTTTCGTTCGGTAAGTCACATCATCTTTGTTTTTAGGTATACAATGTAATCTAGTATTTATTTATTAATTGTTGTGACACACATATTGCATAGATCCATTATTGCAAGATAGTACATGAGTGGGTAATGATTCAAAATATTTAACTCATTATAATGTTAATGTCGTGTACAATCACATACAAAGGTTAGAAATACAAATTTTAGATAGTATATGAACACAGAGTTTGATTTATGAAGTGCAGAGACTGTGTTCATTACTTACAGAACACAAACATTATGATTTATATGGTAATAATTAAAGCAGAAAAAGGCACTGAATTAAAAAAAAAAAAAAACATTAATGTATTGGAAGTAAACTTATCTCTCTGTTTAAGAATTCATATAAAGAATAGAAAAACTTTTTCAAGCAAAAACACCTTTAGCTTATTTTTAAACAATCGATTATTACTTTGTGGGGAATTAATATTTTGAAGATTTTTGTGCTAGTGTGTTTTACAGCTTTTTGCACCAGAGGCAAAGTCTTCAGGTGACAGTATATGTCACATTTCCTTCTTGTGTTATGATGATGACATTGATTTTGTTTCATATTGAGATGAATTTTGTGATATAAAGGAGACTACCAGGTAGTAGTTAATATCCCTGTTTGCTTAAAAATATTTTGACAACTTTTTTATGAATGGTAAAAACTTTTTTTGATAGTAGTGTATTGCCCAGATGATGATTCCATAACACATCACCAATGGAAGTAGCCAAAATAGGTAGATTTTGAGACATTGATATCTCAAATTTTGCACATTACCTGAATGACAAATGTTGCTGATCTAAATCAAGATTTGGATGCTGAGGTGTTCACAGTTAAGCCTGTTATCTATAAGGATGCCTAAAAATTTGAAACAGCATACCCTTTACATTTGCTGGGTCTCCTGTACAATATTATATTGATTTCTTGTTGGTTTTTCTGATCAGAATGGAATTGACTGTAATTGGTTTTGCTGAGATTTGTTGATCGAGAATTTACTGTAGCCCAGTTTAGAACATATGGAAGTGATTGATTGGTGTTAATCTTGTAAATCTTTGGATGTTGTATTGTCTATCACAATGCTTGTATCATTTCCAACTATTCTGAAGTTGCTTGTTTTATTTGGGGACTGAGGTAGGTTGTTGATATCAGTGAGAAACAGCAGGGTAACAAGGACAGAACTTTGGAGAACTCCTTAATGTGCTGTTACGCAGTTGGACTCTACGCCTCATACCTGCATGTTGTTCCGTCTAACACAATTTTCTGTTGCCTGTCATGTACATATGATTTTAGCCAGTTACCCAGTTGTCTTTGATTCCATAGTGACATGGTTTCTCTACAGGTATCCTAGATTTGACATGGTTAAAAGCTGTAAATAGGTCACAAAATATGCCAATATGCAATGCCATCTTGTTAAGGCATTTCAAAATGTTATTTGTAAATGAAAATATGGTTTTTGTTTGGAGATACCTGTTCTGAATCCAAACTGGTTTTTGCTGACTGTGTGAAAGTTGGGAAGGTGATTAACAATTCTGGCTTGTATTAATTTTTCTACTTTAGAAAATGTAGTCGAAAGGGCTAAACGGCCTTTTAGTTCTGGAGCATAAGTACAAACTTTTAAACTTCAGTATAACTTTACTCAGCATATTACAATATTTTAAGGTGATTACACTGAGTGGGATTGTCTTAATTGTTTGATGCAATGTATAGCTCTTGATTTCTTTTGCATGAACTCTTTATATGAGTGGTGATCAATGGTGTTTTGGTGGGTTCTTTAATTTGCACGATGTATATCCTTTTTGCAGATGCTTTCAGATAACAGCGCCACTTTGTTAATGAACACTGGCATTGTTTAAGTTATATCAGGTCTCCAGTTTGTGTCTTCTAGACATGATTTAAAAGCCAGAATAATTTTGTAATTAACTGCCCTAGCTACTTTCCAGTCATGTCCACTTTCATTCTCATAAATACTTGCACTGTTAATAGTGAGTCCTTATCCATCTTGGTCAGAGAGATCATTCAGGATTTGACCAGTAATTACATCACCTATTTTAGTCTGGTATGTAAATATACTGTGAGGTAGTGTGCTCATACATGAAGTTATTCTTGTAGGGAAGTGACAACAGAAGCAGGACTGTATATGGACATCAAATTTTCCAGGTGTAATCTATCTCTGGAATTAGGTAGAAAATTTACATTGAAGTCACCTAGCACTATCACATACATCTCTTCTGCATTTAAAGATGTACATTAGGAGAGAGTCAAACTGTTTCAAAAGGAGACTAAAATTTCTTGAAGGTGCCCTGTACATTGTTAATATCAATAATAAGAATTATTTAATGGCATTTCTAGGGCCCTCTCTTCAAAACTGTGCACATAAATTGCACTACTTATGACATTCCTTTTACCATAGCTGGCACACCAACCTTTCTTTACATTTTCTGCAGAATAATGTTGCTAAGTTATACTTATGTATAACAAGGTTTTCTATACCACAAATAGCAATACGCACATTAAAACACAGAATAGGGATATAATCCACACCTCCCAATGTTTTCTCTTTCCATTCACATATGGAGTGGGGAAGAGTAATTGCTTCACTGTCTCTGTGCAAGCTGTAATAAGTACAATCTGATCTTCACCTTCCATATGGAAGCAATATGTAAGTGGTTGTAGTATAGGTCTAGATTAAACCCTTATAGTTGGTTCTAAAAATTTTCTAAATAGATTTTCATGGGATAGTGCACAGCTGTCTTCAGTTGTCTGCCAGTTCAGTTCTTTCTGCATATTCACGACACTTTCCCATTGATCAAGCAAACCTATCACCATTTGTGATGGCTTTTCTTGTATCCAGTCAATATAGTCCTATTTAATATGGGTCCCACATTCTTGAATCATATTCTAAGTTAGTGCTTACAAGTGGTTTTATGCTGTCTCCTTTGTAGACTGACTGCATTTCCCTAGTATTCTACCCATGAATTTGGAAATATGTTTGGAGAGCTTCTGCAGTGCTGTTCAAGTTTAGGGGGAATATCAGGTGGGCTGAGGCATGAATGGGAATTTGGACTGAGGAGGAAGGCATACTAGTCCATGCAGCTGTGCAAAGCTACTGTGCCAGGGTGGCAAAGTGGTTAGCACATCTGCCTGGTGAGCATGAGATCCAGGTTCTAAATTTTCATTCTTCGCTTCAGTCTTCATATATACATCATAAAATTGTGATTGATATCAACACTGTATCTTGTTTGTACATTTAGTGGTTGCATCTAGCTTCTTCCATCTAGTGGTTTACATAAACATTTAGTTGTGCCCACTTAAATAGTATAACAGGAAATGGAAATAATATTAGTGTTAATGATCATTTTCTGATAAATTACACTGGAAAACAAGCTACAAAACATATCTGTCATGTGTAAGAATAAGGAAAAACTGTTTCAAGGGAACAGTTGAAATAATTTCTAAACTTTTTGTTCTTGGTTAGTAATAGCAATTAATATTTGTAAGTCAAATTCAGTCGCTGCTTATCCAAGGCCGCCAACGAATAACATGAGGACTAGTGAAAGCATTGTGCCTTCTTTAAGGAGTAGAAGGATTCAGCTCCCTTTACAGAAATTGGGATTTAGGTCTTTCTTAAATCACTTCAAGCAAGTGCTCGATTGGTTCATTTGAAAAAGCCCTAATAATTTCCTGCCCTATTCTTGTCCAGTCGGAGCTTGTGTTCAGTTTCTACTGATCTCTTCATTGAAAAGATAATAAACTCTAAATCCTTTTTCTCACCTTCTGTAAAATGCCAGATATAAATATGTATATGACAGCTGGAAAATGAAAGTGACGCTTTAGAGGGGAGTGTTTTCAAAGATATATTATTGTCAATACCATACAGAACAGTTGTGGAAGGATTTCACTTGCAACGAAAATTGCACTCCCTTGTAAATTGAAGCTATTTCTTTTCCCTTTATCTAATTAATTATTGTTAAGTCATTCCATTCTGACTGAGTGTGCCCAGTGCTGATTTAGACAGTTGTGTAGAGAGAAAGATGATGTATAGAATTAAGATTGTGAAAGAAGATGTTCTAGTAGCATTAGTCTTTTCTAACCTTGGTTACTTTGACAGATTGTAGGGCCAGAAAGCTAAATTGCTGGAGCTGAATTGGAAGCTAATGGATATATAGTCACTGTGGGCATGGAAGAATGAGTACTTGTACAACTGAAAAAGTGGAGAACACAAACTTACAGCTTTATTTTGTGTGTGTGTGTGTGTGTGTGTGTGAGAGAGAGAGAGTGAGAGAGAGAGAGAGAGAGAAATGTATGTATTGTGTGTTTTTTTTTTTTTTTTTTTTTTTTTTTTTTTTTTTTTTTTTCCTGCTTGTAATTATGTCCCTGTAGGTACTGCACCTCTTTCTTGTGTATATGTGTAAATAAATGATATTTATTAATTTCTTAGATAATCACATGTAAGAGGAATGCCATCTAATAAATGTTGTGAGGGTAACATGATTTGTGTGACTGCCTGAATTGTTTTCAGTAGAGTTGAACCAGTATGTTTTATGCCTTATCTGTGTAATCTTTTAGTGTGTGTGTTCTTTTCCATAAAAATTTTATTCCACCATATTGCTTAATTCCTTTGTAGATGTAGCTTTAATGTTGCTCTTGTTTTATCTTTGTTGCCGTGGTAACTGATGTAACTGCTCCAACCTTCCTCCAGAAAGTGGTAAGATGTAGTACTGAACATAACTTCGCCGTCAATTTTGAGACTCACTTTTTCTGTTTGACTGATGTGTTCATTTTGTATGTTCTATTTTATGACTGTATGCATGAATAAACCAGTTCTCTCTTGCATTATCAAGTGTCTCTCCTCTATGATTTATATTCTATGAGCACTGTACACGTGAAAATCTTCGAAATATTCACTTTACCTGCTGGTGCACATTACCACTCACATAATTTTTTGAATAATACATCAGTCCACATTAATTTTAATGCAATTGTGTGAAAACAATATCAATAAGTTAGTACTACTTTTTATATGAAGTTTTAGAAATTTTCCACTAGAGATTGGCATTACCAAAGGTGTCTGTTTAAATGAACCACACAGTCAGACAGAAGCTCTAATAATAGGTTTATGTCCCATAAAATTCTCCAGGTTCATGTGCATCCACATAATTCAAAATGGCAGTACATACACCATGGCTGACAACAGGATTTTTAAGGTTCTAGACATTAACATTGTGTGTTTTCCACTCAAACTGCTTTTACCATGCAGTGGAGGTGCACATATCAAAACGACATTGTGATATACAGCTGCAGTTATGAGGTTTACATTGTGAATACATATTCAAAGTTGCACTGTTTAAGTTCATTGCAAATAATGAGGATATTAGTATTGAAAAAAGAGAAGCATTTTCTTCCAAGTGCATTAAAATGTTAATACTGAAAAGGCTCTGTTGATGCAGTGCACCTATGAATATAGGGCAGGAAGTGTGTAATGATAAAAAGAGGGAAGTGTTTGCTAAGTGTTGATTAAATTTTATTTGCCTTGAAGTATATTTTAGGAAGAATATTAGGTGCCTTGGGAGCTTTTGTTTTCATTACCCTAATCATCAGACATACAAGAAAGGAAAGCTAAAGAACACATATTTATTCATACTCTTGCTAGAGTTGTATTGTCTAATGGTGTGTGGTTAATACTAATTTTTATTTCAGTGTTAAACATTCTCTGAATAAATGGGATTTGAAAATTTGTATCATACATCCATGTAACTGCCAAACTGCATTTTACACTTGCATTAAACTATCAGGCTACAGTACCTGTTTCATTTTCAAGCTAAAAAAACTCAAATAATATGCCTTCTGTATTTCTAAAATGAATGAATTTTGTAGGAATATGGGTTCTTATATGAACAACACTACACTAAAAGTTTAGAACATTTTTTAATGCTAAAGGCCCACATTCAAACTATAGATTCATTAAATTGCTTTTAATGTTTGTTTTTCATGTATATAATATGTGTTTGCTGGCATGTCAGATTTTGGAGGGAAGAATTGCATTTCATTACACTGACATCTTGGTAGAGGAAACAGAACTGTTTTACTAATTTATTTGGTGCTTTTATGTTACAAGTTTGATGCTAAGCTTTCCATAATTATTCGCTTTTTGGCAGCCATTTGCATGGAAAGCTGTATCAGTATCAGCTTGTGCATGAATGTCCAAAAATTGTCAGAGCAGCAGTTTAGACAGTAATTCTAATGACTGTTTTAGTCTTGCATCTATGCTTTGTCAAGCAATCAATATTCGACTTACAAAATTTTATAGTAAAAAATTTGTTAAAAGTTCATCATAGGAAAAAAGTCTTAAAGGGACCACTTGCATCAACATATTTATATTATGTCACTGTTGATTATATCATAGTTAAAATGAATTTTAGAAAAACTCTAAAAATGTTGATTCTGCTCAATTCAGTACTAATTAATTAATAATATTGTTCATAATCTTTCTCTTTCCCCCAATATTTATTAGTGCATTTGCTTTTATGCAGCATTCTTAAATGGTGAAGAGATTGCTTACATTTTACGATTTGATCTTGAGGGTTTTCAGCTGCACTGTTCATCTACAAACATAAACATAAATGCTGAATTTCAGTTTTCAGATTTCCAAAATCTTCACAAGGTATACCAGTCTTGGCATCTTCTTTCAAAGTGCCAATGCATCCACATCCATATTTCTTTAGACACAGTAGTGAAACTGGCCCTTTAAATCTTGCAAATGTTCTTGTCAGTAGCAGCTCGGGTCACTGTCCCCCCCTCATTGAATGAGGCATACATTTGATTGCACTTAGTGAGATGCTAATTGGCATTTACTTTGAACCTTCCTCAATGTTGAGATTCATTAGTGTAGCTGTTCATTGACTTCCACACAGACTTGTTAACATTTTATGGGAACCTTCATCTGTACTATTGTCCATATTTTTTACTACATTCCCTCTGTCCCACTCATCATCAAAGTGCATTCTCTCCCTAAATAACAGTGGTATCCTGTGGTGGAAAAATTACCTATAACTCCTCCATAAGACTGATCTTGTTGGATAACCAGTCCACTGCATCAAAATCATGACCTAAATTTTCATCAAACTACAGTCACAGTGTCTCTTTATGAACATTCTAATAGATACCATTTAGGACCAACTGATTGAACTTCTGTGCTCTTTAATAATCTCACACAGTTCCCCATTATATGTAATACAGAATCAAATACTAACACCAGGGCTTCAAACTTACCTGGTTGAGAAAGTTGGGAGCATATGCTTATGTTCAACATTAATGAAACAACAGGTGTATGAGATTATCCTGTAACTAATAGCTGTCTTTTATAGTTACCATAAAGAAGACATGTCAAATTGTAGATGAACACAATTAAAAGACACTTACATAAAGCTTTCTGCCACAGCCTTCATCAGTAAAAGAGAGACACACACACACCATTCATACACACAAGCAAGCACACCTTATGCATATATGACTGGCAACTCCAGCATCTTGGGTTGGAATACAGCTATCACATGGGATACAAGCAGCAATCTGAAGGGAGTGGGGAAGGGGAAGGGATAGCAGTGTGTGGGTGAGGAGAGAGATGAACACTGCCTGGTGGAATGTGCAAGGCTGGGACTGCCAACAGGAGGTTGTGGGGAAGGAAGGTGGGGGAAAAAGGAGCAGAAAAGGAGAGGAGCTGGCAAAAATGGGCAGATGCATTGGTAGAGGGTTGCAAATAAACAGGTTGGGAGATGACAATGGGGAGGAGATGATAGGACAGAGGGTGCAGTAACTGTTGGGTGGAGGGTGTGGGGACATAGGTTGAGGCAGGGATATTTATAAGAGTGGAGAGTGTGTCGTAAGGATAATTCCATCTGCACAGTTCAGAAAAGCTAGAGGTGGAGGGAAGGACCCAGATGTCTTCGGTAGTGAAGCTACCATTAAAATTAAGTGTGTCACATTCAGCTGCATGTTGTGGCACATGGTGGTCTGCTGTTCTCGTGGCCACAATTGGGTGATACCTGCAGTTTTACAGCTGCCATACCTTTCACACCAAAAAATCCTTGCCATATAGACTGGCCACCTGGGGATGGTGTATCTCCACTGACAAAAACTCCCTTGCTCAGTAAGCTGAGGTCCACCAAGGCCTTCACAGACAGGCACAAATAGATCTCCCATGCCATTTCCCCTCACACCCCAAATCTTCCCATCACTCCCAAGAACCAGCCACAAAGGAGCATCCCCTTCGTCACCCAGTACCACCCCAGACTGGAACAACTGAATCACATCCTACGCCAGGGCTTTGATTACCTATTATCATGCCCTGAAATCAGGGACATCCTATCTGAGACACTTCCCACCCAACCTCCACAACATCCTAGTCCATCCATATGCCATTCCCAATCCCAACCCCTTGCCACAAGGATCATATCCCTCTGGAAGACCCAGATGCAAAACCTGCCCAATCCATCCACCCAGCAGTTCCTATTCTAGTCCCGTCAGGGACTGGACCACCTGTGAAAGCAGCCATGTCATTTACCAGTTCTGCTGCAATCATTGGACAGCTTTTTATATCAGTATGACTACCAGCCAACTGTGTACCAGGGTAAATGGTCACTGCCTGATTGTGGCCAAGAGCAGAGTAGACCACCCTATGCCACGACATGCAGCTGAACATAAAACACTTGATTTCAATGGTTGCTTCACTATCTGAGCCATCTGGATTCTTCACTCCACCACCAGCTTTTCCGAACTCTGCAGATTGGAGTTATCCGTAAAACACATTCCCCGCTCCCGTAACTATCCGTGCCTCAACCTCCTTTTTTTCCCCCCACCTCCTTGCCCCACAACCTTCTGATGCTGCACCTGTTGGCTTTTTAGTCCCTGGACACTGCCAGATGGTGTTGTCTCTCTCTCCACCCACACACTACTATTCCTTCCCATTCCCCACTTGCTCCAGATTGCTGCTTGCATCCCATGTAATAGATGCATTCTGGCCCGAGATGCTAGAGTTGGCAGTTGTATGTGTCTAAGGTGTGCTTGCTTGCTTTCTTGCTTGCTTGTGTGTGTGTGTGTGTGTGTGTGTGTGTGTGTGTGTGTTTTACTGATGAAGGCTGTGGTGGAAAGCTTTGTGTAAGTGTCTTTTAATTGTGCCTATCTGCAACCTGACATGCCTTCTTTATGGTAAGTAGCAATCAGTTGTTTCCTATATTGTTGATATTCGTACCCAGAGTTTCCATTGTTTCACTTGAACCATCTTTTATAAGCAGATACTGAGCTACATCAACATTTAACTGGTATGCAGATTCTTTTCAAAATGTTGGAGATATTCTGCAGAATGACAAGATTGGAAACCCAATAAGCTTTTTTGGAATCAGTAAGATATTTTGATAACATTTACCTCTACATGAATGAAAACAGTGAAAACTAGCATGAAATAGTGTTAACAAAGAGAAAAGAAATAAGTGCAAAATTACAGTGAGACAGAATAGGTGGCCAGTACTAACGTACAGAAGACAAAAATCTGGTGCTTTCAATAGATACATTCAAAAGTGCGAAAAAACTATTCCTAGCTTTAAGCACTGCTAGTTCTTGCTACAGGAAGGAAAAGGGATTATGTTTGGGGAAGCTGAATAGGAGGAGGACCAGATCACTTGGCCCCAAATTGATAGGGACCCACCTGTTGCAAGTACAAGGGGAGACACAAATGAAGGAGTCATCAGAAATAGTAGGAGGTGAAAGGAACCCTATTTTGTGACTAGAAAATGTTTTGAGTGCAATGAATGGACAAGGGTAGATGTAAGTGGATGTGTAGCATACCTCTCAGAACTATACTTTCTGCTTGCTTGAAAATGTTGTACAAATTGGATTGGCCTGAAAGAAGGTATCAAAATTTTTTTTTACCTTGACGTAGATGAACTAACAGTGACACATTTGTAATGGAGCCATAACATTGTGCGATTACTAGAAGTTCTCTGTTGGGTAACTGATAAGCAAATGAATGAGGTAGAACAGTGCTTAGCACTGTAGGCTCACATTCAGGAGAAACAGAGTTCAAATGTCTGTTAGGCCATTCAGTTTAAGTTTCTTGTGGGTTCCCTAAATGTTGTAAAGGCTCCTTTAGAAGAATGTGATCAAAGTCTTACCCCATCTTTGCTCTATCTGGGCTAGCGACATAACTCATAAGGCCTTGTCATTAACAGTACATTAAATCAGAATCTTTCTTCTTTTCTTTAACTAACATGCAAATAAAGTTCTGAATTATTCAATGCCAACTAGTTCTTGAGCCCTGTTTCTCCCAAACCTTCTGCTCTACCACTATTACTTGTAGATACACCTCATGTGAGCTGAAATTTGATGATTTGAGAAAATCATATTCAAAACCTGGTCATTGACTTTTGTTTAAATTTGATGGGGCATAGTGAATGTTTGTAGAAAGTTATCCAGTTGAAAACAACTATATGAAATGTTCATCACACCTCTGCAAACCTTTATATAGGTACATAAACCTATATAGCCACCCAGAGCTCACTGATCAGGACATTTAAATGATATATCCCTATAATTTTAAGCATTTACATTTGTTTATGGCAGAAGATTAAAGTTATTGAATATGTGTGTTTGTCTGATGTCATGTATTTTGCAAAATGAGACAATTAAAATTATCAGGTTCTTGTATTTTACCCAGAGTTAAAGATGGTGGGACGAAGGCTGTCAAATTATTTTCCACAAAATATTACATGTGGGTAAAATAGCCTGTTGGCCTACTGTTACAGGAATTTTTTTATGAAAGCTTAGTACCACATATATCACATAGTGTCATAGATTGTGTGTTCAACTGACTGCCTTGAAGACACAAGTTTTTAGTTTGAAGTGGTTGCATAATTATGTAACACACAAGAGAGCAAGGAGGTTGTTCTTTTATGTGATCTTGCAAGGTTGGCTTTAGGTGACTATAATACATGATCTGAAAAAATCTTATATGGTACAGATCCTATTTCTTAGGAACTGTTGATTTGAACTGTACCATGTAATACTCAGCAGTACTTATTTTTATTTTGACAGTCAATTTTGGTCGGAGTCTGACCATCCTCAGGTCATAAAAGACACATTTAACTGCGCCTTCTAGAGGTGCAACAACTAATCATTCTTGAAATGCTCCATTCTGTTGTATCACTATCATGTACATCTGTCTTCCAGTGCAAACTATTACAGTGACACTGTGCACTGGAAGATGCAAGTATATGATGTACGTTTCTAGCATTTGTAGACTTAGAGAAAGCTTTTGACAATGGTGACCGGAATACTTTCTTTCAAATTCTGAAGGTGGCAGGGGTAAAATACAGGGAGTGAAAAGCTATTTACAATTTGTACAGAAACCAGATGGCAGTTATAAGAGTCGAGGGGCATGAAAGAGAAGCAGTGGTTGGGAAGGGAGTGAGACAGGGTTGTAGCCTCTCCCCGATGTTATTCAATCTCTATATTGAGCAAGCAGTGAAGGAAACAAAAGAAAAATTTGGAGTAGGTATTAAAATCCATGGAGACGAAATCAAAACTTTGAGGTTCGCCAATGACATTGTAATTCTGTCAGAGACAGCAAAGGACTTGGAAGAGCAGTTGAACGGAATGGATAGTGTCTTGAAAGGAGGATATATGATGAACATCAACAAAAGCAAAACGAGGATAATGGAATGTAGTCGAATTAAATCGGGTGATGCTGAGGGAATTAGATTAGGAAATGAGACACTTAAAGTAGTAAAGGAGTTTTGCTATTTGGGGAGCAAAATAACTGATGATGGTCGAAGTAGAGAGGATATAAAATGTAGACTGGAAATGGCAAGGAAAGCATTTCTGAAGAAGAGAAATTTGTTAACATCGAGTATAGATTTAAGTGTCAGAAAGTCATTTCTGAAAGTATTTGTATGGAGTGTAGCCATGTATGGAAGTGTAACATGGACGATAAATAGTTTGGACAAGAAGAGAATAGAAGCTTTCGAAATGTGGTGCTACAGAAGAATGCTGAAGATTAGATGGGTAGATCACATAACTAATGAGGAAGTGTTGAATAGGATTGGGGAGAAGAGAAGTTTGTGGCACAACTTGACTAGAAGACGGGCTTGGTTGGTAGGACATGTTCTGAGGCATCAAGGGATCACCAGTTTAGTATTGGAGGGCAGCGTGGAGGGTAAAAATCGTAGAGGGAGACCAAGAGATGAATACTCTAAGCAGATTCAGAAGGATGTAGGTTGCAGTAGGTACTGGGAGATGATGAAACTTGCACAGGATAGAGTAGCATGGAGAGTTGCATCAAACCAGTCTCAGGACTGAAGACCACAACAACAACCACAAGTTACACCAAACTAGAGCATTTTGCAGTTGTAGAATGCACACTTAAATACATATTTTATGGTCTGAGTATGGTCAGATGGTAATCAAAATAAGTTGTTTAAAAAAATTAAATACAGCTGTGTGTTGCATGATGTATTTTGTAGACTTTATGAAAACTGTTCAACGCTACCTACCCAAAATTGGTGTAATTTATGCTATTTATGTTGAAGTTGCTTAATGGTTCATGATGTAATAAAATTTGATCAACAAAAGGATGAAACAAAAGTGCTAGAGACAATGTTAAATATGATGTTTGGTGCGAAAAGAAAATTTTTTTATGTTTAAAACGCACATGTCAGGTGTTATTACTGCCCTATAGATAAGAACTCTCTCAGTTGTACATGCAACAAAGTTAAAATGTTAAGAGTATGTGGCAACATAATGGAATGTTGTGAAAAGTAAGCAGACTGCAAATGAATTAACTGATGAAGATGAAGTCACAGATAATATGAAATAGCTAAGTGTGGTGACACTTTGGTAAAATTTTGAATTTATGTGTAGCAGGAGCAGTTCCTGATGTCATCTGATCTATATTTTCAACAGTTGCCTTAAATCTCCTTCACAAAATACTGGAACAGTAGACTCACTGACTTTTCCTTTCCAAAATGGACTGTTGCTCCTTACAACCTTCCTTAATAAGACAGTAAACATGAATAAAAATCCAGAATGAAATTCCCACTCTGCAGCATAGTGTGCAGTGATATGAAACATCCAGGTAGATTAAAACTGTGTGCCAGACTAGATTAAAACTGTGTGCCAGACCGAGACTCGAACTTGGGACCTTTGCCTTTCACAGGCAAGTGCTCTACCATTTGAGCAACCCAAGCATGACTCACGTCCCATCCTCACAGCTCTAATTCCACCATTATCTTGTCTCCTACCTGCCAAACTTCACAGAAGTTGTCCTGCAGACCTCGCAGAACTGGCACTCTGTGAAGTTTGGAATGTATGAGATGAGGTACTGGTGGAATTAGAGCTGTGAGGATGAGTTGTGAGTCATGCATGGGTAGCTCAGATAGTAGAGCACTTGCCCATGTAAGGCGAGGAAGTTTCATAAATAAAAATAAATTAATTAAAAGTAAGGTGGGAAAACTTGTGGAGGAGTATATTGAGAAAAAATTGAAATATTCAGCTATACAATGAGATGACAAAAGTCATGAGATACCTCCTAATGTTGTGTTCGACCTCATTTTGCCCAATGTAGTGCAACAACTCAATGTCGTATGGACTCAACAAATTGTTGGAAGCCCCTGCAGAAATATATTGTCATGTTGCCTCTGTAGCCATCCATAATTGCAAAAGTGTTGCTGGTGCAGGATTTTGTGCATGAACTGACCTCTCAACTATGTCCGATATCGGTGATCTGGGTGGCCAAATCATTCGCTCAAATTGCACAGAATGTTCTTGAAACCAATCACGAATAATTGTGGGCCTCTGACATGGCACATTGTCATCCAAAAAAATGCCATTGTTGTTTGATACCATGAAGCCCATGAAAGCTGCAAATGGTCTCCAAGTATCTGAACATAACCATTTCCAGTCAATGATAGATTCAGTTGGAGCAGAGGACGCAGTCCATTCCATTTAAACATGATCCACATAACTGTGGAGCCACCACTAGCTTGCACAGTGCCTTGCTGGTAACTTGGGTCCGAGGCTTCATGGGGTCTGCACTGCACTCAAATCCTACCATCAGCTCTTACCAACTGAAATCAGGACTGATCCGACCAGGTCATGGCTTTCCAGTCATCTAGTGTCCAACTGATTTGGTAGTGGGGCCAGGAGAGGCAGTGCAGGCAATGTCATGCTATTAGCGAAGGCACTCAAGTCGGTCATCTGCTGCCATAACCCATTAATGCCAAATTTTTCTGCATTGTCCTAAGAGATACATTCATTGTATGTGCCACATTGATTTCTGTGGTTATTTCACGCAGTGTTGCTTATCTGTTAGCAGCGACAACTCTACGCAGATGCCACTGCTCTCTCTCATTATGTGAAGGCTGTCAGCCACTATGTTGCCCATGGTGAGAGGCTTTCCCTGTAATTTGGTATTCTCAGCATGCTCATGACACTGTGATCTCAGAATATTGAATTCCCTAACAATTTCTGAAATGGAATGACCCATGCATCAAGCTCCAACAACCATTTCACATTCAAAGTCTGTTAATTCCCATCATGTGGCCATAATCACACCAGAAACTTTTTCACATGCATCACCTGAGAACAAAGGACAAGTCCACCAATGCAGTGCCCTTTATACCTTGTGTATGCCATACTACTGCCATCTGTATAATTGCATACTGCCTTCCCATGACTTCTGTCATCTCAGCATACATTGTGTCAGCCAGTTACTTTTCTAAACACATCTGTAAAAAAGTACTTTAACCAACTCCAGATCAGTCAAACTTGAAAAAAATATCAAACAATGGAAAATCCAGCATGGAATGTAACAATATTATGAAAAGGAAAGTTGCACTTACCATATAGTGGAGATGCTGAGTTGCAGATAGGCACAGCAAAAAGACTGTCACAAATAAAGTTTTCGGCCCTTAAAGGCTTTGTCAAAAACACACATGCAAGTGCACGCGTGCGCGCAACCCCCCCCCCCCCCCCCACACACACACACACACAGTGTGGTTGCAGTTGCCCAAGACTGTAGTCATGCGTGTGTGTTTGTGTGTGTGTGTGTGTGTGTGTGTGTGTGTGAGTAGCATTTATGTGTGTGTGATCTATTTTTGACGAGATATTTATTTGTGAGAGTCTTTCTGTTGTGCCTATCTGTGACTCAGCATCTCTGCCATATCTTGAGTAGCAACTTTCCTTTTCATAATGTTGAAAAAAATCATCTGCAGAGATATTAATAAAGGTAGCGTAGGATAATTGTAGGAAACTCACTGAAGAACAGGGCCTAGCATAGCCTTATATAGGACAGAATTTTCCTTAATTTTTGTCATACGTCATTCCCCTGGACTATGGATCATGAAAGATTTAACTACCTAATACATTTACTCATACCTCCATCACTCACTTAGTAGATGCAAGTAGCCCACATCCTTACAGCTAGTGTGTCTGTTGGCTATTTGTGTAACTAACAGTAGGTTGCCACCTGGTAAATAAATGTTTTCTCTGGTATCAGTTAATGTTTATTAATAAAGATAAATAGGCAAAAACTAAAATTTCATTCCTTGGTGAAAGAGGAGAATGGATTACAAAAACTGGAACTTGAAACCAATCAGAGATTAATGGAGGAGATTATCTTGGAGGTTGGTGGGGTGAGGTGTAACACAACTTGATAAGATAAGTAAGTTGGCTGTTACCAGAACACCAGTACCATCATAATTTTCATTGGCTCTGGCATTCCTCACTTCCAATCACCCATAAGCTTCCACTGTTGAGTAGTGTTTTGTGTCATAAATATAAATGAAAGGAAGGAAGGTTGCAGTTTAACATTCCATCTACAACAAGGTCATAAGAGACAGTGCACATGGGGAATAGGATAGACGTGTGTGTGTATGTGTGTGTGTGTGTGTGTGTGTGTGTGTGTGTGTGTGTGTAGAGGGGGGCGGGTGGAGAGAATAGGCAATGTCCTTGTCAAAGCAACCATCCTGGCATTCCCCTTAATGAAATTAAGGAAAGCACTGAAAACCTAAATCTCAAAGTCTCAACAGGACTTTGAACCACACTCCTGCTGAATATGAATGTTAAAATAGTATAGATCAAAAGAAGGCCCAAAAACTAATTTTCTTTCACCACAAGTAAATCCATTTCAAATTTCCTCCTTTCAGTCCATGAAAAAAGACATGTACCTTCACACAGATCTCCATAAGTGAGGACATTCTTGGATGTTTCAATCAAATGGCAACTTTATTCTATCTCCCAGAACTGAATTTTCACATGATGATTGGCCTCACTTATTGCAGAATATTACACCATATTCTCAGTCAAGTTTACTAAAAGTTAATACATCTGCTATGAAACATAGAAGGTCAATAATAATTGAAATATTGCTGATCAAAACTGATTTCAAATAAAAATGAAAGATTATGCTCATCCTGTTACATCCATTTATGTTTCAGAAAACAGTAACATATATCTTCATTTCAAAGATTGAAATATGAGGTTACGAACCTTTAAATGACCGTATATAGTCAACCAAGTAAAGTATGTCCTCTCCTTTCTTGATGCAACTACAACTGGATAATAAAAAAAATTAATATTTGTAGGTACAATAATTTGTTACAAACAGTAAAATATGATGTGTTGGAGAGCTCAGCTACATTTTCAAAGTCAATACTTGTGGTCTGCAAGAAAATTTTTACAGAAGTATTGACACTGTTCTTTTTTATGTTTGCACAGTATATGAAAAAGAAAAGAGGTGCTAAACAGCAGCAATCAGTCACGTAGAAAGAATGACAAGTTGTTCAGCTTCCATGATTTTGTGTGTGTGTGTGTGAGAGAGAGAGAGAGAGAGAGAGAGAGAGAGAGAGAGAGAGAGTGAGAGAGGAGGGGGGGGGGGCCTCTGAGAAACCTGAAACCTTAGTGAGGTTTTCATTCTTGTTCATCTGCCTGTTGTTTACTCAGCATCTCAACTATACCATGAATTGTTGTTACCTTTACGTCTTCCAGAAAGTTGTATTACAAATACATGTACCACAGACACACTCTGCATCAAGAAACTGTATTATGCATTTTTCCCCCTGAGGGTATCTGTCAGTTACATTGAGCTATTCACAGTAGATTGATTTCTACCTGGTCTGGAGTACACAAGCCTGAGTACAGAAAAAAAAAGATTATAACATTAACTTACTTAAAAATGGTTAATTATCAAGGAAACTGAGACTTGATTGCAGAATTTATTATACGGAAGAGAGATGTGGAACATAAGAACTAATTGTTCATACTCTTAAGGGTACTGGTAATTAGGTAAAGTTAACTGGAAAAAGATGTAAATATGAGAAGAAATGTAAAACGATTTGAGGATAATAAACATTAAGAATGAAAGTGAACATACCGTTGATACCATTCCAAACTGTAATATAAAGATAATAATAAATTAAATCTGATATAAATTGCAAGAATCTATGGAGTCATTATTTATACACCCATGATAGTTATTTTCATAAATACATTATCCGCTTCCACAGCCAAGTTTGTTAAAAGCATACTTGAGCACTGGTATTCAGCTTGGCAGTAGACAGTCTGAGTCCTGGTGGTGAAAAATATTTAAAATATTATTATAACCTCTGGCTGACTGCAAGTGGAGGAGACATGGTTCCTCTTCATCACACTCTCCACTGTAAAGTTCTAGGTTAAATTTCAAGTTTCACCACAGTGTCTTGCAGAATGGAACATCTCATCATCATAATCAACAAGAAAATTGTAGCACTACACTACCCACACTTTCATCAGAGCGGGTACATTTGCCACCTGAGATGCAAGCTGGCACAGTGATGTCAAATGGAAAGACTTGAACAGTGCTGTGAGATGTATAAGCTCATCATCATTCTCCTAATATTAAAGTTTCTCAGCTAACAAATAATAAGAACATAAAAGCCATTTAATTTCGGAATACGCTCCACAAGCAAATAAATATCTGTGTGTGGTATTTTACAACATCTCAGTATAAGTAGAAAGCAAAATTTCAACACAATTTTCTATCTATAGAAATGCAGAAATAATTAGGCCCATCATCTATTACAAAATAGTGTGGTTATGTTAGATAATGAGGAAACTTCAAAGAGAAAAAACAATAGCCTATTTAAATTCATGCCTGAGTTTTCATCAATAAACTTCCACTCTTCTACATTTCTGCACATTGATGTACCATCATCACTTTCTCAATTCTTTTATGATGTGCTTTTTTAAAAGTTTGCAATTTTCATTGCATGTTATAAGTTGAAATGTTGTATAGGTTAGTTATTTCCTTACCTATACACTACATATATAAATTGTTGATGCTCATGGCCTTAATTAACTTTATACTCCAAATTATTATGAAGCAACGGACAACAAAGACTTATTAGCATAATTGGTCTGACACACACATATTTTTTACTGTGCAACTCTTTAATTGTTTGCTTAATATTGTCTTGAATTGTTAAAATAATCATATAAAGCTTTCTATTAATTTTTTTCATAAATGTTCTTGTAATTAGTATTTGGTATTGATAATCCAAGAAAAAGAGTGTGAATTTAATAAAGAAATTTAATCATTATGTAATGAAGATGATAACTCAAATCAGTAGACAATTCTAGAAATGTCAGAATATCCTACAAGAATAATTTTCATGCAAATAACAGGATACAGACAACAGGTCGTTACCTTACTTTATTTAAGCCTGCTAATATCTGACAAATATCTGTTGCCTGTAAAGTGTGTTCCATCACTTTTTTTAGATTTTATGGTCACTAAATTCATGCATTTTTATCCAATGACAGATGCATGTAAAATAAAGGTTTGGAATGTCAGTCTGTTCAGGCATCTTGTGTTTTTGTCTTAGGTCGCAGTATCATTACCAAAAAGAGCGATGGGTCCCAAGTAAAGGAATCAACAGACAGCAGCACAACTCTGGAAGACGATGATGTTAAAGGTAAAAAAATGATTTCATGTAATACTGTAATTTCATTTAAATGAGGTAAAAGTTTACAAAACTTACAGTTCTGGAAAAGGAAGTTTTGGAACAGAGAAGGAAATTTACAAAGGTCTGGATGTAGAAAATTTTTCAGAGGAGACTGGAATAGCTGTAACATAAGCATGATGCTGCAATTAATATTTATACCATAAGAAGACAGGACCAAGGAGCTCTGGCATGGTTCTTCCAAAGTTGATAGCTTACCTATTACATTTGAGCATTCTACTCATATAATATTTGCAGTGTAGGAGTTAGTGAGTATAGCAAGTATTAACTGTAGTAATTTAATACTACTTTCCTTTCTGTTTCTTCTTTGTTTGCTTTGCATGATTAATAGACTAATAGAATTCAAACTGCATAGATTCAATACCATACATAACTTTAAAATATATCAGAATGTCATTTCTGTTTTTACAGGACAGAGCCTTTGTGTGTGTTTGTGAGCTAGGCATGCCACAGAGATTGCTTTCAGCAAAGTTGCTGTAATCTGAAACAGTACAATGTGACACCTGTTTTGTAGTATTTTCTGCTACCTCAAGATTGTCTTCTAAAATAGGGTCATATTTTTACACAATTTTACTGCTTGGCTTAATGCAGTGTTGAAATTTTATTTTATACAACATGTCTGAATTAAATGAAAATTTTCGTAATTGATGTAATCATACATAGCTGTGTTGTTTGTTGTGACTGAATTTCATTAGCGTACCTGCACAAGATTTGCTATTTCCTCTGTTCTACTATGGGAAATTCATTAAAGTGAATGATCTTAACTGAAGTTTGTATAGCTATTGCTGTTAGTATTTCACTTGTACTGTTATTCACATTATTTTTTATGTCTTAGAATGCTGTAGCTTAGTAATTCTGCAGCAAATATACTCTTAATCCAAATATAATAAATTAGCAGAATGAAAGGTACTCATATCACATCTTTGATATTGAATTTATAGGCTGTTTACCAACATTTACATAATAACCATAATTTATTGTATAAAAGAGGACCAAACTTATTCAATGCTCTTAAGGTTGAATAGAGAATAGGAAATCTGACTAATAGGAGAGAAATAATGAAACTATGCTTATGTACATTAAAGGAAGAAGTGGCTGAAGAGTTATTGGGACCAAAAGACTTAATTGTAAAATATGAGTGTTATAAGTTGAGCCTTTTTCTGTATTTAGATTACACAGTGCAACATATCATTAAAAATTTAAAACCAAGCTAAAAATTCATAACTTTTTTCCCCTCCTTTCCTTCTTTAAAAGCAGTATTGGAATGCTAACTATAGCATTTACTTATTCAATTAATGTTGCTGAAACTACAATGACATATTTGTTCCAGTGCCAGTTGGATGAATATCATGTTAACCTTAATACTACATTATTATCATGAATTGAAAGCATGAAATAATTTATAATATTAGCTCCCTGTCTCTACAGAAAGCTAATAAAGCATATGGAAATATTTATACAATCTTGTTTCGCAAGAATCCCTCTGTATCTTGAAAACTCTAAATAAATAGGTGCAGGGACTCCATAATAGCATATTTTAAGTGTGAATTGATAAGTATCTACTGGTAACTGTCCTTATTGAGCAGTGTTGGCAATGTTGGTTTGCATTTCAGGACTTGAATTTATACTCATAGGTATTACAGTCAGTTATGTTTTAATGTCTATCAGTCTGTCTACATATGTACTCTACAAGCTGTTGTGAAGTACTTGGTAGAGGGTATGACCCATTGTACCAGTGGTACAATGTCACTTGACATTTGATTGCAGAGAATGAATGTGAAATAACAGATGCAGTGAAACTTACTGACAGAGTAAAACTGTTTTCTAAACTCAGATCTCGAATCCAAATCTTTACCCTCTGCAGAGAGATCTCTTGTTGCCAAGAGAATTCTATGCAAGAAGCAAGAATCTGGATTTGAGTAAAAGTCCCAGATCAGCACACAGTTCCAACTCGTCAAGTAGTTTTACATTGGCGCACATTCCTATGCATTCTAGCAAAAGCGGCATGGCATTAGGCACACCTGCATGCAACCCCCCCCCCCCCCCTTTCCCCATCACTGTGTCACTCACACTTGTACACTGTCACTCTCCTTTGCTCACTCTCTATCTGGCTGTTTCCAATATTTCTTAGGGATTCCTTCTTCTGTCTCTTCATTTCACAACATCCAATCCTTTCAAGTGTAGTGATCTGCCAGTTCTCATTATAAGAAGAAAGAAAACTGAGTGTGTGCACCTGTTAGCATTTTCTCCTGCAATACATGGAAAGCTCTGTAAAATTCTTTCACTGTCTCCTGTCTCCATGTTAGTTGTTAAGACTCCTAGTGTGTATTGTGCCACTAGTGCAATAACACTATGGTGGTCATTTCATACATATATTATTTGTAAAATTATGGATAATCAAGTGTAACATACATATTAACTTCTTGACTGCCAGCACAGTGTGCACTTTTACTCTTTTTCTGATGGTAGCTCATTTTATATAGTGGTTGTTGCAGTACAAGTCCTCAAGAATTTTGTTAATACTCCCACTTTATACCAGTGACAATGAATTGTAACTGTAGTTTTGGTTTTTGTGGTGCAGGATAATGGCCACAGTCTGAAATCTGCTGATAGTGCCCAGGTGGATGATGAAATATAGAAACATTGATTTTAAAAATTTTAACTGTCCAACTGTAGCAAAGTGGCTTTAAACTTTTAAAAATATATACTGAGAACTGACATGCCATATTGTAGCTATATGAAAACACCCTATAGAGACAATAAGAAACACAGTTGAAGAGAGAGCAGCTGGCTGGTCATTGAACAGTAACTCTGAGTGTAAACAGACCAATCAGTGTTCAGCTGCCTTATCAAACAGCTTTCTGGAATCTCTATAATCTGAATCATATGTGTGGCCATTAATTGTTCTACTTCATTACAATCTATTACTTGTGCCACTTCTTATATTCATTTCATAAGAGTATTACTTACATGTACCTTTTATTTTCATATATTCACTCCTTCATTTGTCTTATGTAGCACCAGGAGTGATCTATATTCCTCTTTCAAATTCCTGTTCTGGAGAAAGAGCATTCAGCATGTAAGCAAAATTGCTATTCTTTTGCATTCTATCTGCCAATTAGCACTTCATCTCAAAGGTGAATGACGGCCCATCCTCTCAATCATTGTCAGATCCTAAGCAAGAAGTCTGCAGTCTCTTAATTTCCACAGTTGTTCACTTTGGCTGAATTAACAGTAGATACTTGGTGAAAATGGCTGTTTTGGTAGTAGCCAATTGGTAAATGAATAAATGAAGTGTAGAACTTCATAAGTCTGCATTCTAGTTGGTATGTTAATTTTATAAATACGTGCATCAGAAGTGGTGTCAGGACATTTCTTTATTATGTTTCCATTTTCTCCCATGATATACCATCAAACATATTCAAAGGTATTTGCTTTACAAGTTTTCCTTTTATATGCCCCAAGTTACTGTAATAATATGTGTGTTCTCATTTATGATATGCTAGGCAATGGCACCATGACTTGACTGTAGATCACATGGAAAGCTGTGTCACTTTTATTTTCATTGCTGTTACTGCATTGCAAACTGTATGTTTGGTAAGTATGATGATCTGCACACCTTTATCAAATGCTTGTTTTGCAGTTTTGTGTGTTCTTGTCAGCTGATTCTAAAAATTTAAGCAGTTAACTTTCTTGATTTTAGTTGCAGAAGTAAAAAAAAGACATAGTGAATAAAGACATTTATTTTGTATGTCCCTTCTTCTACTTTGTATTGTTACTGTTGTATCAAGTGCATACAGTTAAGTGAGACAACAAGTTTCCAGGGTAAAAGGCAAGCATTTGTGCAACATCAAGGAAAAAATAAATAAATAAATTGAAAGAAGTGTGGAAGCTGAAAGCAGGTGGAAAGAAGGGAAACTGCATGGTGGTGCAATATGTCAGAGTCTCTGTTGTTATTTCTTATTTTCTATAAACTTGTTGCTGAGAATATCTAAATACTGCCATAAATTATTCATAGGATCATTTAATTTCCTGTCTCTCATACTTTTTATTTGACCATTTTAATTTTCATACTTCATATTTCCAGATGGGTCATCTTTGAGTCTCAACTGTAGTTGTGGTTACTACTCCCTCCTGTGTGTTTGATTACTACCTTATTAAGTGCAAGAGTGTTTCTCTTTATCTTCATTAATCCTCAAATATGTTCTCTTCTTGCCTCAGGTGACCATCATTTTGTAAGCTCTACTCTTCTTCAACTGGATAATCTTCACCTGATGTCAGTCCAACTCATTTTCTCATTTTGTTTCTACCACACTCTGCCCCCTCCCCTCTTTTCTTCATTCTCCTTCCTTCTACACTCTCCTCCTCCTCTGTCCTTCCAGTTCCCCTCTCCCCCCTCCCCCTCACTCCTCCTCACCCTTACCTCCCCCCTCCCCCTCCCCCTCCCCCCACACCCCTCCCTCCCTCTCTCTCTGCTCTCCTTACCATGTGGCGGAGGCAAAATATTTAAGAATTATATAATCATACACACATTATAAACAGAAAAATTTAACCATTGTATGTGTGTATCACACTGCAAAAAGCTGAAAGTACTGTAAGCCTCTATATATTATAGAGGGTGTGCTGAAAAGTAAAGCCTTTAAATTTTTTATGTGAAAACTCTTAAAGATTTTTAAATGAAAAAGTGTTGTTCACATTTTACACTACTGGTCATTAAAATTGCTACACCAAGAAGAAATGCAGATGATAAACAGGTATTCATTGGACAAATATATTATACTAGAACTGACGTGATTACATTTTCATGCAATTTGGGTGCATAGATCCTGAGAAATCAGTACCCAGAACAACCACCCCTGGCCGTAATAATGGCCTTGATATGCCTGGGCATTGAGTCAAACAGAGCCTGCATGGCATGTACAGGTACAGCTGCCCATGCAGCTTCAACACAATACCACAGTTCATCAAGAGTAGTGACTGGCGTATTTTGATGAGCCAGTTTCTCAGCCACCATTGACCAGACGTTTTCAATTGGTGAGAGATCTGGAGAAAGTGCTGGCCAGGGCAGCAGTTGAACATTTTCTGTATCCAGAAAGGCCCATACAGGACCTGCGATATGTGGTTGTGCATTATCCTGCTGAAATGTAGGGTTTTGCAGGGATCGAATGAAGGGTAGAGCCACAGGTCATAACACATTTGAAATGTAATGCCCACTGTTGAAAGTGCCGTCAATGCAAACAAGAGGTGACTAAGACGTGTAACCAACGGCTCCCCATACCATCACGCCGGGTGATACGCCTGTATGGCGATGACAAATACATGCTTCCAATGTGCATTCACCGCGATGTTGCCAAACATAGATGCGACCATCATGATGTTGTAAACAGAACCTGGATTCATCCAAAAAAATGACGTTTTGCCATTTGTGCAGCCAGGTTCGTCGCTGAGTACACCATTGCAGGCGCTCCTCTCTGTGATGCAGTGTCAAGGGTAATCGCAGCCATGGTCTCTGAGCTGATAGTCCGTGCTGCTGCAAACGTCGTCGAACTGTTCATGCAGATGGTTGTTGTCTTACAAATGTCCCCATCTGTTGACTCTGGGATCAAGACACGGCTGCATGATCTGTTAAGCCATGTGGATAATATGCCTGTCATCTCGACTGCTAGTGATACAAGCCCATTGGGATCCAGCACGGCATTCTGTATTACCCTCTTGAACCCACCGATTCCATATTCTGCTAACAGTCATTGGATGTCGACCAACGCGAGCAGCAATAGCGCGATACAATAACCACAATCGTGATAGGCTACAATCCGACCTTTATCAAAGTCAGAAACATGATGGTACGCATTTCTCATCCTTACACGAGGCATCACAACAACATTTCACCAGGCAACACCAGTCAACTGCTGTTTGTGTATGAGAAATTGGTTGGAAACTTTCCTCATGTCAGCATCTTGTAGGTGTCGCCACCGGCGCCAACCTTATGTGAATACTCTGAAAAGATAATCATTTGCATATCACAGCAATTTTAATGGCCAGTAGTGTACATCTCTATTTTTCATGTCTACATATTTGCCTCAATCTGCCACCAAAAGGCTCACAGTTGTAGTGTGTAACATGGCAGTATGTAATGTAACTGTCGGTACATGAGCGACAGTGTGTTTTAATCTAGTTTTTAATTTGAAGAGTTTGCCCACACATTGGGCGTTCTCTTCTCCAGCATGGCAATTCCATACCAGTCCTGAGTGATGCGACAACTGAAACAGTCTGACACATTGGATTCACTGTCATCCATCATCCTGCATACAGTCCTGACTTGGCACCATCAAATTTTCATCTGTTTCCAGAACTTAAAGAACACTTTCAAGAACTTCACTTTGATAGTGATTAAGTGATCTAAGCAGAGGTTAGGTTGTAGCTCTGTCAATAAAGTTAAATATTCTACAGTGACGGCATCAACAAGCTGCTCTCTTGTTGGGAAAAATGCGTTTGTTGCCAGGGCAACAATGATGAGAAATAAATATGCAGACATGAAGCATAAAGATATAGAATGTTAATAAAGTTTGTTTTAGTTAAAAAAAAAATTAGAGTTTTTCACATTATGAAATTCTGTGGCATTACTTTTCAACACAATCTCATAAATTAAATTACCTCAATACTTTTACTGATTAACAATTAATAATGAGTATTAAATGGAAATGTGCTGTAGTTACAAATGTAGTGCAAAGTGTAAACTTTCCTTTCACCCTTTTATCTATTATTCTATTTGAAAGGCCACACTGTAATCAAGACCAAAACATGTGGTAACTTTTGTTTTTGTGCTCCAGTGTCTGATTCATGTTAAGTACAGGATTGCTCTGTCTGTTTTGGAATACTGTTAAGGACATTTTTTTCTTATAGGTAATTTAAGTTCTGATATTTAAAGTTCTTCTCACATTTCCAAACTTAACCATGGGCTCTAAATTACCAACAAGTCCGAAGTAATGCAAGTATTGAATCTATTTTCTTAGTGCAGGTGGTAATTCTACAAGTCTACAGTGCATAGATATTTAGGTAATCCATATCAAATTTCTGATCACAATAATTTCAGATGTAGTGTTAGCACATCATATGTGCCCATTATTGGATGAACTTTAAACATAAAGATGTTTCTGTTTATTCCTTGCTTCACTGCACTTATTTACTTTAAACCAGTACAAGGTGACCTCTTTTAAACTGCTTCTTAGACACCCCAGACTTCAAATGTCCCACTTCATTATGTTAATCTTAAATTTTATACATTTTCTATATTGGAACACTGCCTTTTGCCACGGGAAGTTCCACCTGGTATCCTGTTGAGACAAATTTTATTTTGACAGTATTTTATGAAGTAGTCATCTTTTATGAGCTAAAGTGGTCACTTTCCCCAAGCCTGGTCTTAACACTTTAGTGTTTCAGTTTTTCCATGTAATCAGTGTCTCCTAAAAATAATTATTCCCGATCGCTAGGGTTGAAGTGGTACTTGTTACCAATAGAAAATTGGCTGTAGAGATATCCATTCTCTTACGAAACAATTGTTCTTTTTTATCAGAAAAATACTGGGCATTATAGACTGAAACTTTAGAAGACAGGCAATACTATTCTAAGATCATAGTGCATTGTTGAGAAAGGGGATGGACAATACTGCAACAAAGCTGTTGATAATTTTACTATTTTGCAACTTTTTTTTTAAAGCAAGAAACATGCTGTATCATTAATGGACAATGATCATTTATTAGGGTAACTTCTTCATTGAAAAGTCACTTTTGTTTCTTGTATGTTCAACACCATTCACAATTATAAATACCAGTATATATGAATATTATGAGAAGGAAAGTCGTATCTGTTGCTCAGCATCTCCACTATATGGTGAGTAGCAACTTTCCTTCTCATAATATTGTTACATTCCATCCTGGATTTTCCATTTATCATGTTTGTGTATGTTTATTTCCTCCCTTTTAGCTACTTGCAGCTTCTACATCTACATAATTATGTACTCAGCAATCCACTGTGTAGTGAATGGTGGAGGCTGTTTTGTACCGATGTTAGGAGATTTCTGTCCTACTACATTCATGTACTGAGTGAGGGGAAAATGACTGTTAAGTATGTTTGTATATTCCATAATCTCTATTATCTTATTCTAATGGTTTCTACGTGAAATATACAATGGTAGCAGCAAAATCACGACACAGGTTTCTCAAATACGAGTTCTGTATATTTATCCAACATGGTTTGATAAGGGCAGTATCGCTTTTCTTCCAAAGATTCTCATTACAATTCTGTGAACATATCTATTACACTCTGGTTTATTTGAGTTCACATCATCCTAGTTGCACATCCTTGAGTTCATTGAAGTCCTGATATCCTGCCACCTTGATAAGTATTCCTAATGTTGTAGCAGCACTCTAGAATGAGTTGTAACTGCCTCTTTTATGTGATTTCCTTTACAAATGCACCACACATTCCCAGAACCCTTCATACAAATCTGATATATATATATAAACAAAGATGATGTGACTTACCGAACGAAAGTGCTGGCAGGTCGATAGACACACAAACAAACACAAACACACACACAAAATTCAAGCTTTCGCAACAAACTATTGCCTCATCAGGAAAGAGGGAAGGGGAGAGAAAGATGAAAGGATGTGGGTTTTAAGGGAGAGGGTAAGGAGTCATTCCAATCCCGGGAGCGGAAAGACTTACCTTAGGGGGAAAAAAGGACGGGTATACACTCCCACACACACACGTATATATAAATAATGTTAATATAATGTACGGGTATACACACACACACACACACACACACACACACACACACATATATATATATATATATATATATATATATATATATATATATATATATATATATACAAAGATGATGTGACTTACCAAATGAAAGTGCTGGCAGGTCGACAGACACACAAACAAACACAAACATACACACAAAATTCAAGCTTTCGCAACAAACTGTTGCCTCATCAGGAAAGAGGGAAGGAGAGGGAAAGACGAAAGGATATGGGTTTTAAGGGAGAAGGTAAGGAGTCATTCCAATCCCGGGAGCGGAAAGACTTACCTTAGGGGGAAAAAAGGATGGGTATACACTCGCACACACACACATATCCATCCACACATATACATGTCTGTATATGTGTGGATGGATATGTGTGTGTGTGCGCGCGAGGTAAGTCTTTCCGCTCCCGGGATTGGAATGACTCCTTACCCTCTCCCTTAAAACCCATATCCTTTCGTCTTTCCCTCTCCTTCCCTCTTTCCTGATGAGGCAACAGTTTGTTGCGAAAGCTTGAATTTTGTGTGTATGTTTGTGTTCGTTTGTGTGTCTGTCGACCTGCCAGCACTTTCATTTGGTAAGTCACATCATCTTTGTTTTTAGATATATTTTTCCTACGTGGAATGTTTCCCTCTGGTCCAAAAGTCTGGAAACACCCTAATAAAATTCAAATGGAGTAGCAAACAAGGAAACAGAGTCCCTACACACAAGGAACGGGAAGGGGGAAACTTTATAGGCTATGCTACCAACATGGCGGCCATCTTGAAAGCCGCCATCTTGGATTCAACTCCAAAATTTCAAATGGGAATGTGGTCATGTCACATATCAAACAGATAGAGAATTTCACCAGAAAAACAATGCTGTTGTTATTTTAAACATAGCTTTATTCATTCTCAGCTTATAGCCAAGTACTTGCGGCAGGAGTGGGACGCTCGGCAGCGTGAGTATAACATACTGAGAAGTCATAAAATGGAGTCTGAAACTGAGCAAAGTGACTATCCCATCCCTGATATGTTACATGTGTTTAACTGTTTGGTATTATTCACTCATGCTAACGTTTTAATCATTGTTTCCGTATTTACATGTTACAAAATGTCCTTAACACATGAAGAACGCATTGAAATCATCTTGATATCAGGAGAAAAAAGCACACGGGTCATTGCTGAGGATTTCAGCAGTTGTCACCCAACCAGACAGCCCATCACTCACAGCGCAGTTGCCAAGCTTTTGGCCAAATTCTGAGCAACAGGTTCTGCCACAGATAAACCTAAGACTGGAAGACCAAAATCCTCCACTGATGAAGCAACAACCGTGAGCGTGTTGGCATCATTTAGCAAGAGTCCGCAACGGAGTACTCGTCACCTATCACAAGAATGTGGGGTTAGCCGTACCTCCACACTGCCAATTTTATCGCAGCACAAATGGCACCCATACAAAATTCAGCTGCTCCAACACCTGAACGAGGATGACACAGACCGTCAGGTACAGTTCGCAGAATTGGTGACACAGCAGCTGCAGATAAACCCACATTTCCCCTATCAGGTGCTGTTCAGTGATGAATCCAATTTCTTTATCAATTGTGAAGTGAACAAGCATAATCACAGATACTGGTCCGACACAAATCCGCTCTGGATTGATGCTTCCAAAATGGTCGACTCACAAAAAGTGATGGTCTGGTGTGGTGTGTGGGGTACCAAAGTCGTTGGACCTTTTTTTTATTGATGGTACATTAACAGCCAATGGTTATCTGAGGTTATTGCATGAAGAAGTGTTTCCCTCGTTGTTAATGGAGGATGAGAGATTTCCAGAATTCTTCCAGCATGATGGAGCCCCACCACATTATGGGCACAATGTGCGAGCATACCTGGATGTGCAGTTCCCTCAAAAGTGAATTGGTCTTAGGGGTGCTGTGGAGTGGCCACCATGTTCACCAGATTTGACTCCTTTGGATTTTTATCTTTGGGGTCATGTCAAAGCACTGGTTTATTCTGTGAAAATACAGAATTTGCATCATCTAAAGCAGCGCATTGTTTATGCGTGTGGTCAAATTCAGCCAGATGTGTTGCTCAAAGTTCATAAGGACTCAATATGGAGGACAGCATTAACAATCCAACATAATGGACAACATATCGAGCCATTCCTATGACTGTTGGTGGTCTCTCGGGACTGTGTAATATCGGCATAATGTCTCTTCGGCACATAACACACATGCTGCCGAGCGTCCCATCGCTGCCACATGTAACTGGCTATAATCCGAGAATTAATAAAGCTATGTTTAAAATGATAACGGCATTGTTTTTCTGGTGAAATTCTCTTATCTGTTTGATATGTCACATGACCACATTCCCATTTGAAATTTTGGAGTTGAATCCAAGATGGCGGCTTTCAAGATGGCCGCCATCTTGGTGGCATAGCCTATAAAGTTATATATATATCAAATGCCTTTTGGAAATCTATGAAGACTGGATCTGTTTACCTGCATCTACCATCTGCAAGATAATGTGTGTGAGTATATCAAGCTAAATTTCTTGTTTATGTTTCTTTTAAAAGTAATTTCAGCTCATAGTGAAGTTAAATCTGAATTTTCTATTCAATTACTTGAAAATATAGGTAGAACGATATTACCAATTATATCCCAGATAAGATAGTTGTCATTCATAACTTGCTAAACCACAGAAAGATATTGGAAATTTACAGGAAGATATGTGAAATTAAGCTGCCTTGGAGTAACAATTATTGCAGTGAAATTCCTGTAACATTCTGCGACAAATACATGTAAGGAACTGCACTTAGCAGTTAGTCACCAATAGAGGAGAAGTTGAGTCACAGACAGACACAACAATAAGACTGTTCTACATTTGAACTTTCATGCAAAAGGCCTTCTTCTAAAGTAGAAAACACATACACATTCCCACAAGCACAACTTGCACGCACTTTATAACTATCTCTGGCCACTGAGGCCAGCCTGCAGATGTGTCTGAAAGCTCAAATGTATACAAGTTTTTTGTTGAGCGTGTCCAAGACTCAGTGTCGCCTCTGTATGGTACATAGAAGTCTATCCTTTTGATAATACCGTATTTTCATTATTCAGTCCTGGATTTCCCATTGTTGAACTTGACAGTTATTCGGGATGTTTTCTACGAGGGTTGACCAGAAAGTAATACACCGCATTTTTTTTTTTTTTTTTTTTTTTTTTTACAATTCTTTATTGAACATACTGACACACGCGCACACACACACACACACACACACACACACACACACACACACACACACAGAAGAATGGTGGTTTATCTTCACACCATATTTTCCCATTTAATCTCCATCCCATTATATGGCCTTCCTCCAGCGTGAAACAAGGACGTGTATGCCCTGTCGGTACCAAACCATGTCCTTGTGGTGGAGCCAGTGCTTCAGAGTATGAAACACCTCGTCATCATCCATGAATGGAATCCTTTCCTTTAATGGCATCTGCCCTTGTGAATGACAAAATCAGCTCATTGCAACATGTCAGGTGTGACAACCATGGAAAGTCTCCCCGACTACTGCAAATTGTGGAGCTCCACCGAACTGCCTTCTGATGACCTCATCCTCCATGCCCAGTGACTAACTGTACTTCTGTCAACATCAGATGCTCCATAGACCATGCACAAGCATTTGTGAACATTCCCCACAGTTTCTTTCTGCAGTGAGAAATTCAGCGATGGCATGTTGCTTGTAATGTACATCACTAGATGCCATTTTGAAACCGTCCTGCAGCTACGCTATCTGTCAGAAGTGACAGAACCTTGTTGCAGTCACTCAGGAGACTTCAAATAATACATATGTTAAGTTTTCCATTTGTAGCATTTTTTTCAGCTGAGAAAAAAAATGGTGCATTACTTTCTCAGCAACACTCATAGATACCCTTTAATTGTTTTTCTAATTTGGTAAGTCTCATATTCAGCATTGCTGTAAAAATTGTATACAGTATTTTCTGCAGTAACTTGTTTGAAAATTAATTTCAGTTTCCTTCTGAAAGTTGTTTATCTTATAAATATGCTACAAGGAGACAAAATGGCTGGTCAGTACTTGCCTATATAAGGCGAAACGTTGAGCACTCTTTATAAACACATTTAAAATCAGAACAAAACTATATATTGCTTTCAAAACTGTTACCCCATTACTCACAGAGGAAACAGGGATAGGTTGAGGAAGTTGGAGAAGAGTGAATCTTTGTCTCCCCTCTTTTTTACACCAGTTGGGCCTTACTCAACCTTAAGTCTGAGTGACCTTTTCAGCCTTCCCCAACCTACCCCTCTTTCCTCAGGAGGAAAGTAACAACAGCTCTGAAAGATACACCTAGTGTTCTCTACATTTAAATGTGTCATACACATGTAATTTAATAATGTGATAACATGCAAAGTGTCTCTTCTAACACAACCACCTCTGATATCTCATAAATGGTTGAATTTATCAAAGAAAAAGTTTATAACAAGTATGTGAGGATTATTAGCAGTGTATTGAATACCCATAATTCTTCACATATTGAGACACTGAAGAAACAATAGTTTTTAAGGGTTTTTATCTAGAGTGATGCATCATTACTAACATTTCACACCCGTTTAAAAATTGATCATACTGATGTAATTAAAACTAAACTCCACCCAAACAGGCCACGAAGACCCAGCAGTACAGGCTGGCCATTGTGTCATCCTCAGCCCACAGGCATCACCGGATGCAGATATGCAGGGGCATGTGGTCAGCACACAGAATTGAAAAGTTTAAATTGTGATGCTAGTTTAGTATAATGACACCTTCATTCAACAAAGTTTACTTGGCAATGGAAATTAAAATACACTCTGCTTGCAGACATAGAATTCATACTTGAAATGTTATCCAGTTATTTTTCCAAAGTTTTCCCTCAAAAGATTGACGTGCTTTATAGAACTGAAATATTCTTCGTAATAGCTATCATATACTGCAAAAAAAATAAGAAAAAGTGTGTCCACCACCTTAGCTGAGTGATCTCTGCATCTGTTTCCCATTTTTAGAATCCAGGTTTGATTCCTGGTACTGACAGGAAATTTGTCGTGATGGGAGAGCTGGAATGGAGAGTACTTGGTCTCATGAGGCCACAGCTAAGGAACTATTTGAATGAGGGGTAGGGGCTCCAAGAATCCAAAAACTGACAGTTGTTTTATACAATGACACCATTGGCAGAGGATGACATGGCAACTGGTGGGCTCCTTGCTTTAATTGAACTGCAAAAGTAAACAGTCTCTCCATTTAAAGCCATGGGCCTTTCACAATTCCATTATATAAGAATACTTGCTCTTTTGCTTACTACTGTTCGCTAAAACCCTTGTTTCAGTTCTTTGAACTCTTTCTTAAACTAAGAATATGTATGTCATCCTGTATATGAGCAGCTAATAACACAGTTCTTCCATGTTGTGTAGTTCAGCTCAGTGCTGAATGCACAGTAGTTGGACATTTGTTGCAGAGAAGGTGATGCATCCAAATTAATGAAATAAAGAACATTTCAAATGGCATTGGTACACAATATCTTGAAGTTCCATTAATTGTTATAGTATTACACTCAGTGCAGTCTTCATCTTATTTTGATTTTAATGGTCCTTCTCTAAAGTGAAATTAAACAGCATGGATGTTACTTTCTTAGTGTCTTATTGTTTAATTTTCGTCACATTACTTTATTAACCCATAATGTGAACTTTTATTTGGCAAGTAAAACAAATGTGCACTGCTGCATATAAACAGTATTTAATGAAGACAGTTGTTAAGATAATGCATATAAATCCATTGATATTACTTCAGAAAATGCCAAAACGTATGAAGATGCTTATACTCTTTCTAAGATTTGTATTTTATTCTTTTCTTTTCCTTGGTGTGTGGATGCACGGTAGATTTACTGTTCTCCAAAAACATTATCTTATAAGCAAAGTAGGCATGTAATTATTGACATTTGAGCTAATGATGCAAATGATGGCAATGAAAGCCAAAGTATCTTTCATTTCAAAAAGCATGCATATTCATCAGTTTGGAGCTAGTCTAAATACATATGTATAATAACTTTTATAAACATAAAAATAAATTTGTATAAGGCTATTTTCATCTATGTCTTTATGCTTTGAAATAAAAATGGCAATTATGGAACTGTATGACAGTAGCTGTTCTGCCAGAACATATTTATCATTGACTGTTAATTACCTCTGTGTTGAATTATAAGTTTCTCTCCAACAATTGCAGTTGCTCCATCTGACATCCTTTGGGGTTGCTTTTATTTATCATTGACCAACTCCTGATTGCTGGTAGCTATTTTATGTGCTTTCTTAACTGTTACAGCAGCAATTATTACATGTTTGACAGTTGATAATACAGCCATCATCATCTAGATTAAATATGAGAATACATTATTCTTAATAACTATCTGTATGTAGTCCACTGATAATTTAATCAGGTAAAAAGCTGTATCACTAAAAAGAAATGCATTTGACATTTTCATTTCCTACAGAATCTATTCTTTTCTGTTGTAGTTAGTGGCTTCACTTGAAAATGCTTATAACAAACTAGAAGACTGTGAACCACTAATGAGTTGTACCAAAATAAACATATATCCTCAATCTTACTCCTTGGTAAACCCTAGTTTCTGAAGGAGGAAATATTAAGGTTTTCTTAGGGAAACCCTGAAAAACCTAAATCAGGATAGCTGGATGGAAATTTGAGTCCTCTTGAATATGAGTCCCTTATGTTATTCACAGTGCTATCTCACTTAGTAAGAGTTTCTACACAGACATGACATATGGAGGTTCTTTCTATCCTATTTCTCATGACAGATCTACCAGAATTGGAAAAGTAATGAATTGAAATATGGAAGAGATTATCCATTTTTAATGGTTCTTTTGTTGGCAGTTATTTGAGTAAAGGTAGGGTAATATTTATAAATAAAGGATACAGTATTTAATATATTTAATGGCAGTTGAATTTAACTGCTTTTCACAACATTGTAGGCAGTGAATAAATAGCACTCAATGAAGTTGTTGTTAATTGGAGTCACAGTCATGTAGAATTTTTTAAATAATAATGCTTTTGCCAGTTGATTGTTACAAAATAAGTCAATTGGCAAAAAGCATTATCATTTAGACAAAAATAATTAGCAGATGCTTTCCATTTCATATGCGATGATTCAGGTAATGAATACATGTTGTATGTTAATGAGACCATTCTGAATGTGAAGAGAGGGAGAGGCATATCAAAAGAAATTTATATGTTTGAGAGAAGGATGTAACGGAGCCAATATCGAAAGGATAAGGAAAACAGCTAGTAATTCAATGTTAGACAAATCATTGCATTTGTATGCATGAGTAGTGCTCCTTCTTATCAGATAATTAAAGATTTCTATTTCTCATATAGAAATGGTACAAAGGCACTTTAATTCTCTTGGAGGAATCTTAAGTAGTGTCATAAAAATTTCATGGATTGTAAAAGAAATACGAGGAAGAAACAACAGCACAATGTGGATTGGACTAATTTATATCTCACAACTGTTATCTGAGTATAATGAATTTAAAAATGCATGAGCCGTGCTAATGAACTGGATATATAATTGAAAGTTACAAAGGAAAGTTCAATATATCCACAACATTTAATGTGTAGCACCTAAATAACCTAGTAAGGATCCATAAAAATAGATTCTAAGAGCATCGGCAGTTTAAACCTTGTTGCAGTTCCTTATTTAAAGTTTTCAAATGCACATTGTGCTCTTTCATTATTCACTCTTTCATCATTTCAGTGGGATTTTTGTAATCTTTTTATGCCATTGCTTGATATAAAATTTTATGATCAATGCAGAACAGCATGCTGTACACTGCACTTCCTGTGAGAGATTTATAATTATGGCAGAGGCGTGGCAGTAAAATGTGAAGCCTTCTGAAACAAACAGCAGCTTTTTTTGGTAAACATAAAGAAAGGAATTATAAGTTACCATATATCTTTGTTTGAAGAATTTAATGTGTCTAACAGATAGTGTCTTTTGTATTGGGTCAGATTCTTTCATAATGTTTCTTAATTTCTTTTGCATTATTAAGTGAGAGAGTTTTATGTTGCATGTTGGTTATGTACAGTCTTGTTCCAGTTTTTAGTGGAATAATTACTGAAGCAACAATGACATGCATGGCTGAAAGACAGCAAGCAACAAAAACAAAACAAATATTATTATTATTATTATTATTATTATTATTATTATGCAATTCCAGTCTTTCATAGCTTTGTAAGATGTTCAAACATAAGGAGAAAAGGAAAACAAAGACAGAAATGTGGAGAGAGGAGGGGATGCTGTCTCTACAATTACAAATGTTGGAATTAATTTACCTTCAAAAAGAGTTGACAATTGTCAGATGAAGTATCACAATTTTTAACTCTTCGCACAGTAATTGCAGTATGCTATCCAACCAGGCCCCAAACTTAACCACGACCTTGACATGTGCAACACACTTAGAGAGCACTAAAATGAGGGGTCAATTAATTTTTAAATATTGTTGCTACTCTCTCTGCACACAGTAATTATAGGTACACTATTAGGACTCAGTCTAATTACCATCTTGACATACTGATCGTAGTTACAGGAGAAGGAAGTGTCCTTTGTTTTGTTAAATTTTTTGTCGTTGTCCAGTAACAGTGAAGCATCACATATTATGCTCAGTCTTTCATTACCAACTTACTGTCTCATTCCTTTGCAGGGTGCTAATCTAAGAGACTTAACAGCTATTCATTTCTCATTCTCTCTCTCTGTCACCTTCTCCACTCTCTTTGTCCAAACTCTACCTCTTCCTCCTCTCTTTTCTCCACGCCTTTGTCTCCCCTTGCTTTTTCATCCTCACTATCTCTCCACTCAGTCCCCCTTTACAACTTATCTTTCAGATGCATCTCAAAATTATATCAGCTACATTTCAGGTGTTATATCTGAAATACTGATTTCTGCAGCTCATTGAGGATGTAGGAATTAGACTCTCATTACTATACTCCATTGTGATATCCTACATGATGTGTAGATTATAGATGGTTGTACAGATGACATTACACCATATTTTGTGAAGACCTCTGCAATCTTCTGTTAATTCTGATCATTGAATTTGCCTCATTTATCAAATAGATCTTACCTATTAACTTGCAATTCATTAAAGAATTGAATTCCCTTGTGCAGGTCAGCTTCAAACTTCCAATTACTTTACAGATGTGTTAAGTAGGTACTTGATTGTTAAGCATGTAAGTGAAAAAAATTATAAAAGATTTTAAATTATGCTTAAACTTTATTGGAAGTTTCCAAGTGGTCTTATTGTCAAACACTGTATGAGTGTATTCTGGGTGATTTGCACTTCATTTTGAGTGAAAGCTCGTTTTTCATGCATCTCAATTTTTATGACATCATATATCCTGAACCGTGTGCCATACAATGATATATTTTTGCAAGTACATCCAGTGCTTTATATGGACACTATCTGCAAAATGTGTTTTGAATACAGTTAGTAGTAAAGAAGTAATAAATTAAAATATCATGCCTGATGCAGAAGTTTCACTGCATGAACAATGAAAATGTAGAAAGCAATAAACTTCTTTTCCGTCCATCATTTTTGTGGGTGATGCCAGTGAGAAAAAGTTTTCCAAAGGTTTGAAACTGTGTGTTAAGTTTATTGCAGGTAACTAAGTGTTCTCCTTCTCAAATACTGGATGAATATAATCTGGGTATTTGTGTGAGATGAGTTACATTTCCTCAAGACATATACACATTTTATAACACTAATATTTGTCTCACTGTGTTGAACCTTTCACGTAAGATCACATCTCTTAACGACTGGATTATGTCGTCATTGAACATTTTTAAGTTTGCTCTCTATTTATATGAAGTACAAAAGCCAAAATTTTGTTGTCTCTGGAGGTCATTAGATAGAAAACCTGTAACTGGGTCTGGGATTCATGCCCCGACATGCTTGCTTATTTGTATAGATTCAACCGAAGTACTGCAGGAGTCTTCAGAAACAGGTCATATATATCTAAAAACCAGAAGTCATAACAGTTTCTACTGTTGTACTACTAAAACATAATAATTCCATAACGAAGAAAAATTTTGATAGAACTGCCACAAGCAACGTGTGAAATAGGTTGTGAAAACAAATCAGTGTGTTGTGGTCTGAATTAATATGTAATGTTATCTTTTAACAGTTTCTTGTGAATATACATTGCTAATCAAGGACAAGAGATAAAATCTGGGTGCCAGAGGTTAATGCATTCTATTTTCTATAAACATTAATTTATTTTGTTTATGTCAATATGTATATAGTTCAGACATGTTTTACCAATATATTATGTGAAAGATGAGGAAATTACATTAATAGCTGAGGTAGTTTTGTGTCTTTGTCTAGTTCTTGTTTATCTTTAATCATATGCGATTTGTGCATGAACTATAGTTGCTTCAACATTTGTCCTCCTTGGTTAGTCAATGCAGAACTTTTGTTACACTATATGTTTGTACTCTTTTTCTTTTTCATTTACTATTTCCTTAGTTACTTTCATATCAATGACATCTTTACCTATTGACAGGTAAAAATGTGCCATTTGTATAGTCATTTGCAGTGAGGTATCAGTTTTAAGTATAAAAGAGATGGCTTAGACTCAGTATAAATCAGGTGCAAGATATTTGTACAGTGGTCTCCATGGTTCAACACATTCAGGTTGCTGGATGATGAGTTGATTCTAAATTTAGCACCAAATGTTCAAAACGTATAATTATGTGAAACCAGCACTGTAGCTGTATGTAATTCATATTTCTTTCCTAATGATTGTTCCAATAGGTTAAATTAAAGTGCATGTGAAGAAAGTTGAAGGCTGAATTACTGAACTTGTGGTGAATGATGAACTGTGCTTGGTGAATTGAGCTATTGTGTGTTAAGTGTGACTTACAGATGATGTTACTGCTTGTAAATATCAAAGTCTGCTGTTATTTAGAAACGTCCTCTTTTGCCATCATATAGTAGTAGTATATGAAATTTAGAATATTTAAAATGGGCAGAAAATAATTTGTAAATAATATAAAGAGTGGGGATTAAAAACATATTGACAGATATACTTAAAAGTGGATACAGTGTTCATTAATTCTCAAAGTAAACAATCCTTTCTTGAAAGTCTGTTGGTGAGTCATGTCACATTTGCTTATACAGAGGTGCTTCAAAATCAAAAATGAACAGAGAGAAAGGGGCTACAATTTACATGACACAAAAAGTTGCAAGAAAGAATAGAGCAACTGATATGCAACAAAAACAAGCCAATTTGAGTAGTTTAAGATCTCCAACTGGTTTAACACAAACAAAAGTTTGGTAAGAATTGTAAGAAAGTGTGGTCAAATACCTTGAGATCTTTGTTCAAAAATTATACTCCAAATAAAAGGGCCACTAAAATTCATTTTGAATGAGACAATAAAAGAATGAGATATATGTATCACAACATTACATAGAAATATGGTGAGCACCAAATGTGTGAACATAACAGTTGGATTTTGGACCCCTGAGATTTTGTAATAAATGTCATATCAATATCTTAGGCTGGTACATAAGTTCACAGTCTTTTTGCTTTCTGTGCTAGTATTCCATTTTATTTATTGATTGTGGTTCTTTATTTTTAATTCATTGTTGCTATCTGAGTTCACATTTTTCCAGTTGGAGACATTGAGTGTAGCTTGTCACTCCTCCTGTTGCTGTCTGCTGACACTTCCACAATCAGCAAAAGTGTAATGCCCTTTTTCTATGTCCAGTCAGTATTCTTCATCTTGTTGAGATATGTAAAAGTGAGCCTCCACAAAATTATTGGTCATTGCAGTCAATATGTTTTGATCAATAAGTTTAGATTCAAATTACTACCATCAGCTAGCTGCATTGCTTAGTGGTTGCTGGCAAAGATGTTCATTAACAGTTACTGGGCAGCTTGATTCACATTTCAAAACGAATTGATATCTTTGATTTGTGTATCACATGTATGCAGTATCAACTCCTTCAAAAGTCATTGGGTTCCTTTCACACAGCATAATGTTTTGTCTGTTGAAAAATTAATTTAATATTAATATGGAATAAACTATTATTGTTATTATTGTCCAGAGAGAATCCAATATATGGTTCACATCTTGTGATACTCTGCTTGAAATTGTAGGATGCTATAGTTTTTTCTTGATTCAACTTTTATTAACACAGTTTATTTGATGTGATTCAACGTTATGAATGGTCACATTTAAGCACAATGATAAATGTCCAAACAGGGTCTATAATTGAAAGTCAAGTTGCAACACGATGTTTGAATAATAAAAAGTGAAGTTGTGACATTGGAATTAATTATATCAGTCTTTTATCGACTGAAATGTTCGCTGGGTGTTAAGGTTATCACAGTTCTGTCAGTTTTCACATTTTTTCACTGTTTCACACAGTGGTGCATGAACTTAAGAGACATGAATACTCAGGACTCAAACACTAAAAGATTGTACACTAAAATCTCAAATGCTAAGATTTGTTGATGCCAAAGACACTCAGACACCAGAGACATTAAGTGTGTGCATTGGATTTATATAGTACTTGCAAAACAAAATATTCATTAAAAACTCTTTGAATAAAGCCCCTAGCTACTTTGCATATAATACTCTATTCCATTGGCTTTTATTATTCTTTTATTTAATTTTTCTGCTTTAAAATGGGAATTCATGATTCTGTATGAAATATGGAAATTGTTCATGGCCAGTTCAAATAAATTTTAATTTGAGAAAAGACCAGATATGTAATGATGGGTTATAAGCTGTAGCGAGTCGAGCTGCAGACACAAAAAAATTTGAGACCCAAGTGGAGAAATAATGATGGTTCCGACATCTTCTGTTTGAATTCAATATAGCAGTGGAGACCGCAAGAACATTTGCACTGTGTATGGGAAAAAATGCCATTGGACAGAGCATGGCAAGGAAATGGGTTTTCTCATTTTAAGAAAGATCATTTTGACATTAGTGACTCTGCATTCAGGTTTGAGGTTTGATGAAGATCATTTAAATGCATTAATCCTCAATGGTCCACATTGATGTACTTGAGAACTGGCAAATGTGATGAACTGTGATCTTTCCACCATGATGTGAAATCAGATGTATGGGTACAACTGAGACATTTTGCAGATGCAGCCCAAGAGCAATAACCGGGAAGACTGCATGAAGTGATGTTACCCCATGATAACGGCTACCCACATTCTGTGAGACTGACAAAAAACACTATACGGGAATTGGGTTGTGAAGCCATTCTGCACCCTCCGGATTCAGCTGAACTTGAGCTCTCAGATTTTCAACTTTTCTGCTCTCTATTGAAAATGTTCAAGGAACTCCCTTTCCAGATGAAAGTGCTCTCTGAATATAGCTTGACAAGTTCTTTGCCTGAAAACCATGTGATTTCTGTGGTCACAAAATCAAAAAATTACCCTAGCATTGGTAGACTGTCGTAAATAGTGAAGGAGAATGTATTATTGATAATTAACGTCTTTGTTTTGTGCATTTGTTGTCCTTATTAACTTGTGGAATTATGCTATGAACTTTGACACCAATCTAACTCATACAGAGAGAAGAAGTGAGAAACATGTTTCAAATTCAAACTGTATTTCAGAAGATAGGAGCCCACATGTTACCGGTTCAAGAACAATACAGAAATTTTGCTGGCAAGCTGTACACATCCTCCATACGGTCCTAATGTCTCCAGTGTCATTTCCGTACTTTTGGGCCCCTGAAGTAAGACTCTCATAGCCACAGTTTGCTTCGGATGAAAATGTGTACACCTGGTCACAATCACAGTTATATAGGCATCCACAAACAGTTTTCCATGAAGGTATTAATGTTGTCTCACATTGAGATAAACATATTAACAGTTATGTCGATTACTTTTGAAATAATAAACAGTTTTCTTAATTTGTTTCAATTTGTCTCATTTTTGTTTGACTGCCCCTTATATGAAAGTCTTGAGAGAACATTGCTACCAAGATGAGATTTGTGCACAACAGTGTCATCATTGACAATAAAATAAACAACAGTTATACATGAGGAATATAAAACAGTTATACATGAGGAATATTAAAAAGTAAGGGCCATTCAATCATTAAAAACTGTATTTATTTTCAGTTTTAATTTCCTGCAAACACACTTCACATTTTCACATAATCAACATTAGCCTCTAGACACTTTTCATAATGTTGCAATAGCTCCTTTATCCCCTCTGCATAGTAGTACTCTGTTTGGAAATTTAACCAGTTGATAAAAGCAACCTTGAGTTCCTTGTTAACTTTGAGCCATTTTGTCCACATCTTATACTACTTAACAATGAAGGAAACCAAACATTCTTACTCTTGTTGAGAGTGGCCTGAAAAACTTGAAAGCTGGACTCCCTTTGCTCTTTGTGTGGTTGGCAAGCATTTTCAGTACCCATCTCTCACTCAGTCTGTGATATTCGAGTCTGTCCATGGTAATTATGTAAGTAGAGCCACATCTGATATGAAAAAATTGAGCAGCTGAGGCACTGATCATTAATCATTGACCAGATCACTGCTTTTATACCAATTGTTGCACGATTTCATTGGTCTGGATACTGAGTCTGCTACTTCAGTCGTCACACACATTTGTGCGGCCTCTTTAAAGTATTTATGCTTTTATTTAATTTTTCCTTTACTCATTACTGTAAGCCCATAAACTAGGCTATACTGTTGATATTTTTAGCAGCTGTCGACTGTATTGCAGAGAAAAATGTAACTGAACTACTGCTGTCAATTGAAGCAATTCACAAAGCCATTTTTATTTTCTTCCATCCAGAAGTCATAGGAATACAAAATAAACACACTTACTAACTCTGACAGCATGGTTCTATATTTGTGTGATTTTTTTTCTGAGCTACCAACATTTAAATATAAGCAAATGGCCCTTACTTTTTAAATATGCCTCGTAGTACTTCATAAGCGATGCATATTCTTTCAAAGTTGCCGCATCTGCAATAATTATTTTGCTCTCAGATTCTACAGATGTGAGTTTCTTTTAACATTGTTACAATAAACACAGTCTTATGTTTGATATTAATCTGTGTGTTTTCTGTTCCCATCTCGTGTGTATATATATATATATATATATATATATATATATATATATATATATATATATATATATATATACTCCTGGAAATTGAAATAAGAACACCGTGAATTCATTGTCCCAGGAAGGGGAAACTTTATTGACACATTCCTGGGGTCAGATACATCACATGATCACACTGACAGAACCACAGGCACATAGACACAGGCAACAGAGCATGCACAATGTCGGCACTAGTACAGTGTATATCCACCTTTCGCAGCAATGCAGGCTGCTATTCTCCCATGGAGACGATCGTAGAGATGCTGGATGTAGTCCTGTGGAACGGCTTGCCATGCCATTTCCACCTGGCGCCTCAGTTGGACCAGCGTTCGTGCTGGACGTGCAGACCGCGTGAGACGACGCTTCATCCAGTCCCAAACATGCTCAATGGGGGACAGATCCGGAGATCTTGCTGGCCAGGGTAGTTGACTTACACCTTCTAGAGCACGTTGGGTGGCACGGGATACATGCGGACGTGCTTTGTCCTGTTGGAACAGCAAGTTCCCTTGCCGGTCTAGGAATGGTAGAACGATGGGTTCGATGACGGTTTGGATGTACCGTGCACTATTCAGTGTCCCCTCGACGATCACCAGTGGTGTACGGCCAGTGTAGGAGATCGCTCCCCACACCATGATGCCGGGTGTTGGCCCTGTGTGCCTCGGTTGTATGCAGTCCTGATTGTGGCGCTCACCTGCACGGCGCCAAACACGCATACGACCATCATTGGCACCAAGGCAGAAGCGACTCTCATCGCTGAAGACGACATGTCTCCATTCGTCCCTCCATTCACGCCTGTCGCGACACCACTGGAGGCGGGCTGCACGATGTTGGGGCGTGAGCGGAAGACGGCCTAACGGTGTGCGGGACGTAGCCCAGCTTCATGGAGACGGTTGCGAATGGTCCTCGCCGATACCCCAGGAGCAACAGTGTCCCTAATTTGCTGGGAAGTGGCATTGCGGTCCCCTGCGGCACTGCGTAGGATCCTACGGTCTTGGCGTGCATCCGTGCATCGCTGCGGTCCGGTCCCAGGTCGACGGGCACGTGCACCTTCCGCCGACCACTGGCGACAACATCGATGTACTGTGGAGACCTCACGCCCAACGTGTTGAGCAATTCGGCGGTACGTCCACCCGGCCTCCCGCATGCCCACTATACGCCCTCGCTCAAAGTCGGTCAACTGCACATACGGTTCACGTCCACGCTGTCGCGGCATGCTACCAGTGTTAAAGACTGCGATGGAGCTCCGTATGCCACGGCAAACTGGCTGACACTGACGGCGGCGGTGCACAAATGCTGCGCAGCTAGCGCCATTCGACGGCCAACACCACGGTTCCTGGTGTGTCCGCTGTCCCGTGCGTGTGATCTAAAAACAAAGATGATGTGACTTACCGAACGAAAGCGCTGGCAGGTCGATAGACACACAAAACACAGTCTTATGTTTGATATTAATCTGCGTGTTTTCTGTTCCCATCTCGTATATGCCTCATCAGGAAAGAGGGAAGGAGAGGGAAAGACGATAGGATGTGGGTTTTAAGGGAGAGGGTAAGGAGTCATTCCAATCCCGGGAGCGGAAAGACTTACCTTAGGGGGAAAAAAGGATGGGTATACACTCGCACACACACACATATCCATCCACACATATACAGACACAAGCAGACATATTTAAAGACAAAGAGTTTGGGCAAAGATGTCAGTTGAGGCGGAAGTGAAGAGGCAAAGATGATGTTGAATGACAGGTGAGGTATGAGTGGCGGCAACTTGAAATTAGCGGAGATTGAGGCCTGGTGGGTAACGGGAAGAGAGGATATATTGAAGAGCAAGTTCCCATCTCCAGAGTTCGGATAGGTTGGTGTTGGTGGGAAGTATCCAGATAACCCGGACGGTGTAACACTGTGCCAAGATGTGCTGGCCGTGCACCAAGGCATGTTCCACAAACCCAATCATCCCGGCCGCCCCATTGTAGCTGGTTACCAAGCCCCCACAGAACGTATCTCTGCCTACGTAGATCAACACCTTCAACCCATTACATGCAGTCTCCCATTCTTCATCAAAGACACCAACCACTTTCTCAAACGCCTGGAATCCTTACCCGATCTGTTACCCCCAGAAACCATCCTTGTAACCATTGATGCCACTTTCTTATACACAAAAATTCCGCACGTCCAGGGCCTCGCTGCGATGGAGCATTTCCTTTCACGCCGATCACCTGCCACCCTACCTAAAACCTCTTTCCTCATCACCTTAGCCAGCTTCATCCTGACCCACAACTTCTTCACTTTTGAAGGCCAGACATACCAACAATTAAAGGGAACAGCCATGGGTACCAGGATGGCCCCCTCATACACCAACCTATTCATGGGTCGCTTAGAGGAAGCCTTCTTGGTTACCCAGGCCTGCCAACCCAAAGTTTGGTACAGATTTATTGATGACATCTTCATGATCTGGACTCACAGTGAAGAAGAACTCCAGAATTTCCTCTCCAACCTCAACTCCTTTGGTTCCATCAGATTCACCTGGTCCTACTCCAAATCCCATGCCACTTTCCTTGACGTTGACCTCCACCTGTCCAATGGCCAGCTTCACACGTCCGTCCACATCAAACACACCAACAAGCAACAGTACCTCCATTATGACAGCTGCCACCCATTCCACATCAAACGGTCCCTTCCCTACAGCCTAGGTCTTCATGGCAAACGAATCTGCTCCAGTCCTGACAACAGCTTTCGCATCTCGCAACTACCCTCCCGACCTGGTACAGAAGCAAATAACCAGAGCCACTTCCTCATCCCCTCGAACCCAGAATCCCCCACAGAAGAACCACAAAAGTGCCCCACTGGTGACAGGATACTTTCCGGGACAGGACCAGACTCTGAATGTGGCTCTCCAGCAGGGATGAGACTTCCTCAAATCCTGCCCTGAAATGAGATCCATCCTTCATGAAATCCTCCCCACTCCACCAAGAGTGTCTTTCCGCCGTCCACCTAACCTTCGTAACCTGTTAGTTCATCCCTATGAAATCCCCAAACCACCTTCCCTACCCTCTGGCTCCTATCCTTGTAATCGCCCCGGTGTAAAACCTGTCCCATGCACCCTCCCACCACCACCTACTCCAGTCCCGTAACCCGGAAGGTGTACACGATCAAAGGCAGAGCCACATGTGAAAGCACCCACGTGATTTACCAACTGACCTGCCTACACTGTGATGCATTCTATGTGGGAATGACCAGCAACAAACTGTCCATTCGCATGAATGGACACAGGCAGACAGTGTTTGTTGGTAATGAGGATCACCCTGCGGCTAAACATGCCTTGGTGCACGGCCAGCACATCTTGGCACAGTGTTACACCGTCCGGGTTATCTGGATACTTCCCACCAACACCAACCTATCCGAACTCCGGAGATGGGAACTTGCTCTTCAATATATCCTCTCTTCCCGTTACCCACCAGGCCTCAATCTCCGCTAATTTCAAGTTGCCGCCACTCATACCTCACCTGTCATTCAACATCATCTTTGCCTCTTCACTTCCGCCTCGACTGACATCTTTGCCCAAACTCTTTGTCTTTAAATATGTCTGCTTGTGTCTGTATATGTGTGGATGGATATGTGTGTGTGTGTGCGAGTGTATACCCGTCCTTTTTTCCCCCTAAGGTAAGTCTTTCTGCTCCCGGGATTGGAATGACTCCTTACCCTCTCCCTTAAATCCCACATCCTCTCGTCTTTCCCTCTCCTTCCCTCTTTCCTGATGAGGCAACAGTTTGTTGCGAAAGCTTGAATTTTGTGTGTATGTTTGTGTTCGTTTGTGTGTCTGTCGACCTGCCAGCACTTTCATTTGGTAAGTCACATCATCTTCGTTTTTAGATATATTTTTCCTACGTGGAATGTTTCCCTCTACTATATATATATATATATATATATATATATATATATATATATATATATATATATATAGTAGAGGGAAACATTCCACGTAGGAAATATATATATATATATATATATATATATATATATATATATATATATATATATATATATATATATATATAGAGGGAAACATTCCATGTAGGAAAAATATATCTAAAAACAAAGATGATGTGACTTACCATAGGCCTCAATCTCCGCTAATTTCAAGTTGCCGCCACTCATACCTCACCTGTCATTCAACAACATCTTTGCCTCTGCACTTCTGCCTCGACTGACATCTCTGCCCAAACTCTTTGTCTTTAAATGTGTCTGCTTGTGTCTGTATATGTGTGGATGGATGTGCGTGTGTGTGCGGGTGTGTACCCGTCCTTTTTTCCCCCTAGGGTGAGTCTTTCCGCTCCCAGGATTGGAGTGACTCCTTGTCCTCTCCCTTGAAACCCGCATCCTTTCATCTTTCCCTCTCCTTCCCTCTTTCCTGGTAAGGCAACGGTTTGTTGCGAAAGCTTGAATTTTGTGTGTACGCAGTGTGGCTAGAAAAAAAACGGACTAGTACTGGTGAAAGAATAAAACGAATGCAATAAGGCTGAAAGTCGCGTGGCCTGTCACGTGACTCTCGCTCCGCCTACTGCTCGAGTTTCATCTGCCTCCTGCACTCAGTCTGCCCGTGGCGTCTGTTTTAAGTAGTTGACGTTTTGTCTGTGCGTCGGAAAATGTTGAGTGTACAGAAAGAACAGCGTGTTAACATCAAATTTTGTTTCAAACTAGGAAAATCTGCAAGTGAAACGTTTGTAATGTTACAACAAGTGTACGGCGATGATTGTTTATCGCGAACACAAGTGTTTGAGTGGTTTAAACGATTTAAAGATGGCCGCGAAGACACCAGTGATGACACTCGCACTGGCAGACCATTGTCAGCAAAAACTGATGCAAACATTGAAAAAATCGGTAAACTTGTTCGACAAGATCGCCGTTTAACAATCAGAGCAGTGTCTGAGTTAACAGGAGTTGACAAGGAAAGTGTTAGGCAGATTCTTCATGAAAGTTTCAACATGAACAAAGTGTGTTCAAAAATGGTTCCAAAGTGTCTCACAATTGAACAGATGGAACGCCGAAGAATGATTTGTTCTGACATCCTGGAAAACATTGAAAGTGATCCCACCTTCTTACAAAATGTTATTACTTGCGATGAATCGTGGTTTTTTACTTACGATCCCGAAACTAAACGCCAATCGATGCATTGGAAAACTCCTGGTTCTCCACGACAAAAAAAAGCACGAATGTCAAAATCGAAATTCAAGACAATGATGATTGTTTTTTTGACATCAAAGGGATTGTGCACATTGATTGGGTACCAGAGGGACAAACAGTGAATCAGCATTACTACAATAGCGTCCTGGCTACCCTACGTGAGTGAGTACGGAGAAAACGGAACGATTTGTGGAGAAAAAAGTCATGGATCCTTCACCAAGACAATGCCCCAGCTCACAGTGCGTTGTCAGTGAAGACACAACATTCCCATCTTAGATCATCCACCCTACTCACCTGATTTGGCCCCCTGTGACTTTTTTCTTTTCCCTAAAGTCAAGTCAGCTTTGAAAGGAACTAGATTTGAGACTGTTGAAGCAGTAAAAGAAAAAGCGACGGAAGTAATGTATGGACTTACCGAAAATTATCTGCAGCATTGCTATGAACAGTGGAAAATTTGTATGGAGCGGTGTAGAGACCGAGGAGGAGAGTACATTGAAGGAGATAACATGAAATTGTAAATAATTGTAAATAAATGTTTTTTCCAGCATCAGTCCGGTTTTTTTCTAGCCGCACCTCGTATGTTTGTGTTTGTTTGTGTGTCTATCGACGTGCCAGCGCTTTCGTTTGGTAAGTCACATCATCTTTGTTTTTAGATATATTTTATATATATTCAGCTCAGCAATTGTCCAGCACTTATCAACCACTCACTGTCCTGCTGCTAATGCAGAGATCACCACCCTTCCCATAGTCTATTTGTTTAGAAATTTCTTAACTGCATGAGCATGATGTGATGTGTGTTTCTAAGATTTAATGCATATGCTGTGTGGTTCGTACTCAGTTAGTAAGTTTTGCATAATTATTACAAATTCAGAAGATAGACATTTCTATACTTCACAGAAGGGAAGGTGAAGAATTCTCACCTTGGAAAAAAAGGAAAAAAAACTTTACTTAGATAAAAACAGTAGTTGTTTTCAATATAGTCTCCATGTAATATGCTGCAATTTGCCCAGCATATTTCCAGTGAGAAAATTCCATAAGACTGAGGAAGGTTTGTAAATTGTTCACCTGAAATGTGGGAAAGGGTAGAAGTCAGAGGACGCCAAATATAGTGGATGGGATGGGTGTTCAAAAAATTTGTTATTCAGAATCAAAATTTTTCCCACTGCCAAAATAGCTATATTTCTTTTTTGAAATTGTCTAAAATCAGTTATCTGCATTTGAGTGTTCTGCTGAGTTAGTGATTACATTTTTATTTGAACTACTTTGACAACCAACCCAGTTATCTTCTTCAAGTATTGTAAGCTGTATTGTTAAGTGTCCTTGCTACCTGTACTTTAACCAGAATGTGAACTACTATTGGTGTCGTCACATCACTGTTTATAATAGAATTCAACCTCCTTTGATGTGCATTTGTTTTTCAGAGCCTGGTCTGTTTTTCCATAAAACACATATTCTCTTAGTGTTTCCCATTTCTAGTGGACCAGGTGGTGGCCAGTGATATGTTAACAAATTGAGTGGCAGACCTCAAGTTTTGTTTAAATTGAAACAACCATTCCAGTTTATCAAGTTCTCTAACATCTGTATTTTGATAAACTTCTAAACTACACCATCCCAAAAACTTGACATTTACACAGTTGTTGTGGTATTGTCCTATTTCATTTCATAATTATATCTGAGGCAGCATTTAACTGTAGCTGATTTACTCATTTGTTTTAGTTGTGTGTGTTACTGATGTTCTTCGCACCTCTCCTCAACTGTTCTAATACTCTACCCCCACCTCAGACATATCTCATTCCCACTGCATATAGGATATGCCTGGCTTTCAGATACTTAGATGTCATTGTTTCAATTTAAATATGGCTTTGGGTCCAACACTCAATTTGTTAATATCTTGCTGATCATCTCAAGCACCATAACTCTAAAATGCTAAGGAGTTATGTATTTCACAAAATGACAGTATCAGCTCTGAAACAAAACAGCATAAAGGACATATCGTGTGTTGGGAATCGGAACTCGGCTATAAATTGTGGTGGCTGGAGCCCAGAGAGCAAATGCACGAAACAGCACAGCTCACAACAGCTGAAGTTGAAATATATTGTGTACAAATGGTATCAACTACTCAACTAAAACCCTGAAAGCACACCTTTAAGGGGGAAAAAAATATGTTGATAAAACTTTTGTGTCCAGAAAATGGTGAGAAATTTGTATCTGCCTTTGCTTTCGGACAGCACTCAACAAATGAGGCTTCCATCTTGCTCTGGAACTTTCTCATACTTGGTTCCTTGTGAAAAAGTTTCATACTCTTTCTTCTAAAATGTGTTTAGTGTCAGCTGTTTGATCCACCTTTCTTTGTGTAGTGCACAATATTGTACTGTACACCTTCTAGAAGTTTTTATCTGTGTTTGCAATACTGGGAATACATTCATATGAATCATCAAGAGAAGTATGGCATCAGGTAATACAGCAGTTCATTTATTAACACTCTGAAATCAAGTATTACACTCAAAGTCTTGTCAACTGTGGACGAAGTATTGGTGATAAACCATTAAAAGTAAACATTGTTGTGACAGTAGAGTTTCACTTTATTCATTCAAACAAAACTTGCACAACATGTCTACATTAAAGTCTTATAAATGAAACTATCCCACAAGCCAAGTGTACACTTAATGTTTGTGCAAAATGTAACAAGATAAAAACATAATTTTATTGGTGTTAATTCACATCAGTATCTTTTCACCTTCCACTCATATCTACAGGTCATTGCCTTTGTGTATGTATAGTCATTTTATGACATAATTATCAACATAATCATTTTCAACAGATTATTATTATTATTATTATTATTATTATTATTATTACTGGAGCCACTGTTGCTATAGAATGCTAACATTTTAGAAGTACTCATGTTTATTTTGACTTTTATATATGAATTTGTTCTAAAACAAAGTACACTGTGTCTAAGGATTCCATTTTGTCTTGTTTCACCATGACTTAAGATCAAAGGAACTAAAAAATTATATTCAAATTTGATAAATTCAAGGTCACCTACTAAGCTATCCTATATCAAACCTCATCTCTGTAGTCCACAGAAAATAAATGTTATTTGTTACTCACAATGACATATGTTATAGTGTCTTTGAACAATTCTTTTGAATGTGTGATAGGCTTAAAATTATGATACCACAGATTTTTTTTCTATTGTTACAAGGTTCAGTTATGTTACTACACAGAACATACAGATAGCATTTTTGGTGTGAGATGTGGCTTCTGCATAACTTCTCAACTGAAGAGACCAAGTTTCAACACCTACGATCAGTTTGGTGTTTTCATATGCTGTAAAAAAATGTCACAATCAGAGAACAAAGGAATGTCTGCCACTCTATCAGAATTATTCTCCTCTTTGTTTAGTGATGTTGGATCCAAAATATGAGTGACATCTAACACAATTTCAACCATCAATGTGTTGTCTCACATCCTCCTCTTTGCACCATTAGTAGCAGTTTACATGTTGAACTGGAATCTACTACATCAGAGTGTTTCACCAATGGCACTTCATTATCTGAAAATATAAAAAATTCACAATTTTTGCATAATACAGCAACGTTTTATCTTCCATAAACTCATTCTGAGCATAATAGCTGCCTGCATAATAGCTGCCTCCCTGTCCCCTGTGTCAGATGGCATAGACAAATGAGCAGTACCATTCCTTAAAGGTTTTTACTTGAGTGTATCATGTCAATACATTGCAGTTTGTAATAACTGGAAAAGTTCAAAAGAAGTGTAGGGAGGGAACTCTTCAGATGATTATGCCAACGGGGCAGAGCTTATTGAGGTATGCAGCCCTTACCATGAAGTTATAATGTTGGCGACGTGTACACCAACTTAACTGGGAAGCTATATGCAGTTTTAGTTTGACTTTCACATTAGAGTAGTCCTATCAAGCCTTTTCATAGAGTGCATTAAAAACAACTGAAAATTTTTCAGCTTGATATAATTCTTGGAATATGGCTATGTATTAGTCCCACTGCCAAATTGCAACATGTATGGGATGAAATGCATCTGAATTGCTGTGAACGTACTGTCATTGTTCACCTGAGGATTCTGCATGTTACCACTATTAGAAACAACTTCAAGGCTCCATGACTAGAGGAGAGTTACGAGAGAGAGGGAGATGCACAGACCCAGCAGATACTCCAACAATGTAACCATCATGGTACACAACATTCACAAGTTGGTACAACAGTGGAATAATTTTACAGGTTACAGAATGTAAGTGAGCAGCATACACAATCATTTCTGTTAAGAGAGCTTGTGTGTTTCTTGCACAGGGAGGGTAATGCTCACCAGTGTCAATCTCCCATTACTTCTTCACCTACTTCCTCTTCTCTTTAGTTACCCCATCCGTTTTATATTGTGTTCCTTTCATCTGTTTCTATCCAATGTTGGCTAATGCTACTTGTGAAACTCTTGACAACCTCTGGTTCTTTCAATTTATCCACGCCATGTCCTTAAGTATCAAGCTTTTTGCAATTTTCTCAATTTTTATCTGTAGTCCATAACCAACCCCTGGAAATGTCTTAGAGTTTAAAGCTTGGTTTCAAAATTTCTGCCTTACAACTATGTAATCTGCTTAAAATCTTTCTGTGTCTGCAGCTCTCTTTTTTGTGTACAATCTTCTTTCATGATTTTTAACCATGTTTTAGTGATGGCTAAATTACACTCTGTGGAAAATTCTACCAGGGAAATTCCTCTTTCATTCCTTTCCCTCATTCTCTATTCTCATACTGTTATTCCTTCTCTTCCTCTTCTTGCCACCAAACTTGAGTCATCTATCACAATAAAATTTTCCTCTCCCCTACTAAGTGAATAATTTCATATATCTTGTCATACATTCTTTCAGTATCATCATCATTTGCAAAGCTAGTTTGCATGTAAACTTGTATTACTGTGTTGGGTGTTGGTTTTGTGTCTATCTGGCTAAGATTATGTCTTCACTATGATATTCACAGTAGCTTACTCACACTGCTATCGTGCACTTGAAGAGCGAGGTCTATGAAACAAATCCAGACATAAAATTGGAACTGAAATACAACATCAGCTGTGAAGTTACCACCATCGATATTGGAACTTTACGCTGGATGTATCAGAGCATGCTTAGACATGCAGGGCACTGTATTGATGTAGCAGGGGTCACTTCCAGCATCTTGTATAAATGTATTTTTCACAGTTCTTTTCATTGTAAATAAATGGTAAGTCAATTTCAGCTCTTTGTTTCTGTAATTTCACTGCATTTCCTTTATACTTACCTGGGCTACTTTTATCTGTGCCACCCTGGAGGTATAACCACACAAAAATGTAATATATGACAAAAATAACTATTGATGGAATGTTTAATCTGAAAAACAGATAATTCCTACATAGTTAAGTTTTCAGTTACTGGTGCTAGAAAAAAGAATCCAAGTGGCCATGAAAATAAACCAGTTGTAAAAACCTTTAGTCATGCAGCATATTTAAGATCGGTGTTCCAACAGATTAATGATGACCATCCTTCCTAAAATAAGAATCATGATTTTGTAAGACACTGGGTGATTTATAAAACACAATGGTCAACATTGAAATTTCACAGGTTTTTCTGCCTTTCATAGAGTGGGTAAGACTATGGGCAAGGAGCAACAGGATGCATAAAAACAATTTTTAATTTGGGTAACTTCAGACAGATCTGATAGTACAGTTGCTAATCACTGTGCATAGATGTTCCAGTAGATGATAGTGCCCCCTTTGAAGGGCATGGCCGTAGAAAACTTGAGAATTGCAAGAATACCTGTAGATGACCAATGTTTGGATTAAAACACTGGTAACTGACCCTCAACATAATGAAATGTAATGCAGTGCTTGTAAATTGATTAAAAGACATAATACTATTTTACCATACCATTATTGGTTAATCATTTGAATCAGTCTCATTCTTCAGATATTTAAAGACATCCATCAGTAGTAATTTAAAAACAAATGGTCACATAAATGTAGTTATGTGGAAGGCAGATGCTAGACTGAGATTCACTGGAAGAATTCAAAGGGGGGTAATTTGTTCACAATGGACATCCCTTACAAAATTCTCGTTAGCTGGTTTTTTTTTGTATTGTTCACCATTATGAAGCTTTTACTAAATTAAACTGGTGGAAGAGAGAGGTAACAGTCAAAGAACAGCTGCAAAATTCCTCATGGATTTGCTTACTCAATTTGTAAATACAACTATCCCCAGTGAGACACACCACAGGAAAAAGATTGAATATCATGTAAACACTTAATCTAAAAATTCTTGGAACTTGTGTTCCAGGATGAGTGAGAGAGACACAAATCTCATGTAATGACAATGTCATTAATCCAGAGAAACTTGGGCTCACACAAATTATGTATGGGCTTTCTTGTCTCATCTTTTATCACCATGTCAAACACCCATCTCAAAGCTCATTTTCATTTTGTGCTTATTGTATTTTTGGTGTAGTGACTACATGAATACAAACATGTAACAATGACAGAGTAACAGTAAAAACAAGGAGTATGCTGGAAACTGTCATTATTAATTTACATGTTCCAATACATATCCTTAAACTGATATTGGCACACTGTGTGAAGTTCAAATGAACAGTCACTGCCTAACTTATTTCACAAGCTCATAGTTCCTTATACATGTTTCAAATGGGGATTTTGTGAAAGAATCAGCAAACATATGTTTAGAAGACAGTTGTTCATTATCAACAACACATTACTCAACTGGCCTTTGTATGCAATGATATTTTATATCCATATGTTTGGATATTGAATTTTGTTACTAGATTATTAGCTAAGTAAGTCACTCCTTTGTTATTACAATATTTTTAAGTACCTTTATGACATTACTTCAGTCTAATTCAGACAGAAGTTGTCTTAACCACAGTAAATCGTGAACAGTTGACGCCAAAGCTATACAGTGTACTTCCCAAGTGTAAAATGTAAGATTCTTTTGTTTTCTGATAGACCAAAAAATTAAAGAATTTTGTAATTTTATGCATGAACCAGTTACAGGGTATATGTCATGGTTGTGTATAATTTATCTTTATTTATAAACTCTTACTAATGTTCATACAGGGTAACAGTTGTACTATATGAAATAAAATTGTCATAACTTCTGTTTGCAATGGGATGTCCTCACTGCATGGTTGGCCATGGGTCTTAATGGGAATTAGTTTGCACATGCATGGTTTGATTTAGCAACAAAGCCCACTTCCATTTGGATGGGTTCGTCAATAAGCGAAATTGCGCTTCACAATTGCATTTCACAATTGAGAAGTCTCTTCAGCCTCAGTAGCAAGGTGGTGTGCAATGTCCAGTCACAGAATAATTGGTGTGATAATCCTTGATGGTACAATGATTACCCAATGGTACATGAAAGTTTTGGAAGATGATTTCATCCCCATTATCCAAAGTTACCCTGATTTCAACAAGATATGGTTCGTGCAAGACAGAGCTCGACCCCATTGAAGCAGGAGAATGTTTGATATGCTGGAGGAGCACTTTGGGGACTGCAGTCTGGTTCTGGGATACCCAGAGGCCACTGGCATGGACCTCGATTAGGTGCCATGTTCTCCAGATCAGAATGCATGTGACTCTTTTTTGTGGGGCTGTATTAAAGACAAGGTGTGCAGCAATAACCCCAAAACCATTGCTGAGCTGAAAACAGCCATTCAAGAGGTCATTGACAGCATCAGTGTTCCAACATTTCAGCAGTTCATGCAGAATTTTGCTATTTGTCTGCGCTGCATCATCGTCAGTTATGGGAGGCATATCAAACATGTCATAACCTAAACCCGAATACCTGAAATGATGTTTACATGTTGAATAAAGTGTATGTACACCATAGTTTGGAAGTAATTTACATTATTTTTTCAAATAGTTCAATAACTGTCACCCTTTTGTTTATGAACAAACTATGTCCACAACTGTAAAAGTTATTACTGACAAATAAACTATTTATTATTTATTTATTTATTTTATTCCCCCAATGTACATCACTGAAGACCATAATGTCTCTATGGTCATCTCTAAAAATTCTAGCTTAAAGACCATGTGGTTCTCTTTAAATATTTAAACAATCTTGTTTACTGGCACCTAGTGGACACTTTTAAACAGTGCACATTTTTTAAAAACCAATTATTAAGTCTGCTAAGGAGATTGACATCAAAACATGTCAAGTCTGGAGATTTTGGATAGATATAGAAGACTTCCTGTTGCCTCCTTATAAGAAATATTGATGTCAGTTGATTTGACTGCCTCAAAGTACAAGCAATGTTCTAGAGGGTTTCTACACTGGCATGGCTTCGCTCATTCCTGGTGTCTTCGAAACATTTCTTGGATAAGATTCTTGAGATAACTTCATAAGTTGTTCTGCCTTTTTTTCATGTAATTTCCATTTCTAGGCATTGGCTCACTGTCCTAAGTCTTCTGTCACGTAGAATCTCTTCAAAGCATAACAACATATCATCAATATATAAAGCCACGTTGACTAGATTGGTGCAGTCTCTATGAAAATGCATGCATAGATCAGTATTTGATCTGGTTTCAGTTTTCTTAACACCTCATCAGTTTTTGATTACAATAGTGACCAGCATTTTTATGACCATAAGGCTCCATACTTATCCAGCAGCTGCAAAATTTTTTGGTGGAATGACATAAGTTTCTTGACTTGGGTCTCCACAGAGATAAATGGTGGTGACATCTCTTGCTAACGAACAGTTTGCAGCTGCCTCGGTGCATATTCAGGTGTTATGAACTGGAGATGAGAATATGGTAATTGAAGACTGTTTCATGTTTGATTTAGGAACACACAGCATTAGCAACGAATGTGTATTTTAGAATGTTTATATGATGAAGAGTTGGCTGTTATTAAATTTGAGGCTTGCCATACTCAGGCATCTACTGCCTGTTCTTTGCCAAGCCTACAACTAAGCAAGGGTACTGAACCCTTGCAACAGGGTTCTTGTCCATAATATCTTCAATTAGTCACATTGAAACCTTTGCCAACTTTAGCATACTTTACCCATTCATATGTCCTAGACTGTGATGCCGGGGGAATCCACTACTTTTTGTGTAGTAGTATTGTTACATTTCACCTGTATTCAAACAACAGCTGCCATTCTTAGGTGATGTTTTACCAATTAGTTCATCACCTGCATCATAGATGAATCCACCTGTTTTGTTGAATCCACCTTTTTGTTAAAGATCACATTATGCCCTTTGCTTACAATTTTACTATCTGAGTGCAAATTCATAGTTGAGTTTGGGGTGTGAATGATGTCAGATACTACTACTTCCACTGTTCTATCACCCATATTGAAGGTCAACTTAACACCAGCAGCCATTACCTCCTAGGCTGACCTTTGAGCTATTAGATGGCTTGACGTCATGAAGCTTCCTTCCATCATTGATGGAACTGAACCACAAGACTCTAAATACCATCTCTCTCTCTCTCTCTCTCTCTCTCTCTCTCTCTCTCTCGCTGCAGGATATTGCTGGGATTATTCCTTTGAAAGGGCACAGCTGATTTCATTCTCCATCCTTCCCTCATCTGATGGGACTGATGACCTTGCTGTTTGGTGCCCTCCCCCATATCAACCAATAACCAACCAATCAACCAACCAAACATTTTTTATATTAATTATGAAATTCCTTTTTTTCAATCTTGCTAGGACAATATTTGGCAATATGCTTCAATCAGATGCACTTATGGCATTTAAATAAAGTGTTTTGTATGACCTTGTTGATTTAAATATAAAGCTGATTCTTCATTTTCTTTGTGTATTCAAGTTTGGCACCTTGCACTAGTTTTACTGTAATAGACTCACTGGTGGGCACTGTTTTTAAGTGCATTAATCATAAGCTGCTAATGATTATGTAATCCAGGCAGCAGGAGCAAGATTACTATCCTCTCTTAAACCACCAGAAACTTCATTTCATTTAACTTAAACAGGTTCTTTATAATTTGATCAAAGTGTTCATCAATCATCCTGCATTTACTTAATGTGGTTGTGATTAATGTTCTTAGCAAGACCACAGTTTGTGAAAGTCTGAGGTCTGCAAATGCTTTTTCCAGGGCTGTCCAGGCCTCTGCTGCCATGTTCATACTGCCTGTATGTGTGAATACTTTGTCTTGTCTATGAAAAGTATAATCCAGGAATGTCATTTTCTGTCACTCTTCTTCCACAAATAATCACACTTTTGTCAGTTCTGAAAGAGAGTTTTCTACCACATCCCATACTTCGAAACATTCTGGCCAACTTGCCAAACTAAATCAACTTTTCTACCCCTATCAAAAGTCCTGATGAGTCTATACCTGTCATTTTCAATTCTGAATTTTTAAAATGACAGTCTGCACATGGAAATGAGCGGTCAGCGAAACTAAAAAATTGATCAAGACACACATAACTTTCTTAGGAATGAATGCCAGATTTCTGTCCATGACTTTTATTTTCATTATCTAAAAATAATTTTCACACCTGGGTCCATAACCTTTTTGTTGAATGTTGTACTATAATTAAAATGAAAGCTTTTTAAAAGTTTATTAAATGAATAGAAAAGTGTGTGCACTACAGTGTCTACAAATATGTGACACCCCAAATGTACAACAATCACAGAGAAACAGTAAAAACAAAGAGTAAACAGAAAGCTGTTGATATTCATTTACATATTCCAACATTTTGTTTAAGTGAGACCATCAGATATGCACTAAGGCCAGAATTTCATATTATGCTGTGGGTCCACAAATAATTGCTTGATTTCTCAGACCACAAGAAGACAGTGGCATACTGCCTTTAACAGTTAACACATGTAATGTAGCATTCTTTGGGATAAGGACTGCTATTTTCATATGTTTTGTGAGCTTTTTAGAAAAAAGTAGCTGGATGCATTGTTTATTGATTTTTCACACTCCATGAGTGTCCTTTACAATGCCTAAAGAATTTCCTACACATTCCTACAAGGTGCATGAAAAAGTTTAAATGTATGTTGCATTCAGCAACATCAGTTTGACACCTATGTGATTGTTCTGGTGTGGCTCTTGTCTTTAACTCATTCTACTGACTACTGTTACTGTTACATTGTTTACCGTGTAGCCCATCCTCTCATCCTCACATGATCATGCCAGCATTAAAACTATCCACAAGAAGGATGTTTTTCACTCTAAAATGCTTGCCACCTATGCAAGCTGATGAAATTCACTTTATACTGTGGAGTCCTCATTGTTTAAAATGTAGAAAATTTAGTTGCCAGTTTTGATAGTCCTGATAGCTAGTTGTTTCTCAGTTTCTACTATGGAAAGTGTAACTTTTCATAGTAATGCTATGAAACTGAGATTGTAACTTTCACAGTAAAGTATTCCTTATGAGCTACTGAAATGAATTACAGAGAACTTTCACATTATCAAGACACAGTGCATGATGTATTAGGTCTTAGGGAAGGCAGACATTCATTCCCACATTTGGTCCTGATAGATTGGAATCATGATGGTTAAAATCAAACAGTGAAAACTCCAGGTAGGAATATCAACAATGTAGGAAAAGGTAGACACGTCAAGTTGCACTGTTGTGTACAGGCACGATTAAAAGGCACAGCCTTCATCAGTAAAGATACACACACACACACACACAAAAGTAAGCACACCTCACACACACATGACCACCAACTTCATCACCTCAGGCTGGAGTGAATGGAGCATCACGTGGGGGGCAAGCAGCAATCTGGAGGGGTGGGGAAGGGGAAGGGGAAGGGAAAAGGGGAAGGGATGGTAGTGTACAGGTGGAGAGAGAGATGAATGCTGTCTGATGGGGTGTACATGGACTAGACTCCAACAGGCACAGTTTTTGGAGGTTGTGGGGCAGTGAGGTGGGGGAAAAAAGGAACAAAAAATGAGAGGGGCGAGGAAAGATTGTTGAATGCATTGGCAGAGGGCTGCAAATAAAGAGGATGGGAGATAAGAATTGGGAGGAGATAATAGGAGATAGATGGTGGAAACTGTTGGGTGAAGGGTGTGGGGACAGTGTGTTACCATAGGTTGAGACCAGGATAATTATGGGAGTGGAGAATGTGTTGTAAGGATAACTCTCACCTGCATTATTCAGAAAAGCTAGTGGTGGAGGGAAAGATCCAGGTTTCCCGGGTAGTGAAGCAGCCATTGAAATCAAGTGTGTTATGTTGAGCTGCATGGTGTTGCACAGGGAGGTGCTCTTGGCCACAGTTGGGTGGTAACTTCATTTTGACTGCCACCATCCCTTTCACACCAAATAATCCCTCCCATACAGCCTGGCCACCTGGGGATGGTCTGTCTGCAGTGACAAAAACTCCTTTGCTCAGTATGCTGAGGTCCACCAAGGCCTTCACTGACAGGCACTATCCCCCAGACCTAGTCCACAAACAGACCTTCCATGGCATTTCCCCTCACAACCTCAATCCTCTCACCACCCCCAAAACCAGCCACAATGGAGATCCCCTTCATCACCGAGTACCACCCCAGGCTGGAACAACTGAACCACATCCTTGGCCAGGGCTTTCATTACCTATCATCGTGCCATGTAATGAGGGACATCCTACCTGAGATACTTCCCACCCCTCCTAAAGTGGTGTTCTATCACTCACCCAACCAGCACAACATCAGAGTCCATCCCTATTCCACTCCAAATCCCAACCACTTGCCACAAGGGTCATATCCTTGTGGAAGACCCAGGTGCAGAACCTGCCCAATCCACCCACCCAGCACTTTCTGTTCCAACTCTGTCACAGGTTTATCGTACCCCATCAGGGGCCAAGCCACCTGTGAAAGCAGCCTTGTCATTTACCAGCTCTGCTGCAATCATTGTGCAGGTCTTTATATTGGTATGACTACCAACCACCTGTCTGCCAGGATGAGTGACCACCACCAAACCTATGGCCAAGAGCAAAATAGACTACGCTGTGGTTCAACATGCTGCTGAACATAATACACTTGATTTCAATGGCTGCTTCACTAGCCAAGCAATCTGGATCCTTCCCTCCATGACCAGCTTTCCCGAATTGTACAAATGGGAGTTATCCTTACAACATATTCTCCACTCCTGTAATTTTCATGTTGTCAACCTACAGTAACATACTGTCCCCACACCTCCACCCAACAGTTTCCACACCCAATGTCCTATCATCTCCTCCCCATTCTCATCTCCCACCCTGTTTATTTGCAGCCCTCTGCCAATGCATCCACCGGTCTTCTCCCACTCCTCTCATTTTTTGTTTCTTTTTTCCCCACCTCCCTGCCTCACAACCTCTCTCTCTCTCTCTCTCTCTCTCTCTCTCTCTCTCTCTCTCTCTCTCTCCAGCCACATACACTACGGTCCTGTCCACTTCCCCACCCCCTTCACATTGCTGCATGCATACCATGTGATGTTGCATTCTAGCACAAGATGTTGGAGTTGGTGTTTGTGTGTGCCTGAGATGTGCTTCCTTCTGTGTGTGTGTGTGTGTGTGTGTGTGTGTGTGTGTGTGTGTGTGTGTGTGTGTGTTTACTGATGAAGGCTATGGCCCAAAAGGACAGGTGAGTGTCTTTTAATCGTGCCTGCCTGTAACTTGATGTGTCTTCTTTACAGTAAGTATCAATCCTGATGGTTAGACATTTATTTCAGACAAGATATCATCATGGACACTTTCTGTGAAAATTCAGACAACAATTGCCCCCAGTACATAACCACAAAAAACATGAGATCCTCACATTTTCTGTGAGTAAATAGTAAGTTTACTTCCCTACCCAATTAGTAGGATGGACTTATATTTAGGTTAAAAGTACATTAAGCACACTATTAGAATATTAAGTGATTCATGGTAAATGCCAATCTGTGAAGCACTATTGAAGCATGATTCAAAATAAGAAGAGTTATTGCTATTATAAAGTCTTTAAATGATTTCCACACTTTGGACCACATCTAACACCACATGCTTCACTCTTTTCTCAAAAAAAAAATAAAAAAAAAAATGAAGTTGATAAATGAGAGACGAATAGTGTACCAACTGTACCAGTGATAAATGAAAATGAAACTATTAGTGTATTTTGAAGTAAATAGAAGTGTTGTATTAAATTTTATCTGTGCCCATACTCTGTGCCCTTGTTGCATCTGTTTAGCCTTTTTTCAAATATACCACTTATAATTTTATATGATACAACAAATTCATCATGGAAGACTTTGAGGTTAATTAAGAGAGTTGGTTAGAAAATTCTCAAGCTTTCCTGAGTTAATTATCCCTGAAAGTGGCTTTATAGTCACTTACCCAAAAGTTTCAAGATCATATTACTGACACACAAAGAGTCAACTATCTTACAGAAGTATTAAAACTACATGAATAAAAATTATTTTAGAAACATTGCAAGACACGTGTTACACAGCCATTGAGTTGCCTCTTGAGCATTCACTGAGCAAATGATAATTTGCTGTTAACATAAAGCATTCCTTCAAATTTATCCCCTATGATTTTATTTTCAAACTGATATTGATGTATTTTATTAAGAGGAAGCAGTTGCAGTAAAATATGTCCAGATGTTACAAAATAGACTGTATTCATTTGTTCGCAGTGATGCATGGTTATGTGATTACTTAATTGTGGTTATAGACCAATGTACAAAATAAATCTGCTTGCAAAACAGTCTTCTACATCTCTAAATAAAACTTTATACAAAATTGAGTTACATTCAAAGAGTTTCTAATTTTAACAGAATGCTCTGTCTACAGTTAAGTACAATGATGCATGATACAGCACTTAATTAATTTATTGTTCTGGATATGTGTACAACATGAATCTGCCTGCACACGTAATGTATAGTCATTAGTACAACATTCTGTAAGTTGTTAAATCTGTGTTGTAGGATTAATCTTCCACAGGCCAAACCTCACAAGTGTATAACTCATGTATGAGACATCTATGGCTTGCTATCTAACTACCATGTTTAGTTACAGTTTAGCATCTTGTGCATGCAACTAGAAAGAGAATTTTTTTAAATGAGTTTTGTATCCATTATTTATGAAGAGAGACCAGGGACATCTTACATGTTAAGGCATTCTTTCTTGAGTCAGAACTTTACTTTTAAGAAAGCAAGGTGTACCTAGGTAGTTCTTTCTGAATAAATGTAGCTACTTGGCAGCTTGCTGAAATTGCATTTCACTCATGTAAAACCTCATCTTCATTTAGTTTTTGTATTTTGAGTATATTTTTGATGTTGCTGCTCTCATAAGACCTTCTGTTGTTGATGAAGTGCAGCAAGTTTTCTTACCTATTTATATGTTAAGCAAGATTTAGCAGCATCTGCTTAGCTCCAGTCATAAAATTTTTGATATTTCTATATATTCACCTAGTGAATTGATTATGCAAGTGTATATGTTATTTAACACTGATATACTGCATGAAATGCATAAGCCGAATATGAGAATTATTTGCATCCAAGTGACAGGGATGCTCCATGCTTTACTCTCATTAATTCTCAATAGAAAATTCTGAAGATGAAGCCTGAAATCCAATAACAAACATCATATTTTCTGTTTTTAGATATCTTATCAAAAATGTTCTCAATAATTTTGTGATTGACATATCAAAGGTAAGTTAATTTCAATGCTGTGCCAACTAGTCATAGAGAAGCAACAATTTACACATCAGTAAGCAAATCAAACTTTGCTTAAGCTATGTTTGTTAATCTAATGGAGCTGCAGAATCTGCTTGACGATGTGTAATGGAAATATTTTATTTTTGCAGGGATCACTGCATATTTTGGAAGTGATGGCATTCTGCCACATTGCTTATTGACAGTTCTATGCACAGCTAGCTTTTTTTTCATTCTGAATCTGAAATTGTTTAGAGTTGAGGTTTTACAATGAATGTGTTGTATTGAAGCTTTTTGATTTGCTATTCATATGTATATATTGTACTTATCTCTTGAAACATTTTTTTGTTTTTGTTTGTGTGTTTTGTTCGTGGGGCTCTCGCAACTCTCCAACAGAAGACAAACTTAACAAGACAGGTGTAGACAGGAGCTCTACAGTTATTGCTAAAGATCCAGAAGGTAAAGAAGACAAAATATATCATTAGTGGTTTCTCACAAAATGATTACTTTCTCAGATTTCAAAATCTTGCTTAGATGTTGTTTCTGCATTTATAAGGATGTTCTAAGAAGCAGAATTGTGAAGTGTGTGGAAAAAGTCTTTCCTCCATGCTAGCACTGGTCCCTAGATATTTTCCTGGGTGGTTCACACTAGTTTCAACAGTTACATATCTTCATTAATGCACACACATTGCTTGTTTATTAGAAATTAATTGGTTCTTAAGTAACTTATAAACTCCCACTTTGATTCAAGGCAAGTTAATTTTTTAAATATAATATCTAATATTGTAAGCAGTGAGATGAAAAAAATTGCATGACAAATTATAACAGTGTCTGCTGTGCAACTAACAACTCATAATTTTGCTTCTTGTTTCACAACAAAGAAACTTCCTTACAGAGTACAGATGAAGTTTTGATATTTCACAAGTTTTGTTGATGAAAAGGTACACTACAACAATTTGACTTACTTTCATTAGAGTTTTGTTATTTTCAAATTATGCTTAATAAATTTATGCAGGCTGAAACAGGAAATGCTTGGATAACTTTCAGGCTTTCATTGATTATCACTTTTTTTATTATTTTTCTGATATATGGAACTTGAATTTCTTGTATATCATACAGCAACATTTATTCTAAATGCGCATGCAACATCTTAATTGGAAAACATTATGCCTGTTGAGGAAATATGTATTTGTATAATGTCAGTTTTAACTCCCTCTATTATGGGATATCCTTCATTTTTCTTTTCTGATTGGGCCTTACAGAAATGCTTGACATCATTTCACGCACTGTAATTCTCTATGCTTCTGCAAAAATGATCTATAAGGATGCCGATCAATGCTGCTAACATGTTTTCCTGTTAAAATTTATTAATAGTTCCTCTTAAACTGAAACAGCATAATAATTCTAATGTTTAAAATCTAAATCTTTGATTAATAATTCTTTGTATTGTTTTTTACTACCTAGTTGAACTGTCAAAAGATAATTTAGGCTCTCAGCACATTGTAACACATCTATTTAGCTAGAAGGGAAGGACTATCTAAATGTGTTCATTTCCCAACAAAATGATATTTGTTGTTTCCTTTTTAATTTTTGGAGAAACATATTCAATAGTTGATAAATTATGAGACAAAATTTCTAACCAAAGTTTACTTTCAAAAAGTGAAATGTATAATACTGCCGACGAACACACAAACATAAAAATGGTACTCTTCCTGACTTTTGGAATTAGCAAAGTAATAGTTTGTTACTAGGGTAGGAAAGAGGGATATATTGAAGAAGGTTAAAAAGAAAGGGCAGCTCACTCAGACCACAGGATCAGAGGTATCCAATTGTACCAAGTCCTCAGTAGAGGTGGGACCTTCTCATATTGGGAAATTAACAGAGCACTCACTGAATGGCAATAGCTGGACATGCATAGTTAATAACATGTCTCTAAAATGATCATACCAAGAAATAAGCACTCTGCAATGTGTTTTGAAACATATGCAGACCTTCTGAAAGTATAAGCAGGACTGTGCACAATGAAATTTGCTTTTACTGCTTCCCTAGGCAGCAGTTGCTGTTAAGATAATTCATTACCTTTTATGTCCATTGTTCATGCGCTGTAATACTTTATGGTTTTGTGGAATATTTTGAAATGTCAGCACTTCAGATTGCAATGGATATGTCAATCTGATCAATGCCATATGTATATCACTAATAGATCATGTTTTCAATCGATGCTACTTTTCTTTGTTATGGTGATAACCACACACAATTCACACTACTACTTTTTTTTGCAAATACTTTAAAACATAATACAAATTAATAATGGAGATAGGGCACTTGGAGACAGATCAAATAGGTTTTGTTGAGGTTCTGTTGCCCTCGTAAATGATTTAATTGCTGGCAGTATCATGTCTGTTAATATGCTGAAATACTTTGAGCTCTGACAAAATTTTCATCTTTCTTCACTTTTGGAAGCTTTGCCACAGTATTGACAGATTTTGTTGTAATGTAATACAAGAAAGTCATAGTTTCTCAAAATATATATATGATAACAACCATTCTTGGATATTTTTGATGAGTTTGGATAATTTTAGATAAATTTTGTGGAAATACAGTCAGTTATTGGGATTTATTTTGTTTATCAGTTTGTGACAAAGTTACTGTATGTTTTCGTACCTTTCAAGTGAGAGTATTCACAGCAGAAATTAAAAATTCATAATACTGAACAGTAAAGAGACAGATATACAGCATTCTATAACATCTATTACAAATAATAATGTCATGTTTGAGAATCTATTGGAATGAAGATATATGGCATCATGACAAATATGTTTATTTGGTGAGCAGTTGTGCTATGCTAAAACAAGCATTGATGTGAAGCTGGTACTAGTGGTGATTGGATAAAAACTCTGTTCATTAGAGTAAGAAAGCCACAAAACAATGGCAGTGAATGTTAGGTAAAATCTGTTGTTTAGAATAATATTTTCAAAGGTACTGTGTTAGAAGAACACAGTACATATGATATTTGATTATTGTATTACTGTGATACAAAATATCTTTCAGGCACATTTGGATTTCTCATTAATTCTGTAGTGCATTTCGTGTGGTACACCCATACTGACAGTGCAGTGCATTCTTCCTGTTGTTAGGACAATAACTGATCATTTTTAAGACTGTGTATGTAAATGTGTGTGTTACTAACTTTCAAACATGTTTAATGCATTTGGTCTTTCAATGTTCTGTGTCGAGATCATAAAGTGATATGTGTAAAAACTCCAGTGGTTTGACTGTAGGGAAAATCAGGACTCTTGCATTAAGGAGCAATTGCTGAAATGTAAGGCTGCAATTCAGAGGGAACGATGAACTGTTTACTTCCAGACTATATCAAGAGTAACACTGACTGCTTCTGAGTAGAAGATTCTGCTTTCAGAAATTATTATAAAAGTTCAGAGGAATTAAGGAAGGGATAACTGCAAACAGTCCTGTAAATTTAACTAAACAAAATAATTGTAAGCTTTCAACTGCTATGCAATTCTTCAGCCACCTCATTACATTAAGAGTTATTGAAACAGAAAAAGAGTGCAAGAATTCCAGCTAGTGAAACAGAAACAGTTATAACAAGGAATAATACATGTACCATGTAAAAAAAAAGGCACACACACACACACACACACACACACACACACACACACACACACACCGTTCAGTCTTTAACTGTGAAATACAATTTTGAATCCTATCATCACAATAAACATAGCAAACAAGAAGAATAAAGAGGAATATGGCTCTCAACCAGTGCTAGTTAAAGATCATTTTTGCATACAAGCAACATATCATTGGTTGCTCACTCAGATATTAGTTGGCGTGGCTTGGGCTCTTGGTAAGAGCACTTCTGGTACCTTCTAGGTTTAGCACCAAAACTGGCCATAAATGTTGTTTTGGCCTTAAAATGCTTTCCTCTCACCTTAACCTGATCTTAATTTATGCACATAATTTGTGTCACTAGTATGTATTCCCTAGATTTCCTCTTTGTATGTTTTTTTCGTGTCTCATTTTCTTTTCTGTTTCTTTCTATCCATTATCTAAACGCCCATAGGTGGACATTAATATGTGCTGTGTCCACCCAGAGTTTGAACTCTGCTTTGAAAAATTTCAGTAGATACAGATGTAGATTTAGGTGTAGGTGTAGGTGTCTGAATACCTGTGGACAAATGGCAGTTCATTCTTCTTCAACAGCCACACCAGAGAAGGTGGTGATGTTGGCCACTGGAGTCTGGAGTGAAGGTAACATTCTAATTCATACCAAAGGTGTGCCATTGCATTCAAGTTGAGACTCCAGTCATTCCAGTCCATTTCAGAAATAGTATTGTCCACAGATCATTGCCTCACACATGCTGCTTTATGACAGGGTGCTTTGTCATGCTGATATAAACACTCATCATCTCTGAACTGTTCCTCTATTGTACACAGTACACTTTGCTATAAAATATGTTCATATCCTTCTCCATTTAGAATTTTCTTGAGCATGATAAGGGGACCACACTTGAAGCATTAAAAAATGTGTGCACACTTTACCACCACCACCACCACCTCCCAGTGGACTCACCACTCTTTGGTGTGTACATGCCGAGCCTTTGCAGCACTACTTCACTTTCTGTGCTGCTCCCTTAGGGACTGAGTCATATGCCTTCTTTAGAAAACTGAAGTTCTTGGCAAAACTCTGTATGGATTTGCCCTGTCCACCCATCTTACTTTCCCTGTCCTTCCTCCACTTTGGCATTTGAGGTTTTTGCTTTCCTTATTTTGCTCCATTCCTGAAGGCTGGCCTATGTATTTGACACATAAAAGGTGACTGGGTAAACCATAATAACCAGCCCTGGGTGAACAAGTAGGTTTCATACATACCCCCTGGTAAAGGCCAGGTCCAAGGAGGTGTGGTTGCATGAGCTGTTACCTTTGTCTATGCTGATTGGTCCCTCTGTCTGGAGACCGGGAGGTGCGAACTGAGGTGCAGACTATCACCTAAGGCAGGTGAACCCCCCCCCCTCCCCCCAAAGGGGGAGGCCCCAACAGGAAGGAGCATGAGTGACTGCAGTTCACCGCTTCATGAAACAGGTGGATAAAGAATTAGTACCAACCCACACCCTGTTCCTCACATTTGAGCATGTGGTATTTCCATCAAAAATTAAGGCTGGCTACGAAGCTCTATTAGTGCCATATCATATATCCCAGATTGCATGCGTTGCTATAGATGTCAACACTACAACCTTATACATGAATCTTGTGAAAATGTAGCCAAATGCATAACCTGTGGCAGGGATGCTCATGAGGGTGAGTGTCCCCCTCCTTCCCCGCACTGTAACAACTGCAAAGGTGATCATGCTGCTTCCTCTCATGGCTGTCCAATCTACCTCAATGTGAGAGCCATTCAGGAGATCTGGATGAAATAAAAGGTTCCTGGTCACATTACTTGGAAAATTTTGGCCAGCTACAAACCTTTTACACTACCCTCTGACAGTCCTTGCAACATCCCAACTCCTGAAGAACATGGCTACCAGACTTGCTGCTTCCAGTTTAGTGCCACGGTTGGGAAATTGTTTAGCTCCAAGGTCACACCCTCATCTTCATCTGCTACAGGTGCACCCCATTCCAAAAAAACCTTCACCTTTGCCAGCAAAATACCATTCCTTGCAAGCAGAATCACAGAAATCCAGAAAGGAGTACTCCCGTGATGACTTTCTGCACACATCTAGCCAGCCAGAATCTGAGTCTGCACCTGAAGAGATCCAGTCAGATCCAGTAGAGGTGAATTACAGGTCCTCTTGTGATCACACTGTCCAGTTGTTTTCTGCCTCCAGGAAACAAAATTACACCATCACAATCACTTTCACCTTCCACACTTCACTTCAGTCCAGTTTGACCTTAACCCTGAGGTGGGGACTCCAGCTCATGGGGGAATCATATTGCTCATTCGAGATGTTGTCAATAGTCACACCATTTCCTTGCACACACAGCTTCAAGCAGTTGTGTCTATCTTTCCCTTCCTGGTTTCACCTTCTCTCTTTGCACCATCCTCTCACCCTCATCTTCTGCTGTCACCAGGACAGACATTTTGCAACTTATTGCTGAACTTCCCTCCCTTTTTGCTGCTTGGCCACTTCAGTGCCTATCATCCCCTTTGGGCTCTCCATGCCCCTGTCCAAGAGGCTCTCTCCTAGTAGATATCTTCAACCAGCTCAGTCTAATCCGTTTGAACGTTGATACATCCACATTTCTTTCTGATTCCATTCACTCCTTTTTCCACTTGGACTTTTTGATTTGTACACTCAACTTGCTTGTCGTCTCGAGTGGTCTGTTCACTCCAACACGCACTTGAGTGACCATGTCCCCTGTATCATTCATTTGCTAATGCCTATACCATCTGTATGTCCACCCAACTGGCAGCTTTCTAAAGCTGACTGGCAGCTCTACTCCTCACTGGCCACTTTTGTTAAACACCATTTCCCCTGTATTGATGACCAGGAAGAATGACTTGCAGCCGGCCGCGGTGGTCTCGCGGTTCTAGGCGCGCAGTCCGGAACCGCGCGACTGCTACGGTCGCAGGTTCGAATCCTGCCTCGGGCATGGATGTGTGTGATGTCCTTAGGTTAGTTAGGTTTAAGTAGTTCTAAGTTCTAGGGGACTGATGACCACAGCTGTTAAGTCCCATAGTGCTCAGAGCCAATAACTTGCAAACTCTTACTACCACGTAATGTTCCATATCTCGCACCTCTTTCTAGGCACAATGTGCCCCATCTGCTGGTAGACTGAGGCATGCTGCAATGAAATCCACACACAGAGATGAGCTCTCTGTATTTTCAAATGCCATCACACTATGGTGAAATGTACCCATTATAAAAAGATACATGCCCAGTTTCACTGCATTTTCATAGATTGCAAAAAAGCTAATTAGCTTTCTTTTCAAAGCTCTTTTAACAGTTTTACTCCTTCTTCTGTTGTTTGAGATAATCTCCTCAGCTTTCACGGACCACAGTTCATTCTCCTGTTCCTGGCCTGACCATAGCGAACGTGGTCATTGTAGGTCCACAAGATATCTCCAACACCGTAGGCTGATATTTTGCAGGCATTTTGAGTTCTGTCCACTACCATCCTGCCTTCTCCCCTTTGAAATGGGTGACAAAGGAAAGGACAATATCTTTCTCCTTTCAGAAATGTGATCATTACAGTACTATGATGGAACTTAAACATGCACTCTCTTTGTCCTGGTCATCTGCATCGGGACTGGATGGCATTCTCATTTTGATGTTGTAACATCTATCCTTTCTCCTCCATACATATAACTGCATTTGGACAGATGGCACATATGCCAGTTGCTGGCATGAGGTCGTTGTCATTCCCCTACTTAAGCTTGACAAGGAAAAATGCCTTCCTTCCAGCTACCATCCAATTTCCCTCATAAGTAGCGTCTGCGAGGTGATAGAATGCATGATTAATGGTCCACTGGGGTGGTGGCTCAAGCCTTGGAATCTCCTCACTAACACTCAACATGGATTTTGTGGGTACTGCTCCGCAGTTGATCATCTTTCACCTTGTCAACTCATATTATGAACATTTTTTTGTGGAAGTGCCAAACTGTGGCTGTGTTTTTTGATTTGGAGAAGGTGTATGGCACTTTCTGAAGAACAGGTATCATCAATATTATGTATGAGTGGGGCTTCTAGGGCTGCCTGCCCCTTTTTATCTGGGAATTTTTAAAAGATTGTGTTTTTAAGGTTTGTGTGGGCTCAGCCCTGTCAGACACTTTTGTTCAAGTGAAAGGATACCTTAGGGTTCTCTGCTTAGTGTCTTTTTATTTGCCATAGTGATTAACCATATTACAGATTGTCTCATGCTGGGTATCTCAGGCTCTCTTTTTTGTTGGTGACTTTGTGACTATTGTAGCTCTCAACAAACCTTCTAGTTGAGTGGTGTCTTCAGCAGTGTCTTTATCACCTTTACTCATGGAACAAGAACAATAGCTTCCACTTTTCCACTGACAAAACTGTCTGTATGAACTTCTGGCAGTGCCAGAGTTTCTTCCCCTGTCCTTACATATTGGCCCATCCTCCTTCTGTTTGTGCAGACAACAAATTTCTTGTGACTCAAGTTTGATAGGAAGCTCTGTTGGTCTTCCCACATCTCTTACCAGGCAGCTCGTTGTACTCGCTCCCTCAGTGTTCTGTGTATTTTATGCTGTACCTCATGGTGAGTGGATCAGACCATCCCCCTCCACTTATATCGGTCTCTTGTCTGTTCAAAAACAATATTCATCTGCATGTCCATCTATCTTACATCATCTTAACACCATCCACCACTGCGGGATATGCTTAGCCACCGGTGCCCTCTGTACTAGTCCCGTTGAAAGTCTTTATGCTGAGGCTGCTGGCTTACCATTTCCTACTGGTGGGATATTCTCCTCAGTCGTTACGTGAACTGTCTTGTCTTCTGTGCCCAGGCACCAACTTAAGCTCCCTTTTTTGATGATTCCCTTGACCACCAGCTTTGCTTTTATGCTCCCTGCCATGTTCCCCATGGGTGTGAGCTCTTCACTGCCCTGGCTTCATGCTTAGGTATGTGTTTACTTTGGACTCCATTCACTTCCTAAGGATGCTACTCCTGGTTGGTGTTTCGCAGTGAGTTTCTCGCACTTTGCATGCGGCTTGGGGACAGAGTCTTCATCTATACCAATGGTTCCAAGACTGACCATTGTGTCAGTTGTGCCTTTGTACTTGGTGGTGATCGTTTTCAATATTGACTTCTTGAGCAGTGCTCAGTTTTTACTGTGGAGCTCTATGCCCTTTCTCAGACCACTCAGCACGTCCGTGACATGGGCTTCCAAATTGTGTCTTCTTCTCAGATTCTTTCAGTGCTCTTCAGAGCCTTCATCTGCTGTATTCAGTCCATCCTTTAGTACAGCAGATCCAGGAATACCTCCGCTTGCTTACTGTTGGGGGAACCAACGTGGTGTTCCTGTGGCTTCCGGGTCACATTGGCATGCCATGGAATGAGGCTGCTGATACTGCTGCAAAGGCTGCAGCTCTCCTTCCTTGGTCTGCTATTCATTCTGTTCCCTCAGATGATCTTCATGTCACCATCTGTCAACATGTGGTATCACACTGGAGTGCACAATGGTCTTCTCTCCAGGGAAGCAAACTCAGGGACATTAAACCTCTTCTAATAGAATGATCGACTTCCACTCGCCCCTCACGCCGCAAGGAAGTCCTTTTAGCCTGGCTGCATATAGGATACTGTCATTTTAGTCACCAACATTTATTAAGTGGTGAGCCTGCCCCATTCTGTGCTAGCGATGTCAATCCTTGACGGTGTGCCATTTTCTGATCTAGTGCCCATTTTTTAACTGTTTACATTTACATCTATGTTTACCGTCTACTTTCTCAGATGTTTTAGTGAACGACACCCATTCTGTCAAGCACGCCTTACTTTTTATTTATCACAGCAGCATGGCAAGGCAAATTTGATTTCACTTAGGACACCCATGTCCTTAGCTGCTTCTCTCTTAAAGTCCTTTTTTGGCCTCAGGTTTTTAAATAGTACTTGGTTTTTCTTACATTATGATACGGGCACTTATGACGATAGCAGTTTTACACCTTAAAGCACCAACCAACATAACTAAATAAATAAGTAAATAAAGAAATGTAACAACACCATCTCTTCCATACTTCAGTGTTGGACTGTAAATCATGGGAGTAAAATTCTCCAGGTATTTTCCAAACCCAGTCTCTGCCATCAGATTGCCACAGGATGTTGCGTAATTCATCACTCCAAATCATTCATTTCCAGCCATCCACTGTCCAGTGTAATTGCTCATTACACCATTCAAGCTTTGCTTAGCATTGTCTATAGAAATGTGTCCCTCACGAGGAGCTGCTCGACCATTGCAGACCATTTTTCTTAACTCCCTACACACTGTCATTGTGATAGCTGGACTGCTGGCAGTACTTTGGAACTGACAAGTTTGTTTAATCTGTGGGAGAGTGTCACAGAGGTACTGAAGAACTGAACTGTCAGATTCTTGAAATCAGATGTAAACTATGCCAAAAAATCTATGAATAAAGTTTCAAGACCTGGCTTTAAATGATTACCCTAGGGATATACTACAGCCATCTACACTTTGCTCACGTAGGTATCATGAGGATAAGATTAGAATAATTACTCTTGCACAGCGGCATTCAGACAATCATTCTTCCCATGCTCCGAACATGGATGGAAGAGGAAGAAATTCTAATAACTATTATAATGGGACATGCCCTCTACCATGCGCTTCATGGCAGTTTTCAGAGTATGGTGAAGATATAGAAGTAGCTGAGTGATACATCCTGCTGATGTTATGTAATTCTTACAACCACCCTCCTCAGTGCTCGGAGGTCCCCCTCTGTCAGTACATGTGATCTTGCTGGTCTTGGTTTAGCTGTTGTGTTCCTTCTTGTTTCCATTTCACAATCACATCACCAGCAGTCAACTTGGGCAGCTTTAGAAGTGTTGAAATGTCCCTGATGGATCTGTTGCTCAAGTAACACCCAACGACTAGCCTATGTTCAAAGTCACTGAGCTCTGCTGTTAGTGCTTCTCTACTGACAGCACAATGCTCCCCACCAGCTTTTATACTGATGAGTCTACCTCTCATGATATCTAGTGGTCAATTCCACATGACATTGAGGTGTCCGTGAACTTTTGATCAAATAGTGTATATACCAGTACCCATTTCCTTTTGTTGGTTTCTCTGCTCATAATGTCCTTTATATTATTTTATTCTATATATTTTCAGTACTTTTTTATTTTTGCTTATTACCAGAGCCATCCAGACAGTAAAAACATTTGTGCATACAATCCATACACCATTCTTGTGGCAGCCACTCATTAGTTTTTGGTGATCACTGTGATGCGAACAGTTGCCACATGGAGCCATAAGTTGGACCTTGTCACATGCAAGTGCAGAGAGAGCTGTGACCAAAGATGTGCTGGTCAAAAACCCTGCCTGCTGTGAGATGCAAGGTGTTATTTCTTTTCTGCAGTCAGAAAATGTTAGACCCTGTGATGTTCACAGAAGACTTGTTACCATTGATGGCAAAAGTGTAATGAATGCAATCATTGTCTGAAAGCGGTGTATAAAGTTTATAACAGTGGGAAAACAGATGTTCATGATGCAGAGAGACCAGGGCAACTTTCCACCATCACAGATGCATTGAAACAAAAGGTAGATCATATCATTCGAGAGAATCCATGATTTATCATTAGTGATGCACATGAACAATATCAGGAACTGTCTCTTTCAATTGAGCACAAAACTGACACTCAGCACTTAGGGTAACACAAAATCCATGCACGATGGGTTCCATGCATGCTCTTGGGTGACCAGAAAGCTGCAGGAATGAGTGCTGCATTACCATTCTTGGAATGTTAGGAAAGGAATGGCAACACATTCATTGACTAGATTGTTAGGAGATGAAACATGGGTTCTCATAAGACACCACAATGAAGTGGCAGTCTGTGGAGTGGCACTATCCTCAGTCACCACAGAGCCATGTAAGTTCAAACAAATTGCATCAACTCAAAACCTGATGGCTTCTGTATTCTGGGACAGTGAAGGAGTCCTGCTCATCGATTTCGTGCCCCACAACACAACAGTCAGTAGGTCAATAGTATTGCCTACTGTGTTACGCTAGAATGTTTGTGTCAGTCTATCTAGAACTGCCAAAGAGGCAAGATCTTGCATGGAATTGTTCTATTTCATAAAAAAGCACATTTGTATACTGCATGGTAGGCACAAGCCTTGCTGCAAGAACAATTCTGGTGGGACGTCCTCGAGCACCTTCTCTACAGTCTGGACCTCTCACCATTGGACTTTTTGCTCTTTCAAAAATTGAAGGAGCATTTTTCTGGTAAACATTTTACAAATGATGAAAACCTGAAGGATGCTGTCATAATCAAACTGAATAGTCAGATGGCTACATGGTATGAAGTTTCTGGGTGGCCCTCATATTATTCCCCTCTACCTCCTGCCCTTTTAAGCATTTATTTACCATTTACTCCTGTTCACATTTTTTGCCTTATGAGTTTAGTTCTCAACTTTTAACTTTTGGCTTTTACTCTATTGTTACTTTCAAATTTTTTGTAGTTTGGGACTCTCCTGAAATAGGATTTAAAAATCTTTAATGCTTTCTCATTACCTCTGCATTTATTTCTGCTTTTTACTGTTTGGTGAGTTCAAAACTGAATGAATTTTTAAACATTCTGTACTGTTTGTTAGCTTATTTATAGTCCTTTGGATTTTAGGTGGTTTATAGCTGATTAATAACAGTTGATTATTATTACACTCCATTAAAATAGTTACAGACATCTGTTGGTATTTACCCTATTTCAGAATCTTGATTTACTGTTTCATGACCATTATGTCACACAAATAAACATCTGTGATTTTAATGTGATGTTTCAAAATGTAAATTTTTAAAAAATCTAATAGAGAAGACTGAACTTCATGCATTCTCAATGATTAAATTTAATTGTGAAATTAAATCTATCATTTAAATAATAGGAAATAGACCTGAATATTTTTATTTATAAGTTGATGTGATTAACACATAGATTTTCAGTTTTGCCTGTCTTCAGTTTTTATCATTGTGAAACAGATTCAAAAGAAGTTTGGTAGTAGAATATGCAGTATAATTTTGTAGGCAGAATTTTTACTGATACACTAGATTGCCACAATACTGCAGGACCCACATTATGAATTGGAAATTTGGAAATGCAGTGTAAACTTCGTTCTGCATTCATTCAGCTTGCTGGTGTATTTATGCTTCATACACAGAAGCCTTACACTTGTTTTCTGATGTGAGCATCAGTTTATGTAGTCAGAGAACACAGTTCCAATCACACTTTTTTTTCTGGCTATGCAATGAAAGCAGCATGGGAGTCCAGCAATGACAAACAACACATTGAAAGAGAATGGAATATTTTGTCAGCATTTTAATACCCACTTTATTCAAGCACAGTAACTCTCATTATTCGACATTCCTCCAATACTCATATATAAAAATAAAATACTGCCCAACTAGAGAAACATGATTTATGTCTGATGTTGGAGAGTTATAGTATCTTCTGTTGTGTGTGTGTGTGTGTGTGTGCGTGAGAGAGAGAGAGAGAGAGAGAGAGAGAGGAGGGGGAGAGCTGAATTAGCTGTATATTGAGGATAAAAAAAAAGCATCATGTCTACTAAAAAATGGCAAAAGATTTTACTGTTGATGGCCAAGCCTTAATTGCACATTTATTACGAAGTGCTTGCTGCATAATTGTTATGCCGCATGATATTTGCATATCTCTGTTCCAACTATTTTAAGTTAGTGCTACGTATTATGTTATATTCATCCTGCAATTTATATTTAAGTTCTTCAACTTTTCATCTTACTGTAGTTACCCGACGTGAGGACAGATAAAAATACTATATGATGTTCTTCCACCCAGTTCGGAGTAACTAGAACAGTTCCCGTGTAAATCTCTTTCATTGCCATTCATGTCTTCTAATTACAATTTATTTTTCTCATTATATTAAAACCTGTATTTTATTATATTTAAAAACAAAGATGATGTGACTTACCTTACGAAAGTGCTGGCAGGTTGATAGAAACACAAACAAACACATTCATACACACAAAATTCAAGCTTTCGCAACCAATGGTTGCTTCGTCAGGAAAGAGGGAAGGAGAGGGAAAGACGAAAGGATGTGGGTTTTAAGGGAGAGGGTAAGGAGTCATTCCAATCCTGGGAGCGGAAAGACTTACCTTAGGGGGAAAAAAGGACAGGTATACACTCGCGCGCACACACACACATATCCATCCGCACATACACAGACACAAGCAGACATTTGTAAAGGCAAAGAGTTTATATAGAAATAAAATACTGCCCCACTGGATTACAAACCTAGAGAAACATGATTTGCCTTTACCTTTACAAATGTCTGCTTGTGTCTGTGTATGTGCGGATTGATATGTGTGTGTGTGTGTGTGTGTGTGTGTGTGGTTGAGTGTCACCAGTGTCATAGTTAGTGCAAATGCATTTCCAATATAACATGTGTGACTATTTAGGCCTCATCCAATCAAAATCAAAATTCATCCATGACCTGCATTAACAAGAAATGCAATACTTCTTCAGCACATTATGTGTTACACTTTACTGTACATTTATACCTGTAAAGTAGATGTCCCATATGTTGTCTGCACTCATTTCTGCAGTGAATTCCAAATTCTTTCAAATACCCTCTGATTATCTCATAGATCTTCGCAATACTCTGTACAATTTATGGTCCCAGTGATTCCACTGTGTCAATGAGAATGTTCTACATTTAACTTTTCAATGACCACAAACAGGAAAAACTAGGGGTTGGGGTTAGGTGATCTTCTAGGCCAAGATATATACCCTGCTTGAGCTATCCATACTAGCTTGTTAGATGTCATCTTAAATTAACAGCAGAATGAGCAGGTGTCCCATAGTCCATCTACCACAGGGTCCATGTCAAGTCATCCAGGCCATGAGAATCATTATCTAGTTGTAAACTGAGATTTTGTGTACTGCTTTTGTATCTAATATCATGAACTTTTGCCAATTTTTATTGCTTTATATACATTCTGTTGGCAGCAATTGTTGAAAGTTTGATGCAATGCATTACTTCAAAGCAAACAGTAAAAATTTGAAAATTGTCTGCAGTTTTTAAACAAAAAATAGTATGCTGGCAGTTTTATCCCTGAATATCCTTTCAGACATGTAGTTTCTGAAAACATGTTAGAATTGTGCAGTTAAATGTATATGCCATAACCAAATTGAGGACCCTTTGTTCAGAGAATAAGTATGGTCTGTTGCTGTCGTGGTAACAACTTCACACAGAATATGAGAGAAAGAAACATCACAGACATCATTATCAGGCCAATTGAAGGACATGGATGGTCCATGAGGATGCATGAACCTTACTGTAACATCATCTTCATAATTCAACTTCTCAACAATTCCCAAATACCAAGAAGAGTCATATGCACATGCAACATAGCAGTTGGGCTGCACAGTGCATTCTGACATTAGTGGCAGAAGTGCATCTGAGAAATCATGCACGATACTAAAATCCATATCACAGCTCAGCCTTTTTGCTCCAATCTTGGTTGATGATATTGGTACAATGTCATGCATAGATCATGTTCCAGGAATTGTTTGTGCACTTGTGAAATGCTGAGCAAGATAATGTCTGACTTGTACCATTTCATCTTTTGAAACAAAGGAAACTGAAAAGCCTTGCAGGTTCTCGTGACAGAATTCAAATACCTGTGAAGCTGTAAGTATTCGATCATTATAAACTCTTTGCAAACTTATTTTTGTGACAAGTTTTTTAACACTGCCACCAATACCATCACAGGGAGATTTTCCATGGCTGGTAGCAAAATAGTAACAGCTGCACTTTATGTTGAAGTTGTATTCATGGTAGCAGATATTTCTGAAATTCTTACAATTTTTATATTGTGCAGCACAAGCATCAGTGAAATATTCAACATATGCAAGATGAATGTCTGAAAATTCACACTTAAAACAATTCAATACAGTCTTCTGAGTCTGGTACACCAAGGAAACATCATGTTCTAGATCATAAGAAACAATATAATTCCTTTTTGCATGCAACTGTTTGCCCTTCTTGTAATATATATGGACAGCATGAATAGTGCAGCTGCCATTGTTCCAATGATACCACTGTACTTCATCTTGAACAACAAAATTGAGATTTTCACTGAAATCCATTAAAATTAACACTGATCCTTCATCAGGTGTTTCCTTCTTCGTTTTCATATCATCAGATTGTGATTGAGAAATAAAAGAGTGTGGAGTAAGTTTTTTAATTTTCTTAATTAATGTGTCACAGAATTCTGATAGAGAAGTGATTTGAACATTCTATCAGTTGATAACCATTGACTGTACTGAACAATCTCATCAAGTGGGTTTGAAGCAATGAACTGGTGGGGCATTTTTCACACAGACAAAGCATACGGTCTCGGTTATGCAGAACTAGCACTCCTGGTTCGCAGGAGAGCTTCTGTGAAGTTTGGAAGGTAGGAGACGAGGTACTGGCAGTATTAAAGCTGTGAGGATGGGGCATGAGTCATGCTTGGGTAGCTCAGTTGGTAGAGCACTTGCCCGCAAAAGGCAAAGGTCCCGAGTTCGAGTCTCAGCCCGGCACACAGTTTTAATCTGCCAGGAAGTTTCAGTGTGAATGTTACTTCAAAAAGTTGTGGTTGCAAAATACTGATGCGAATTTTCTGCAGATGAATGGAAAAACTGCTACAAGCCACGCTCAGGGGAAATTCATTTTGGGTTCTAGAGAAATGTAGAACCACCCCAGGCAATACTCACCCTACAATTTACGTTAGAAGAGAGTTTAACAAAAGGCAAACCTACTGTTATGGCATTTGTTGACTTAGAAAAAGCTTTTCAACATTTTTGACTGGAATACGCTCTTTGAAATTCTGAAGATGTCAGGGATAAAATACAGGGAACGAAAGCATTTATGCAGCTTGTATAGAAATCAGAATGCAGGTACAAGATTCATAAGACATGTAAGGAAAGCAGTAGTTGAACAGGAAGGGAGGCAGAGTTGTATCCTATCCCCAATGTTCAATCTGTACATTGAGCAAGCTGTAATGAAAAGCTGAGAGAAATTTTGAGAAGAAGTTGGTATTCAGGGAAAAGAAATAAAAACTTTGAATTTGTTAGTGACACAGCAGAGGACTTGGAACAACAGTTGCCTGTAGTGGACAGTGTCTTGAGATGAGGTAAGAAGATGAGCATCAACAAAAGTAAAACAAGGGCAATGGAATGTAGTTTAATTAAATCAAATGATGCTGAGGGATTTAGATTAGGAAGTGAGACACTAAGAGTGGAAGATGAGTTTTGGTTTTTAGACAGCAAAGTAACTGATGACGACCAAATTACAGAGGATAAATAATGCAGACTGGCTATAGTAAGGAAAGCATTTCTGAAAAAGAACAGTTTATTTGCAGCAAATATAAATTTAAGTTTTAGGAAGTCTTTTCTGGAGGTATTTTTCTGGAGGGTAGCCTTGTACAGAAATAAAATGTAGACAGTATACAGGGAGAGAATTGTAGCTTTTGAAATGTAATGCTACAGAAAAATGCTGAAAATTAGATGGGAGGGCATGTAATTAATGTGGAGGCACTGAATCATATGAGGGAAGAAAGATATTTATAACATAACTTGACTAAAAGAAGGTATCAGTTGAAAGAATAAATTCTGAGTCGTCATGGAATTGTCAGTCTCATTTCAGAGGGTAGAAGTGGGAGGGTTGGGGAGGAGGGGGTAAAATTGTAGAGTGAGACCAAGAAATGACTACAGTAAGCAGTTTCAAATACATGTAGGTTGCAGTAGTTATTTGGAGATGATGAGACTTGGACAGGATAGATCAATGTGAAGAACTGCAACAAACTGATATTCGAACTGAAGAACACAACAACAACACGTAGTAAGCCATCACAAATGTAAATAAAAGTAATTCCTGCTCAAGTTGTCATACTCATTAAAATGTGCTTTGTGTATTTGATATTAAATCATTATTCATGGATTCAAAGGTGCAAAATTATGTTAAGGATGTAACTTGTTCAGTACTTTAGTTCTTCGGAATATATATTCACTCAGTTGCACAATTTCAGCATATGTATCAATAAAAATAAACAATTTTTGACAATATGATGTAATTGGGTACATAAAACATGAAGTGGTGTCAGGAGAAAACATATATAAAGGTTAAGTAAATGTGAAAGCATTCAGAGCCAGTGCCTTCTGGCAGAAGGCTTGAAGGGGAATGAATAGGGATGAAGGAAAAGACTGGTGAGTTTTAGGAAATGGGGAGGGCTGGAAACTTGCCCAGAACCCTGGGTTAGGGGTGACATACTGGACGGGATGAGGAGGAGAGACTGATAGTACAGGACTGCAGCAGACAGACCCCAAGTCTCACCTCCTTATTCTGACCCCCTCCCCCCCACCTCTACCCAGTGAGATTAAAATTTCAACTTGGTCATTTATTATGGATAAAACTGCATAACTCTGTAATTATGAAATGACTAAGGCACCTTGATCAGTTAAAGAAATTATATTCACAGAAAATCTTTTGAGATACCACCAGTACCTTGTAATAAAATAACTGTGTGGATGGAGGTAGCCAATATCAAATTTTTCTACACAAAGGAATTTGTACTGGTAATGTGAGTATGTTCTGTATTCAGATTTATTTTATGAGACAAGATGTGTTGAAAGCATTATCATCCAATCTTTATTGTAGAAATTTATATTCAGAACTAGACAAATCATATTCCTCCACAAGTACTGTGACTCATGTCTATATGGAACTGCTGCTGTTTAGAAATATTTCTTTTAATAACTCCAAGTTAATTATTCTTTTCCTTTGTAGCTTTTCACAAATTTGATAATATTACTGTCTTTCTAACACCAGGCTTCATGCAGAAATGAACTGCAATACACTAATTTCAAGTCAGTTCTTGTTCATTTAGTTTTGTCTTCTGATTTGTAATGTATCCCTTTGTGTATAACAGGTATTAGATTTTATTTTATTTTCTTTAGGCTACAGCATCCATTATGTATTCTTAAAAGTGCTCTTTGTATATTATTCTTACAATGAAATACACATTTAGCATTACATTTCTGTTTTCTGATAAGATGTGTATTCATTTCATCCTGTGATTCAATAAGGCTTCATCCGTGGCACAACACCACCCTCCTCTCAACCGACTTTGGCTAAGGTGTTAACATCCGCTCTTGCAACATCTTCAGCGTCTTCAAGTGCAAAAGCTCCCGCTAACATGAGTGCAGCACTTTTGCAAGAGGTGCAAGGTACTTCAGTGTGCTTCAGCTTTTGCCTTTAACCTGCATTTTTTTCTATGCTCCACTAACTCAATTGAACTTACAGCTGCTAACATTGAGACTTTCACTTGGTTTAACCAGATGCTGTGGTTGTGTTCTTATATTTGATGTAATTTGTAACAGAGTAATTTAGTTAACTCATTAGATGTGTTTTATTCTGATGTAACCCTTCCCCAATTTTAGGTTAAAGTCTTTGATGGTTTGCTTTTATCAAAAAGTTTCTGATTATTCTCCAAGTGTGGTAGTTATATATTTTCCATGCATTTAATGAGATTATTTGGAGGTAATAACCTCTACAGCACTTGTTTTTACAATCAAAGCTTGAATGAAAGACATGTAAATTATGTACAACATGAGCATTCTTACTATCTCAAATATTCATGAAAAAATTTTCATCATTATTAACATTATGTGTATAAGGTGCAGTATGGATACTGCAATCGATCTCCACTACAGATGCCTAAAAAACAACAACACATATAGTAATTCCTTGCCTGATAGTAAAAACATCCGTTAGCTCTAACCGCCACCAGTGAGGGTAAAATAATTTTCTACTTCAGTAACTATTCCTTATGTTTTTAATCAGTTGAAGAGTATGTAGTAAATATATATATTTGATAAATTAAATGTAAATAAAACAGAAGTTTATATTTTATCTTTGTGTAATATATTTTGAAAAAGCTTGCATACTTTGCCTACTTTCATTCCATAATGTCATATGGTATAATATTTTGGGGTAACTCTTCAAGTCAAACAAAAGTTTTCAGAGTCCAAAAGCGTGTAATATGTATTATTTGTGGAGTAAATTCACGGACGTCCTGTAGAAACCTCTTCAAAGAACTGGGTATACTAACTACTGCCTCTCAGTATATTTACTCATTCATGAAATTTGTCCTAAATAATATATCTCTTTTTCCAACAAACAGCTCAGTTCATACATACAATACAAGGAACAAAAATGATCTGCACAAGAACTTAAAAGCACTTACTTTAGTTCAAAAAGGGGTCCACTACTCGGGAACACTCATCTTCAATAGTTTGCCAGTAAACATAAAAAATTTAGTTACAAATAAAGATCAGTTTAAAAGGAGCCTGAAAGACTTACTAGTGGCCAACTCCTTCTACTCCATTGACAAATTTTTAATAGAAACAAATGATGTATTGTATATATTCATACTATTAGTATTGTTATTTCAGCTTAAAAAAAAAAAATTGACATGTTCCACATCCATGAGGATCTCCTCAGCACGGATCTATGGAACGAAAACTAATCTAATCTAATTTAATGTAATCTTCATTAAATAACAGAGCAGTGAGAGTGTATTACAACTTTCATCTACATGATTATTCTGTAATTCACAATTAAGTGCCTGGCAGGGAGTCATAGAACTTGAGAGAGTTTTCAACTCACTTTTAACAATATCTGCACTAACAACACTTGTGAAACATTAGTTCTGCAACCTATAGTATGATAGTTTCCATTAGAATCCTTCAGAATAGTGGGATATTCAGAACTAAAACAAGTCTCCAAATCCCTAAACTGGAGAAAATGAAAAAAATGTGTGTTAATGGAACATACCTGAATCCTTGTTGTTTGTTGTTGATTTCACAATGTTTGCTTCTTGTAAAGGTAAATGTCAACAACCAATGAAAGAAACTATTACTGCAAGTTTGAAAATAGATTATAATATTATCAAAATAATACACCAAAAAGAAAACTATACAAATTAACAATGAAGTTGCACATCCAATTGATGAGTTTTTGTATGTTAGGTAACTGTAGACAATGACTGGATGGACAGTAAAATAAATAGATAGAAAAACCAGGAGTGCTATTTGAAAATCAAATAAAATCTTCTAAACAGATGTTCTGAAATAGTGAAATTTGCAATCTGTGCATTACCAATTTTGAGATGGACTTCAAACATGAAAATCTTTCAGAACTGAAGGTTTCCCATTAAGCAGTGTACAGATTGTTTTAGAAAATTATTTTGAGAGAGAGGAAGACAAACAAAGGAGACAAATTGAACTGTAAGGTGTAACTCTGAATTTAATGATAATGAAATAGTGTTGAGCAAGACATGTAATCTGATGAATGTATGGCTGATGAAAGAACTAAGTTCTTCACTGGATTCCAATGAATAAGAAGGAACTGAGAAGATGATCTACTGGTAGATGGGTACATGACATTAAAACATGCAGAAGCAATGTGGATGTGTGTAACTAATGACAGTAAAGCACAGAGAATTGTGGAGAAAGCCTTAGTATGACAGTGGCTATCAAATATGATTTCAGTATGTTTGATGGTGGCGTATGCCTCTGTCTGTGTCCATTTTGCAGTTGCATCTTTCTGTGATTTTGATTATTTTATGTGTTGATATTGGAAATGTCTTTTCAACATATGACTTTCTTACAGAGTTTATAAATTCATAGAATTTTTTAAAATGCAAAATCAAAATGATAAATTATTTGTAGGTTTTCTGTTTGTATTTAGTTCTTTTGGCACTTTGGTTTATTGTTGATCTGAAGGTTATTTGAGAGCCTACATGATGGTACTACTTTTGTGTACGAGGCCTGTGTGAATTTCCTTTTCCCTCAAAAGTAAGAAGCCTTGGGCTGGGCTGCACTGCATTGGGCTGAGCTGGGCTGTGCTGTGCTGTGCTGTGCTGTGCTGTGCTGTGGGGAGGGAAGGGAAGGGATGGGGAGGAGGTAGTGGCCAGTTAATGTTAGTTTCACAGTGAATGATGAAATAATTTGAGATTTCATGACCAATAGTTCTGGGTATACTAGATATTGGTCAGTATCTTTTACATTTTCTAGCTTTCTTCACACCAATGCTAAATCAAAATCTCTATCATTTTGGTGGGGTAGGATCCATGATCCATTTGCAAAGAATTTTTATTCTAAGGTGGAGGGCAAAGCAGCTACTCTTCAGTGCCCCTTGTCTGGAATATCCCTTCTGCAACAGCTTTAATGATTGAGACTTAGTGCAAGATCTCACAAATCTTTATTCTAAATTTTAGGCTCACAACATTAGTGATTGTGATTAACAATATTATTTTAAAATCAGTAGGTTTGGGCATATTACACAGAAACTTCATGTGACATAATGAGCTATCCTTGTAGAATTCTGAATGTGACATTGACTCCTTGATTGGGAAAAATTTGTCATCTTTAATTTTACAGGAAGATTAATTTAAAAGCATTTGCTAGGTTTTAGAAGAAGAAGAGGAGGAATAGAGAGAGAATGAAATTACATTTCAAGTTGGGAGGTGTTCTAGTTTACCCCAGTGGGAGCACTGGATATAACAGTTGTAGATACAGATCGAGACACAACTTTACCAAGTGGTTTTAAAATATTATTTCATTTACAAGCACTCATTTTATTAATTGCATTATCAATTTATTATACTTTGCATTCATATCACCAATGTTATTAATTTTGGTTGGCTGGCATTGTTGGTGTTCCTTATCCAGGGTATACTATTTATCTTAACGTTCCAAATATCTTTCTGTCCTGAAGCAAAATAAGAAAAAAATATATCAAGCAAACGTTATTTAACTTCAAGGGAACACTAACCACCATGGTTACATTCCTTGTAACTTTGTTCATTATGATGATGTGGATGGCAGTACATCATTTTTAAATAGCACCTTATATTTTTTATTGGGTTATCCACATCCTTTTCCCAGACATGTTCAAAAACATATCATGGTGTACCACTCCTGTAAAAATAACATTATTAAAAACTTAATGCAAAATTGACCTACTAGCACACAGTGCACATACTCAGGTTAATGAACTCATCCACTTGCTGGAGTTGACAGTAAACAAATGGAAAAACAAGGAAAATGAACATTGTTCATTCAGCATCCAGTCAACTGCCAGTAAATAAGCAACTTTTAGTGCAGTTACTGTTCTGTAATTTAGTTATACAAAACTGCAACCAGTCATTTTTTTGAGTAATTATATTTTATTCCATGAACCGGTTTTCAAACCTTTTCAGGTTCATCTTCAGATGGTTTCAGGAGGTTACATCATTATTGCTAGCATAATGCTGGGTGCTTGTTCTATGACAAAAAGATGGAACACACTTTAATGTATCACCAAGCATTATGCTAGCAATAATGATGTAACCTCCTGAAACCATCTGAAGATGAACCTGAAAAGGTTCAAAAACCAGTTCATGAAATAAAACATAATTATTCAAAAATGTGACTGGTTGCAGTTTTGTATAACATATTTACATTCAATATATAGTCACAGTTCTAAAATATCCATAATGGATAAGCATAGTTTCTGTTCTGCTGACTTATATTCTCTATGGATTAGTAGCATTTCTGCATCCCCTTTGTTGGTGTACATTGCACTCACTCAAAACTCCTACTAAAGACATTTGATTGTGGTCAGTGTACATTTTCCATGCCTTTCCATTTGTTTACTGCGAATGCCCACAAATGGCTGAGTTATGTTACCCAGGCACATGGACTGCACTGTATAAAGGCTGCTAATGGTATTAAAGTTTGTATCCAGACACTCATGGATGAGACAGGAACTGTGATTGAGGGCAGCAAAACAAAATCAGAAAAGCTGAACTCCATTCTCAAATCTTGCTTTACAAAGGAAACTTCAGGAGTATTGCCCCATTTTAATTCTGGCACAACTGCAAGGATGAATTATGTAGTTAGTTCTGTTGGTTACAAAAAGGGTAGCAGAAGTGATCCACAAAACCACCATACAGAATCCTTGACATCCATTCGTTATACAATCTTAGAACATATTCTGTGTTCAAATGTAATGAGGTATATTGAACAGCATGACTTCTTCCATACCAACTCACATGGATTCTAAAATCATCTATCACTCATGTGAAACCCAACTTGCACATTTTTCACGTGACATCCTAAAAGCGATTAATCAAGTGACTCAGTTAGCTACAGCATTTCTTGACATCAACATATGAATTAGTACCACACCAGCACTTATCAAAGGTACAATTGTATGGCATATCAAGTATATTAATGAGTATGTTTATGATCTTGCAGACAATATTAATAGTTATCTTTTGGATAAGAATCTTTTGTATGTTTCCCATGTTTGCAGTTAAAATTATTAGATATAGATTCCATCTTTTATGCAAAACATTGTTTCTTCTTGTTATCCAAACATATTTTAGTACCTCTGTGTCATCATTGGTGTGTTTTGTTTATTGAAAAACTGTAAAAAGAGAATGTATTTTAGGTTGTAATTGATCTAACAAAATGTGGCCTAAATTAGACACTTTTTGTTCATTTTTGTTGTTACCTTAATTTTACATTATACAGTTTTGAAGGACCATCCATGTAGTGTCCTCAACTAATACCTTGTCATTCGTAAACCAAATGATGTAAATGTGAATTTTATCAGCGAGATAACACCTCCCTTGATTTTACATGATTTTGGTATGACAAAATGTTTTGCATATGTATTTGTTGCTACTCATGTTTTGTTGTGACAGATGCTCCTCCTTTCGCATTCTGAGAGCACAATGATTCTTCCAGTGCTCCATATGGGAATGGGAGGAAACCCTAATAACTGTTACAAAGGGAAATACCTTGAGCCATACAATTAACAGTGGTTTGCAGAGTATGGATGTAGATGTAACTGTGTTAGTACAGGAGAGAAAAAGTTAATTTTGTGGTACATTTTTGATACTGTCATGTTTACAGGAATGGTAAACTGTGATACATTTTTGAACAGTTCATGAGGAGAGGAAGTAGATTTCCCAATAAAAAATATAGGATGCTATTTAAAAAAAGATCTACTGCTCTTGATACCTTTGTAATGACAAAAATTGACAAGAAAGCCAACAAAAGAATGTTTGGGATGGCCCAAATAATGGGACACCATGTATAATGATCAGTTTGCTGTCCACCTAATCACTAGTTCATTAGTCAGAATTGAACACAGATATAGTTTATAAAAGCTGCTTACTTTTGTTTATGCATTTTCATCCTTGAGATTCGCCTTCATTGGCAAGACATGTTGTGTGAAGGAGAGTGAACGTGTAGTATCAAGTTGTCTACCACTGTTTGCTTTGATTCATCTCCTGTAGACTGTATGCATTTCTTGACTTCTGTAGTCATGAATTTCAGCATATGCTGTATACATTACCTCATGATCAATCAGAATTCTTTTAACAGACATCCATCTTTTGCTGCTGCTGTTTCATGATGCAATAATTCCATGTATATTTGTGTAATCAGTAAACTAACCTCATGATCTTACACATTAGTTTTAAATATCCTGACTCAGAATGTAAACTTTTCTTATTTGATTTTGCTGATGTCAGAAGAAATTCATAACACAGATATCCTTAAATTTTTAAAGTGCCTCAACAGACTACTCTCTAATAACTTTTGTTAAAAAAAAGTAAGCAGCAAGTGTTCTGAATACTAACAGTTGAATGTTATGATATTTGCTGCATGTAATTTGATTGTAAAAATAATTTGACAAAACACTTACATTTTTCTTCTTTCAGTGTGACATGATGGTTGGTTAATGTTTTTCCACTAGTGTTATGGCCAAAGAAATACTAAGGTAATCATTCTAAAATTCAGCTTTTTGACCATACACTGGTGTTAAAATGGTAGTGAACCTTCAAGATATGATATTCAGGCAATCAAAGCAATAAAATGTTGTGTTGTAAGCACATTCGCCTTCTTGTTTGACCATTACCATTAATTTCTTGGATACATTCCAAGTGGTAATTTATTCATGTAAACAGAACAAACTGCAGCTTCATAATATCTGTATTTTTGTTTCTAGATACTTTCTGTTTTGTTACTACAGGCTCCCTAAATAAATCGCTAACAGATAAAAAGAGTTTGGAAAATTCAAGAAATGTACGAAGTCAGCTGAAGCATGCTAGTATCTCTAATCGTACTGGTGAGTTTCTTGGATCATAAGAAGGCAAATTGTGTGCCTACACCTGCATAAATAAACAAGGAGATGTAATTTTAGAGTTGTAGAGTATCATTTGCCATATGTCCCATCGCCAGTCATTTGTACACCAGTTTTAGAACTTCACAAAAATGTAATGTAAAAGTATTAAATATTTTCTGACCCACAGTGCAATAGCATCATAGCCTTGCACTCTTTGTTTATGACTTTAGTTGAAGCTCGTGTTGGACTAGAGCAGGCTATTTGCAATCTTTGGAAACTGATAATTTGTAATAATGAAGACTCTACTAGACTATACCTTTGTCAAATGAAACAAACATGTTCTCAGAGTTAGCTGTCTACACAAAAATATATAATTCTGATTTGGAACTATTATGCTATGTATCTTACTCTTTTGCTTCCGAGTCCACAGTTGATGAGATCAGCAACTCTCAGTGATTTCAGACATTTTTCAGACATTGTAATTTTTCTGATGAATTAGTAGTTTTTCTTTGCCAGAGCTGCCTCTCTATATTAGTACCAGTATCAGTAGATTCTAGCAAATTGATGGTTTGGCACAAAGAATGTAGACTTGTCTGATCTGTTGCCCATAGGCAGCACATCATATTTGCAAATTCTAGGCACTGTCTTAAATGGCATAAGGAGCAACACCACATGATAGTTTAGTTGTAAAATGACATTTAGTATTCTCATTAGAGTATGCTTGTTTGGTAATATCTTATTAATAACAGCCATCATCTGATATAGTGTCTACATTCAGATTTGTAGTTTTGCTTCTTATGAAAATGACATGGCACCATTGTTCATTGAAAGAAAAGCAAAAGGCAACAAACATCTCAATATATAACAGACAAGGATAAAAACTATTTGTGTACAAATGAATTATAGATTGAGCTACATTTGATTTACAATGTGTTGCCTATATTTGTAATCCAGTTTGACTGGCTAATTTGAAGAATGTGGCATCCCCTCTCCCTCCTCCCCAGCTTCCCCCCTCTGCCCTTGCCTCATTAAATATAGTTGCCAAGCTGACTAAATGTTTTGGGTACATGTGGTTAGTAAATTGGCTTAGACAAATATATTTATATTTTGTGATAAAAAAGTTGTTTGTCATCAAAGAGCTACCTATAAGTATGATGAGTATGTATAATGACGAAGATTCCCAAGTATCTACAAATGTTATGACCATGAAAATAATCCATTTTTGACAATATAGTTTAATTGGATGGATAAAAAATCTACTCACCAAGCAGCAGCAGGAGAAAACCCATCAAAAATAAAATTTACATATGCAAGCTTTTGGAGCTAGTGGCTCCTTCTTACAGCAGAATGGTTGAAGGGAAAGGAAGGAGAGTGAAGGAAAATGACTGGAGAGCTTTAGGAAAAGGGTTAGAGTTTGTAAAAGTCTCCCAGGACCCCGGGTCATGGGAGACTTACTGGATTGCATATGTACAATCTTTTTTTATATCAGTGTTCTTCTGCCGCCACTTGGTGAGTACATTTTTTATTGATCCAATTATTTTATATAATTGTTATGAGATATTTCTGTATACTAACAAAAATTCATTGTAAAGAATATGCCTAAGGCAAGACTGAACCAGTAACATCGTCATGATGCTTTGAAAGCGAAGTTGTGAATAAGTGCAGACATTAGCAGCAACCACATAGACATAGCCCTTGAGTAATAAAAGAAAATACATGGTAGGTGGCATCACAGACATTGCTATAATTCAAGTGCCACATATTTTTATTGCCATTGGGGTGGTTGAAATAAAAGTTCACCAAATGTTATATTCCCATATTATGCATCTTCAAATCTCCTTTGAATGAAGTGTGGAAATATTATTCATAAATAACTGCAGGAATGTGAAATATTCTAATATAATATTTTGAGTATTTTATTATTTGCTTAACTGCGACCAAGATTGGTATTGGTTAAGGTGTTGGACTTGTAATAGAACTTGTGAGGCCAGAGGTTCAAATCACCATCCAGCCATCCTTATCAGGGTTTTCAATTATTTCCCTAAAATCATTTGAGGTAAATGTTTAAATGGTTACTTAAACAAGGACAAAGCCCACTTCCTATATCACTCTTATGAAATCAAAACTTGTGCACTGTCTCTAATGACAATGCAACCCTGTAAACATTTGCATCATAATAATAACAAGAACATTAAAACTCTCTATGTTTTATTCACTGAGTATATTTTGTTATTTCAGCAGTAATATTTTAATGTGTCATCTTTTTCTTCAAAATTGGCAAGTATTGTTGATTTTATTATTGCTAAGTCTTCTAATTGATGCCATCTTGGGCAAAAGTTATTCCTTGAAAAAATATGTGTTGGTCCCCACACATAAAACTCTTTGTTCTTCACTCCTGTACATGTCATAAGACTTCACTGAACTCTGATGAATTCTTCTTTATTTATAGAAAGTTACTTCTGTTCAGTCTGAAAAACTCTTTATACTGAAATGGTAATTGAAATGAAATTGTTCTACAATGTGATTCAGTGTTACATTGAAATCGTAATTGTCAGGGAAAGATAAAAACTGAACTGATTGAAAACTCTTACAAATGAAAAAATATGTTTTCATATAATAGAGGGAAACATTCCACATGGGAAAAATATATCTAAAAACACAGATGATGTGACTTACCGAACGAAAGTGCTGGCAGGTCGATAGACACACAAACAAACACAAACATACACACAAAATTCAAGCTTTCGCAACAAACTGTTGCCTCATCAGGAAAGAGGGAAGGAGAGGGAAAGACGAAAGGATGTGGGTTTTAAGGGAGAGGGTAAGGAGTCATTCCAATCCCAGGAGCGGAAAGACTTACCTTAGGGGGAAAAAAGGAAAAAAGTACAGGTATACACTCGCACACATACACATATCCATCCGCACATACACAGACACAAGCAGACATTTGTAAAGGCCAAGAGTTTGGGCAGAGATGTCAGTCGGGCGGAATTAAAGAGGCAAAGATGTTGTTGAAAGACAGGTGAGGTATGAGCGGCGGCAAATTGAAATTAGTGGAGATTGAGGCCTGGCGGATAACGAGAAGAGAGGATATACTGAAGGGCAAGTTCCCATCTCTGGAGTTCTGACAGGTTGGTGTTAGTGGGAAGTATCCAGAAAACCCGGACGGTGTAACACTGTGCCAAGATGTGCTGGCCGTGCACCAAGGCATGTTTAGCCACAGGGTGATCCTCATTACCAACAAACACTGTCTGCCTGTGTCCATTCATGCGAATGGACAGTTTGTTGCTGGTCATTCCCACATAGAAAGCTTCACAGTGTAGGCAGGTCAGTTGGTAAATCACGTGGGTGCTTTCACACATGGCTCTGCCTTTGATCGTGTACACCTTCCGGGTTACAGGACTGGAGTAGGTGGTGGTGGGAGGGTGCATGGGACAGGTTTTACATCGGGGGCGGTTACAAGGGAAATGCCAAAAATTGGAGCCATACTCTTATAATACCATGTAAAGCGCATAGCAGAAGTTGTTGTAGTTATTTAATTTAAGCACAAGAGTTTTTCAGTGTTGTAATTGGGGAGCTATAATTAAGTATAATTGGAGGTGCACATGCAATCTTGCTATTGTACTTCAGTTTGGCATTTTAATTGCTGATATAGATGTCTTAGTTTTTTATTTGATACTTTATTTTCATGCATGTCTTATGCTCTGTAACAAAGTTAATAGAGCAATATTTTAATTTCATATGTCTGCAGCTCACTGTGTGTCTGCAGATACTTGAGAAGCTGAATGTAGCAACTGTTTCCAGTGACTTCTCGCATTCTGTGTGTGCATTTGTTTTTCCACAAACAAATGTGTGTCCTTGAGAGCACACACACATTTGCGCAAATGCATTTCTGTGTAAATTTTGACACTTTATGGCTTACTGTTTTAATTTTCTGGGAGCTGTTATGTTTCATTTATTTGCAATAATATTATAGTTCACTTCCTCTATATGCCCTTTCTCCCTTTCAGCTGTTTCCACACTTCACCTTCCCCTGTCTGGCCCCCAAATCCTCTACTTCAACTTTCCTTACCTCTTGTCCCTGCCACCTTTGCCCCTGTCCCCACTATCATTTTTCATTTCCATAGCATCTTTTTACTCTCTCTTCTAATCTTCTAACCTATCTTTACCCTCTTAGTTTCTCCATCTTTTATGCTTCTCCCCCACAACTTTGTCTACTACACTCTTCGCATTACTCCTCTCCTCTACTTTCTCTGCATTTTTTCTGATTTCTTTTCACCTACTCATCTCTCCATCATTACCCCTTCTCTTCACCCACACCTTCCCACTATCTCTCCCACATTTGGCCCCCTTTCATTTCTTTATTACTTTGCCCTCTCCTTTCCGTGTGCTCATCCATCCATCTTTACCCCATCTGCACTCTCACATCTTGTTCCCACAACCATTTATTATAAACTCTCATCTTGTCCTGTACCCTCAACAGCTTCCCTCTGCCTTGCTACCCTGTCCTCCTCATGCTTTGCACTTTCTCTCCACTCCTTTATGCATTCTCCCTTTTTCTAGTTATATTGCCCCCTCCTTTCACTTTCTGTATTGCAGTAGCTTTTTCTATGTCAAAAATTAAAAATATTTTTTTCGATGCATGTAATTTACTTTTCTCTTGTTTTGTTTGCTTGTGCATTTAACAACTGTCAAACAGAGGACTCTGAGATTCTTGGCTACCAACCCTTGGACTGTGATTCAGATGATACTGATGGTGAGTGAGAGATGTCTGTTAATTTTCTGCAGGTCAAGCTGGATCATATAATTATTTAAATTGTGTTTAATTTCAAAGTTACTGACATTTTCACTTATAATTGTTTTAAACTACATAACTCACTGAGCTTAAATACTGTGCTAAAAATCAGTGCAGAAGACTTCAGCAGGGCTCCACAATTTTGAATGTGTATCTTCACATAACAGTTTGAAGTCAGCATATATTTGGTGTCCCTAGAGGAATGGTCAGTATTCAGGAATATGACAGTAATGCTTATGTGAAGCAGAAAATTATGTGTGGTCATATGCCTTGTTCCAAATGGTTCCCGAAGTAGTACACATTTTACGTACATTTGTTTTCGGGCTTGTGGATTCCTGTTAAGTGTTAATATTATTTAACATACTAAAATTCCATTTAATACTCTGTTCAGTACATTAAGGAATTCACTTTCCCTTTTATGTGTTCCATTGCAGTTTATTTCCAAAATCATGATGATGCATGCATCTCAACATATCCTGTAATAGGCAATGGTGAGACATGTGTTAGTATGCTTTTGGAAATTAATTGCAGTGGATCAAGTGAAAGTGAAAGTGTTGTCCGTAATTTAGTGAACAGAGTATTAAATGGTTGTGTGATATGTTAATATCACTTAACATTTTACAGGATGCCATTAGCCCCAAAAAACAATTGTACATTAAATGTGTTCTATATCAGAAACCATTCTAATAGGGCTTATGCCCATATGAAGTTTCTTGTTTCAAGTGAGCATTCCTGTCATATCCCTGAATATTGCCTATTCCTCCTGGGACACTCTATACAGTTCTGACTTGGTGATGACTCAGTTGTATTAAACATATTTGATCATGTATCTAGCTAGTTTAAAACACATCAACTTGTTACATTGTAGAAAATTCTGATAAGCAGCATTGAAGTCCTTGAAAATAAATAAACAAATGTGTGCATTAACTGAAATCGTCCTATGAGTATCAGGATATCATGACAAATTCCAACTAGTATCAACAGAATGAATTTTAAGCAGAAGGGTGAGGCTGAAATTAGATTAAGAAAATATGTGTTAGATTGTCTGAAGTAAATGTTCCAGCTACTTCATCAGATAAATAGTCAATTGTGAATAAATACAAGGCATATAGAAATCAGTTTATAACAACATTGGTATGTTTTTTTGTTATATTGTCAATAGAAAGTAAAATATTTTCAAGTTCTCACACTAATATGGTTGGTGTTAAGCATTCATGACCTACTTTTTTGCTACAGCTATATAAATACTTCTGTACTAGTTCCTGTGGATCTCATTTTGGACATTGGTGATATTTGTTTCATGCACATTGGGCTGTGGACATATTTCTCTGAAAAAATTTTTGTCTCCCAATGCTGGAGACATTATTAGATGCTATAGAGATTGAAATAGAAAAGAAGAAAGATTGAAATTAGATAAGTTGTGGACCTTACAGTAGTGCTAAAAGAGCAAAGAGCACCAACTCTTTTCTGCTACAAACTCCATAACATTTGTTGAACAACTACACAATCTCGGGCAGTTATTTGATAAGGTCATGAAACAACTGTTGTGTGACTGCATATAAACAATTTGGCTTCCTGAGCATGCTGAAGTTTGAGACTATTATCTGAGTCTGTCTAGCCCCTTGCAACGAAGCAAGCTGGGATCTCTTTACTTCCTCTCTTGTTTTGCCGTATGCCCCCATAAATTCATTTTATTTTCATTTTTGCCTAATTACCATTAACACGCATGAGCATGATCAGCATTTCCAAAAAATTTAAAGGTCGGCCCTCAGCCTTAAGGGATATAACACCAGGTCTAATTTTGTGCTTAGTTTTGTGTATGTAATTAATTTCGTAATTTATTTTGACCATTCCTAGTTACCATCTTTTGTTAAAGGGTGAAATCAGTAATTATTTCGTGACTTAGATTCTATTGTTGACTTATAACCAAATGTAAATTCTTTACTAATAATAAACATTTGGAAGAAGAGCTACTAGGATTCTTAAAGTTTTTTATTTGACTCTATTCGGAAACATATTAGCAAACCCAGCCCTTAATTAATTCCAAAATAATTATCAAGTTTGTCAAAAGTATTTTTTGTATAAATTGTTAACTTCATTATTTAAACAAATAATTTGGCCTAACCTTTGCAGTAGAAAGAACTGTTAAAAAGAAGGAATTTTTCAATGTATTCAGTTAATTGAATGACTTATGTTTTAATTGTAATTCCTGTAACTTAAACATCGAACAATGTATAGTTTCAGTGCCTATTATTATGAGAATATATAAAGGACCAACTTTGGTCCCAGGACAGTCTGTCCACGACCAATTTTCAGGCATGGTTCACAACAAAGCATCAACTTAACAGTGGAATAAGTGTAACACAAATAGGCCTTGTGTTAGAACAATTAATGACAATGTCTGTTTAATTTGTTTGAAAAATAGTGTCACATGTACCAGATTATTCTACAAAAACTGTGAACTGTGTGGTTAGGTTTTTACTGCTCATAGATGTTCAACAACAAAGTATTGTAGCAGTATGCTGATGTTACCTGCAACCTATTAATGAGACTTATCAACATTTACCAATAGTGAACTGCCATATAATTGTGTAATATTGAGGGGGTTGTGAACAGTGAAAGTAAAGAACTGTGGAACGCAATTGTGCAACTGAAAGCTACATCATTTACAGTATTCAGTGTTGAACTTCCACCCCCCATTTTTCAGCCAGTATAATAATGCAGGACTAGCAACGAAGAAATAAAGCGGGTGAACGTCACACCCTGATGACATCTCCAGCAATGGTAGGTGAAATATTAGACAGAGAAATATGCTTTGTGCCATGGCTTAATGCCCATAAAACAAAAAACCCCTAGAATTCAAGTAGTAGCTTTGAAAGCCTGCATTGTATGAAACCATTAACAGTTTTAAGTCCAAGGTGTCTTCCACTGCCTAACAACAATATTATGAGTTACATTTATTCATTTGTATTATCTGTACGCAATGTAGTTGAAATAAGGGAACTGGACTATAAAATAATGAAACAGATCCTTGTCTATACATGGAGTCCAGCTACTAACATGAAGACTGCAGCCCCTCTCTCTCTCTCTCTCTCTCTCTCTCTCACTGACACACACTCTCTCTCTCTTACACATACACACACACAGTGTCATATTCTACAAAATTCACCTTCTCATCTTATTCTGCTGTTATCCACAGTCTTTTATGAAACTTCACTGGAGTTTCACAAAAATACATCTTGAGTAATAATTAACAAAATCACAACATATTAAATATCAAACATTGTAGATAGTCATGTTATTAATTTACTGTAAGATATGTGTTTATATGTGGACATCATCGATGATCTTTTATGAAACTTGCATGACATTTCACAAAAATTGCTTTTAATGTAAAGTTTATACATATCTGAGGATTAGTACCATAGTCAGGACTCATGTTTTTCTTTCAATTTTTGGTTATCATAGCTTCAAATAAATGTCCTATTTTCATAGTAACTGGAAGTTGTATAACAATACACATATTTTGAATGAGCATAAGTCATGAAATATAATATTTGTGAATCTGCAGTTTTCTTGTGTTTGAAATGCAATTTCTCATTCCTGTAAATCATAAACTCAGTCCTTCTTGTTACTAGATGAGTTTTTGCTATGCTTCTTTGAAGTTTCATTGACTAGAGAGGCAGATAGGAAAATAGATAAGAATCAGTACTTTTTTCAGTAAAATATAATAAATGTGATTAATAATTATTCATAGCAATGTAGACAATAACTTTTGTTTTTTCATAATATAAACCAGGGTAGACCTGGTGGCTAGTGATGTGCCTGGAAACTGAAAAATCATGGGATCAGATCCCAGTTGGACCATGGACCATGGTTTGGATTCACATTAAACTGTAGATCTCTGTTACCCAGTTAGACAGTTGGTACAGGTTAGGGATTCACAAGTCACCAAACTGGTATCCATGTGAAATACTTGTGTTTGGCTATTGAGCCGCATGCATTATTATTATTATTATTATTATTATTATTATTATTATTATTATTACTATAAATCAATGAAAGATTTGAAAGCAAATTTGCTGTGTCTCCCATAAAGTGAAACGAAGAAGTGCAATCTTCCGAGAAGCTCAACAGGTTTACATTCACATTAATGCAACAATTGTTCCGTATCACAATGAAAAAGAGAGAAATTTTTTGCTGGAAATAAAAGAAAATACAGTGTAAAACAAGTGTTTGAGGGAAACATTGAAGGCATACTTAGATCAGTATTTGGACATTTAAGTGCATTAATTTTACTCTGGAAGTATACTTTCCTTTGGAAGTAGTATCCTCTCATTGGGATCAAAAATACTCTTGTGCATTTAATTAGTGAAAAGTTTTTTCTACATCCAGTTTTGTTAACTCTCTGAAACACTGGTCTCTATTCTTTCACTGTTCTTCTAATAATCTGACTGAGAGTAAGTGTGTGTGCTTTCACCATGCTATTGAAATAGGAGTTTAAGTAAAATGAACAATGTAACATTACACTCACATGCACAGGTGTCAAAATCAGGCTTAAATCAAATATCAGATTATCACATCTGCCAGACATTTTATTGCATTTGTCTGACCGTCTCAGATCAGATAGACATTATCTTCATGGATTGGTAAATTGCATAAAGAGAGAAATTTGTTAAGTGCACATAGAGACAGGCAAGCTGCCAGTTGTATTCAAAAAGTGCTACTCTCAATTCAACAAATAGAAATACATACATGTAAATACAAAAAGTACTCCTAGCTTTCTGTACCTCAAGGCCTTCTTCAGTTGAGAAAAGAGGAGATAGTTGTGAGAGAATGAAAAGGACAAACCCATGTTGTGTATGAAGGAAAGGGGGCAGAGACAAAGGAAAATCTGCCAGAGAGAGTAGGAGGTTGAAGGTAGTATGTCAATGAGCACTATAGCCACTTTTGTTCAAACATACGAAACAGAACAGAGAGACTTATAAGTAAAGAAAGATGTAGTGAAAAAGAGAAAGGAAAACTGGAAAAATAAAACAAATCATTTACTACAATTTTTGGTTTTTCTTTCCATTAGTCATTGTCTTTTATTTTTCTATATACACTCCTGGAAATGGAAAACAGAACACATTGACACCGGTGTGTCAGACCCACCATACTTGCTCCGGACACTGCGAGAGGGCTGTACAAGCAATGATCACACGCACGGCACAGCGGACACACCAGGAATTGTGGTGTTGGCCGTTGAATGGCGCTAGCTGCGCAGCATTTGTGCACCGCCGCCATCAGTGTCAGCCAGTTTGCCGTGGCATACGGAGCTCCATCGCAGTCTTTAACACTGGTAGCATGCCGCGACAGCGTGGACGTGAACCGTATGTGCAGTTGACGGACTTTGAGCGAGGGCGTATAGTGGGCATGCGGGAGGCCGGGTGGACGTACCGCCGAATTGCTCAACACGTGGGGCGTGAGGTCTCCACAGTACATCGATGTTGTCGCCAGTGGTCGGCGGAAGGTGCACGTGCCCGTCGACCTGGGACCGGACCGCAGCGACGCACGGATGCACGCCAAGACCGTAGGATCCTACGCAGTGCCGTAGGGGACCGCACCGCCACTTCCCAGCAAATTAGGGACACTGTTGCTCCTGGGGTATCGGCGAGGACCATTCGCAACCATCTCCATGAAGCTGGGCTACGGTCCCGCACACCGTTAGGCCGTCTTCCGCTCACGCCCCAACATCGTGCAGCCCGCCTCCAGTGGTGTCGCGACAGGCGTGAATGGAGGGACGAATGGAGACGTGTCGTCTTCAGCGATGAGAGTCGCTTCTACCTTGGTGCCAATGATGGTCGTATGCGTGTTTGGCGCCGTGCAGGTGAGCGCCACAATCAGGACTGCATACGACCGAGGCACACAGGGCCAACACCCGGCATCATGGTGTGGGGAGCGATCTCCTACACTGGCCGTACACCACTGGTGATCGTCGAGGGGACACTGAATAGTGCACGGTACATCCAAACCGTCATCGAACCCATCGTTCTACCATTCCTAGACCGGCAAGGGAACTTGCTGTTCCAACAGGACAATGCACGTCCGCATGTATCCCGTGCCACCCAACGTGCTCTAGAAGGTGTAAGTCAACTACCCTGGCCAGCAAGATCTCCGGATCTGTCCCCCATTGAGCATGTTTGGGACTGGATGAAGCGTCGTCTCACGCGGTCTGCACGTCCAGCACGAACGCTGGTCCAACTGAGGTGCCAGGTGGAAATGGCATGGCAAGCCATTCCACAGGACTACATCCAGCATCTCTACGATCGTCTCCATGGGAGAATAGCAGCCTGCATTGCTGCGAAAGGTGGATATACACTGTACTAGTGCCGACATTGTGCATGTTCTGTTGCCTGTGTCTATGCGCCTGTGGTTCTGTCAGTGTGATCATGTGATGTATCTGACCCCAGGAATGTGTCAATAAAGTTTCCCCTTCCTGGGACAATGAATTCACGGTGTTCTTATTTCAATTTCCAGGAGTGTAGATCTTTATTTCTTATTTGACCCCCTTAATTTTCAATGAACTGCTGCAGAAACATTGATTTATGGTGTACTATCTTTGCTTCCCCTACTTCCTGTACCTCATGGGTCCCTCTTAATCTGTGTTGTGAGTGACCTGCTTTCCTTCCCAACTTTTCCCACCTATTTCTTCTTTCTCATTTACAGCAGAAATCTGTGGTTACAAAAACTTTGATTGCTATTTTCATGTGTTTCTGTCAGCTGTAGTGGTAGTTGAACCTTCTGAAGATAAGAAAAGGCAAAAGTAGTAAATTATGAACACTTATGTGTATTTTAAAACAATGATGCAGTGTAAATATTTTAGTGCTGAAATAGTTACTAGCAAAATTTTTATTGTAAGTGTTTAGGCTTTTGTGGCCAAATTCTATTCCCAAAAAATTCATCTATACTGTTCATTGTATTACATATTTTGATGAAAGCCACTTGTGATAGTGTCTAAAATGTGTATATATTTTACAATATGACCCATTTTACAATCCAGACAACTTTTATGAAAAGATTTTTATTATTGCAAACAAGAATGGAGTATGGAACTTCCTGGCAGATTAAAACTGTGTGCCGGACTGAGATTCGAACTTGAGACATTAACCTTTCGCGGGCAAGTGCTCTACGATCTGAGCTACCCAAGCACAACTCACTCCCTGTCCTCACAGGTTTACTTCTGCTAGTGCCTCGTCTCATTCAAGAATGGAGTACATTAATTATATTCACTTGACTATATTTTTGGGAAAAGGTAGAACAATTGTGTTCTGACTTAATAAACAAATTTAAACGGATGTAATCTTGTGTTTATACTACAGTGGTGATTCTACACATGCTGTTGTGTGTTAATATTTCTGTGTTTCATCTTTTTGTCATACTAATTATAGTTGTAGTATATTAATGAGTAGGATCCTTCTACATAGAGAGCATAACTTTGTTATTACTTGTGAGTGCTGTCAGTCTCAGCTTTATAGGCACTATGTTCATAAATGTTGTGACAAGAAGGGCATTGAGCCTAGTGACAGATGACAAATCAATAATAACTACAAAGTAATGAGGTGCCTACACTGCTGCAGCAAACTAACACTTGCAAATAACAGAAGAGAAATCCGTTTGGGTCATTAATCCTTTGGCTGCTCAGAGAAAGCTGTAATATACTCTTAAATTCTCATAATACAGGTGTATACCATATTATTTACTACTGATTCGATTTTAATATATTTTGTAGCAAGGAAAAGAAAAGATAGTTTCATAGCATATCATACATCCCTTTTTTTATTTTATCTGTCTTTATTGTGAAGCATCAAATGTGATGATATCTATCTCATAGTAATTATATCAAAATGATTAAAAATTCATGTCAACAAAGTTGAATGATCATCTGTGTGGTCTAAATCCAATGAAAAGTAGTGGAGAGTGCCCATCAAAAACACTGCAGTTCAGTTAGTACATAGGTCTGAACAGTTAAGTTAATGAAACTTCTAGAGCAGTCAAGTGCACCGCATGCATATTGGTGTATAAGAGCTGTAGCAGTCAACCACACATTGAACATGTCACACTTGGACTACTATAACAATCTGCAACAATTGAAGTGGTAAAATAAGTACATATTTTTTATTGTAATGAGCACCAACTCCAGTATTTATGGTGGTCACATAATATCCTTCTACAGCTTCATGTCTTGATGTGTTTGAAGATGAATTTCTTTATTGCGTATATATCCTCTTCATAATGGTTAAATTCCATGTCCCTATTGTCATAATCATTTCATTCTTCTTTTGTTTACGTCGCAGTATAAGGAGTGACCTACTGGGTGCGGATTCCCAGCCCGGTTCAAGTGTGACTTCCAATGTTTAGCCCACATTTTCTAGGGCCTTCCCCATTCAGGGTGGGCAGCGGTCATGAAGAATGAAATGATTATGACAATAGGGACATGGAATGTCAGGACCCTCCTGGACGTGAACAATTACAGACCAGAGAGAAGAACTGCTCTTATCACCCAAGAACTAGCCAGGCTAGATATAGACATAGCTGCCTTGAGAGAGACAAGACTCTCAGGTGAGCAACACATTAGTGACGTACGTTCAGGGTACACCATCTTCTGGAAGGGAAAGGATGCAGGAGAACCACGCATCCATGGTGCCGTGTTTGCCGTAAAAACGAAAATAGTGAAAGATCTTCGACTTACACCTGTCTCAATTAATGAAAGACTGATGACTCTTAGAGTACCCATTGGTTCAGACAGATTCATCACCTTCGTCTCTGCATATGCTCCTACTTTAGACAGTGATGAAGACACAAAGAATCAGTTCTACCACTAACTGAACAGTACTCTCTCTAAAATACCCATTCAACATAAATTAATTTTACTTGGTGATTTCAATGCCAGAGTGGGAAGGGACAACCGTTTTTGGAGAGACGTCATGGGTGAACAAGGGGTGGGAAACTGCAGTGCAAATGGGTTGTTACTTCTTGGTCTATGTGCTGAGCACGAGCTTTTCATCTCCAATAACCAATTCCGTTTGTGTAACTGCTATAAGACCACATGGATGCACCCACGCTCCAAACATTGGCATCTTATAGAATACGTTATTGCGCGACAGCGTGACAAGAAAGACATTCTCATCACAAAAGCAGCACTAAACATTGATGAGTGCTGGACTGACCATAGACTTTTAGTCAGCCGTTTGAGAGTACCAAAGTATTGCAAGCCACGATCCCACTTTTCAAACCCACCACGCAGAAAATTCAACATAAGCAACCTGAACAACAAAAACGTTCGCTCACACTTCCAAGACATACTGTCTGAACAACTTAACAAAGCTCCAGCAACCACAGATGACGTCGAACAAGAATGGACCACATTAAAGAACATCATCAAAGAAACTGCTGAGAATGTTGTTGGTTTTAGTGCACGGAAAAGAAGTGACTTGTTTGATGACAACCATGGAGAAATCCAAGCCATCATCAATGCAAAGCGGGATGCTTACCTATTCCTTGCTCAAGATCCGTCCTGCGCAGAAAAGAAAGCACACTTTCAAGAACTCAAGCAGAAATGTCAAAGTGAAATACGAGTAATCAAGAACAAATGGTGGCAACAGAAAGCCACAGAACTCCAAAATCTTTCTGATGAAAGGAACCTGCATGGCTTTTACGCTGGTATTAAAGAGCTGTATGGACCTATCCGCTCCTCATCAGGAACACTGAAAGCTGCTGACAACTCCACCATTCTTACTGAAAGTCAGGACATCTTAAATCGTTGGAAAGAGCACTTCAGCTCACTGTTAAACCGCCCTTCTACTACCGCTGGAGATTTTCTCAAAAATGTCCCACAGCACCCTCCAAAACCCTGGATGGCTGATCCTCCAACTTTTCGAGAATTTTGCAAGGCACTCAAGAGTTTGAAACCTGGGAAGGCTCCTGGACCTGACAGCTTCCCGATGGAGCTTATTGAGGGTGGCGGCTTGCCTCTAAAAACTAGACTCTTCTCACTCATTCTATTAATGTGGGAAACCTGCAAGGTACCAGCTGACTTGAAGAACTCCACAATTGTCACCATCTTCAAGAAGGGCGACAGAAGCGTCTGTGGTAACTACCGGGGAATATCTCTCCTCTCTGTCACTGGAAAAATTTTTGCAAGAATCCTTTTAAATCACCTCCAGACACTTTCAGAGACTATACTACCTGAGTCTCAATACGGGTTTCGACCTTCAAGAGGGACAATTGACATGATTTTCTGTGCACGACAACTACAGGAGAAGTGCAGAGAACAGCAAAAGCCCTTACTACTTGTTTTCTACAACCTAGAAAAGGCCTTTGATACAGTTCCCAGAGAAGCCATGTGGATGGTCTTAAAACGCTTCGGCTGCCCTGAACATTTTGTTGACCTGATTGAAGCTCTGCACGATGATATGACTGGACAGGTCCTCTGCCAGAATGAAACAACTGGTGAATTCCCAATAACAAGTGGGCTTAAACAAGGATGCGTTCTTGCACCAACATTATTTGCATTGTATCTGGCAGCTATGCTTTACGAGACAACCGTAAACAATGCAGGAATAGAACTAAAGTACAGGTTTGATGTAGGATTATTCAACCAAACCAGACTCCATTCAAAAAGGTTCACCAGTACCACTCGTGTGACAGAGCTGCAGTATGCTGATGACAATGCTTCTCCAGCTCATTCACCTGCAGAGTTGCAGCTGTCAGTTGATTCCTTCAGCAGGGCGTACGAACGATTTGGTCTCATCATCAATATTCCTAAGACAAAGGTGATGGCGCAGACAACTCCTGGCTCCTCCGTTCCTGACTTTAGCATATCCATTTATGATACACCCTTGGAACAAGTGGACCATTTCCTCTACCTGGGAAGCATACTGTCATCTAACTGCTCATCTGGAAAAGATGTGGAGAATAGATTACGTGCTGCCCATGTAACATTTGGACGTCTTACAATGCGTGTCTTCCTGAATAAAGACCTAACACTGTACACCAAACTGATGGTGTACAAAGCTGTAGTCATTTCTACCCTGCTCTATGGTTGCGAAACCTGGACGTTATATCGCTGCGATCTGAAGAAACTAGAACGCTTCAACCAACAGAAGCTAAGATATATCATGAACCTGAAATGGGATGACTTCATATCCAACACGGCTGTTCTAGAGAAAGCAAAAATGCATAGCATGGAAGCTCTTATCATTGGGCATCAACTCAGATGGGTCGGACATGTCCAGCGGATGAAAAATGACAGACTTCCACGCCAAATGCTGTACAGTGAAGTGAGCACAGGTAAAAGGCCACGAGGTGCCCCTCTCAAACGTTATAAGGATCAGTACAAGAAAAATCTGAAAAACTTGAACATCGATCCAAGTAACTGGTCCACAATAGCAGAAGACCGAAGTCGCTGGCGCTCAGTTACCTCAAATGCTCTTCAAAACTTTGAGCTGGAACATCAAAGAATGGAGAATGACAAACGCCAGAGACGTAAACTCCTCCAGGCTCAGCCACGTCCTCCACCTTCCATCAGCTGTAATGTCTGTGGCCGCCTGTTCCACGCTAGGATTGGATTGCTAAGCCATCAACGACACTTCCACGCCTGAACCGTGACAAAGGAAATCTCAGGAGAGAAATGAAAACTCGGATACGAGTATCAGCCGACAACGACGACGAACGGTTAAAATACCTACTATATTAATGAGATTGAAATTTTTGGACTAATTCACATGACACACTTCAAATTAAAGTATTTCTCTTTTCCTCTCCACTTTCATTCCATTTCAAATTAATATTTATATCAATCATCTTGGGTGATTTTCCCTCACTATAATGCGTGTTAACTTTTTCTTAATTTTTTCACATTTTCCTCTTGTGGTTCCTGTTCCAGATTACGCCCTTATGTTCTCACTCTCTTATGAAGAAATTAAAGATATTCATGAGTAGTTACAAAAACTTTTAAACAGAATTTAATTAGATGATTTTAAAGAAACTGCCGAAATTAGAATGAGAAAACCAATTCCTTCATAGGACATTCCCCGTTTGGAACCAGAAATTTTAGAACAACCATGTGAATGGAATCCTCTGAGAAAAGTAAAATATACATTCTAGACATATTCTTCAAAGAAAAGCAAACAGAGAGATTTACTAAGGCTGAATACATCCTTTCAAATAGTGAAGAAATGGTGGACGATATTCCAGGCTCAAATTCTGTGAACTTGAACAGTTACTCTATTGAACTGGAAATCTCCATATTTCCAAGTTTGGAGTGGAAATAGTTATAATTTTCCCACAATATTTCAACATCTGTCATAGCTGACACAAGTCAATAGCAACTGCCAAAGAAACAAGAGTGACATACATGCCATTTACTGACACAGTCTCTGGAAACAATGCAAGGATACCTGGAAAACATGGTTTCCAATGTATATTGATGCCCCCCCCCCAACAGAGATGAATGGTCAACTATTCTGTGTTAAAGATGGTTATACCTCTATAACTGATTATAACAGACTATGTGTCATGTGATGTGGTGTATCGTAGACAAACTGTAAAAATGTGGAACAAATATGTAAAGAACACCAGCATCATACTGGACTCAAGGAGCCAACTAAATTAGTGGTCACAAATACTGTCCCTTTCCAGTGACCATAAAATGAAACAGGAAGCATTGTGATAAAGGAGGCAATCAAGATTAGCATGTTGGATAAAGTAATCAGCAGAGCTAGAAGATTAAAGATATTTTTTCTGGATTCCTTGGAACATATTTATTTACACATGTTTGTCCTAATTATGTGTATGAATTGATAATTTTAAATTCACTGACTCAGATAATAATTCTTACTTATTGCGTATTTTGTGCAGTCTGTCTAATTTTAGAGCTATTGATTAAATTGTAGTTCCTGATTATGTTCTTGCTTATTTGTACATCTGACTGCAAAGAAAATTTGAAGTAAGTGATCCGCTGAGGAACAAAATAGTAGAAGGTGCAGAGTAAGATGCTGAATAATGTTGATGTTACAGCGTAAACAAAATATGACATGCTTTCAGTTCTGTAGCAATTTATTTTCAAAGTTTGGAAAGTAACTACACTTTCTTATGTGTACAGTTCACTTCACATGATCCAGGGTTTGCTTTCTTTTTTTTTTTTAGCAGGACTTTTCCCTAATTTTCAATAGAAATGAACCATTGTATCCAATATAATAGATGTTCATTGTATAAGATAGATAAGTTTCAAACTCATTTTTATATTTTTTTCTTCAGATACAATATAAAATGATAAATATACAGAGTAATTAAAATCAGACAAGCATGATCCAAGCATGTGCATACAAGCTGCAACAAAAAGCATTTAGTAGTTACAGTGCTATTTCCTTTATTTAGAAATCTATTGAAGAGCACATTAGTAGTGAGAGTGTGGGAAATACACTACCTTATTTACATGCAGAACAACAACTTTCATATCTACCTGAAAGATGTATATTGTCAAGCTTTGTTTAGTAAATTGCAGTCTCAGCATTGTGCACTAATTTCTCTTTTTAGAAATGTTACTAGCGAATATGATCGGCATCCTTACTTTAAACTCTTCTTTTCTGTTATTGTTTCAATTAACTTCTATCTTTCCCTGTGATGTTCCTCATCAGCAAATATGAGTGAGTACTTTCTGATTTCTGTTTCACTTGATGTCAGGGAAGCCTTGTGTAGTATCATTTCATAAAAATTACATGGCCAACAACATACAATTAAAAATTTGTATTTTTTACGTGGTAAAACTAGATATTTATTTTCATTAAAATGAAAAATTCAGGATTGTTTCCATTTTAGTAACATGTATTGTATGTTGGTGGTCCCATAAACTGGAAGATTTCTGCATTGTATATATTTATATATTTTTTCTAATCTTTTGGGTGATCATTACTTGTAGAGATAAGGATTCTGTGCCCAAACAAGACTTGCTCCCAGCTATCAACAAACTCTTATGGATCAGGTAAGATAGATAGTGTGCCATAAGCAGAAACTGCATAAAAATAATTTGTTATGTTTCATTCTTTGTATGTGGGTCTTTGAAATTGCACGCTTTGATGTTATTTTATTATGATTTGACATAAGCCTATTTTTTAAAAAAGATTAACAGTGTTATTGTAGTTGAGCATTTTGCTGAAGAGCAGTACCTGACACTAAATCTTAATAGAAATTTAAGAGTCTAGTTCATATATTTTTCTGTTGACAGTGAGTTTGTTTCAGTATCTCTGACTTGATTTTTGTTACATTTCAGTATTGATGAAAGTAAAACATGAAAGCAGATAAAAATAAGCCAAAAGAATTAATTAAGACTGACACATTAAAAATGCAATTATACATGTCCCAAAAACACAATTATTTCTATTACTATTGATTGAATTCTCATTGTCATTTAACCACCTACATTTACAAACAACATCTTTCAATTTTTCTTTATATCATTTGGTCTGCACTTTACAGATTGCAGCTTTGTATTGTACAAATTAATATAATGATGTGCACAGTAGCCATACAAACTCTTTGTCAACTACTATAGTTGGAGTCACGGATGATGGTGGTTGCGTTTATGCTTGTTCTGTGCACCTACATCATGCAATCTCCAACAGCCAATGAACATTCAGTACTGTTTTGAGTGCTGTCCTGTGAATTTTATTGCCAATGTGAGCGTTAAACATGATTGTAGCATGTTATTTAGTGAATTTTTATTCCATTCGTTGTGAGTTGTCATTGCTGATGGTGGTGGTAAGGGACAAATTCTACATAAGCTAGTGAGAGACATAATGTGGAGCATACATGCTTTTTTAATGCACAAAGCATGTATATGTGCATATCACAACTGCCCCTTGGAACTAGCAACAATGCAGTCTCTATCCATGACTCAAGCTGTGAGAATTGCTATTGTTCATGAATCAGACTATAATGTTAAATACAAACATTATTTTTATGTCTTTGGCTAATTGGCGTAACAGTTAGTGATTGGATTGACATATTTCAGAAACATATCTTTATTTATTTATCATGAACTAACTCATTACAGCTTTAGACGAAGAAACTCCACACTTTAGTACAATTAAAAGTTCTTAGTGTTTCATTTGACAGTGTTGTTACATATGTGAAAAGAACACATTGCTTGTGAAATCTTCTATGGAAACCATGCAGAAATATTGGTTCCCTGTTATATACATTTACAAACGGAAGCTTTTTGTTGTTCATGCTACAGGGCCTGAAGATTACTCTATTGAGGAGTCGAGACAGGTAGCCTAAATAAAAAGCTATAAAAATAATGGCTGTCGGAATATTATTTTTACAATTTATCAACCAGCTGCAGTCCCATACTCCATAATTGAAAGATGGAGCTACATTTACTTTTAAATGAAAGTCCATCTTGATTATGTGTAGCAGGTGCCCATTACGATGAAGTCCACTGCAGTGGTGATGATTTGGGAGATGCAGAGGATGATCAGCAGCACTCTATCACATGGCTGTGAGCTCATGGGTTGTTGAGTTGCAGGTATGGTCTTCAGGACTGACTAATGGATGTCCAGCAGCTGATTATCATGGCAAAGGCACGACACGGTACTGTCTGATGGGTAGCGACACTTGTCATCATCTGAAGTGTAGTATCAAGGTGGCAGGTCAGTCTGGAGCCCAGAATGGAATTCTGGCAGCTGGCTATCAGTCTGGAGTCCAGAGTGTAATTCATTGTCAAGGGACTGACCAGTGACATAAGTATTTGTCAGTATATGAAAACAGGTGTGGTGTCATGTGGACATATTACCAAAAAAATGCAAATAGGTGTCTGCAACTGCAGTGCTGTTTACTGTGACTTGCGCACCATGTATCAGCATGGCTTGTATCTGCAGATGCTGTGGTGGATGCAGGAGTCTTTATGATAAACAGTCCAGCAAATCTTCTATAAAGAAACAACCACTCAAGGTTAAGCAGAGGCCGCACCCGGTCCACAAAGCACATCCGTGAACGTGGTGCCTGAGTATGTCGGTGACCCAGCCCTGCATTTATTACAATCCTTCCCAATTAAGAGAGATTGTACAACCATCTCACAGAAGTGAAGCACCCAAGGGAGGAGGCACTGAGCAGTCACTCAAGGCCTGGAAGTACACACAACAGAATTGGCATTGCCAGTGGAGATGACCTGGCCAGCCACTGGATGGCTGCAGAGGAAGAAGCAGTGGCAACAGTGGCCAGGAGCAGTGTTTTGCAGCACAGGGATAGCTTCAGGCAAACTAGAGTTAACATGACCAGTTCTTGCATGTCAGGATGGATCTGAGTCTTCCTGTGGGCTTGTTAAGGTCTGGAGATGGTTTGGGAGACAGGGAGACATGTTGGAAAGTGGTAGAAAGACCAGTGGTGGACATATTCACAGTCCTTTATTCGATCGTTCAACATGACTCTTACATGAACATGAACAATTCCTTAATTAGGCCATCTGGTTAGTACAGTCATTCAAGAGTATTTCCTTCTTCACGTAATATTCTGTACTGGGTGGCAGGCACAGTCATGACCAATGGCAAAGGGAGGTGAGCTGCTAACTCGATGGAGTGTTGACCCTGTGTGCTGACTCAGTGACAGTTACATGGTTGCCTTGTGTGTGTTCATATAGCTGTGGTGTGGAGCAAGGCCTGGCAGCAGTGTCTACAATCACAACAGGCCTGAATGATGACAAGCTGGTTCAGCCATGGTTAAATACTGTTTCCCCCTGGTCATTCCATGATAACAGCAGTGTTTTTAGGTTATATTGAAGCATCTGGAGCATATCAACGACTGGAAGGTATGGCATAACCTTCTGGGCTGTGCTTGGTTCTGGCCCTTTTGGTCTGACGACACGCGAGATTATCATGCAGTTCAGTGACCAGCACCTGCTGTCTGGTTGTGGCCTCATTGCAATTCTGGACTCAGACTTGTGCTTCAGGTTCTCCTATAGTTTTATCCCCTTGGGCTGGCCACTGGGATGACCATGGGGGCAGCCACAACAGGTCTGGCAGTGACCAGAGGGCAATCCATGATAGAACCAATGAGAGAGCTGGTGTCAACAGCAACAGGTCTAGTGAGGACAGAAGGGCCAGTCACGATTACTGGACTGATGCCAAAGGATCAGCGACAAGTGGGTCAACATCTGATGGTGTCACAAGCAGGGGCTGGGCAAATACTGGAGGACTTCCATCAGAGAACACCATGAACAAGCAACTTATTGCCACATGGCATTACAACATGGTAAGCAAACTTGATGGAAGGTGGCCCAGCTTACCACACATAACTCCTGGACACACTGTCTGAACACTCATCCTGATCATTCCCACTTGAACAGTGAGAAAAACTGTAGAACCTGAGTGAGTGGGGAAACAATCTGCAGCAGGTCCAGAAATTCCTGACTCCAGAATCGCAGGGCCTATGGAAACTATAGCTCCAGACATAGTAAACAGAAAACATTCAGACCCACATGAGAATATTCGGAGAAGAAAGGCAACTTGAACACATACAGAAATATGAGGAATACACCAAGGAACCACTGAAATCAAAACAGACCAACAACATCAAGAGACTGCACATTGAACCAACACATGAATGGACTTTCTGACCTATGTTGAAGAGATAACTTTGCCAAGAACTTGCATTTACCGAGAAATGTGAATACCAATTGCAAAACAAATGCCTACCAAAAGTGATACAGCTGCACAAATGAACATAGACATGAAACCCAATAAAGCAACTGTCCATGTCTAGCGCATGGGTGGGCACACCTCACTCAGTAGTAAGATTTGTGTACTGGCTGTCACAACACAGAAAACATGAATATACTGCACCATCAAGACAAAGTAGCAAACAGGTGAAAATGTAAGTTTTTGAAAACACACAAACAAGAGAGAGAGAGAATGAAATCTTGCTCCAGCAAAAATGAATGAAGTCACATCAGGAAACACTGAAGTACACTACAGAGCAGCCTCGTGTTCCCTGTGCTGTGTGAACATGGCCATGCTTGGGAAGAAGGCTGGCCAAAGCTGCATTGTACAGGTGAAATGCAATATGCCATGGCAGCACCTGGCTCAGTGCGAATGAAGGCAATGGCCAGTTAGTGGATGAGACTAAGAGCTGGCAGTGCAGCCAGTCACAAATGGGAGAGACAGCTTCATCGTCACAGTAGTATATGGTGGACGAGAGAAGAGCACAGTATCATGAATCCATTATCCTCATCACCACTGTTACATACTTGGTTGAGTGGTGCAACAGGTTGATACTGATTTCACACATTGCAGTAACAACTCTTTTTTTATTAACCGTGAACTACACTCAGTGAATCTCTATAGGAAAGCCCATACTTGAGTAGAACTTAAAAGTGTGTAACAGGTGCTAACTATGACATAGTGCACAATTGTCAATAGTGGTGATGAGTTGGGAGGTGCAAAGGGTGATCAGTGTTACTGTACCACCTGGCTGTGAGTTTGTGGGCCATCAAGACACAAGTCTGGTCTTCATGGATATCCAGCAGCTGATGATCCTGGCAAATGCTTGAGATGGCACTGCCTGGTGGGTAGTGGCAGCGCCATGCATTGTGGTCCAAAGTGTAGACTCGAGATGGCTGACGGGCAGTCTAGAGCCTGAAACAGAACTCCAACAGATGGCAATCAGACTGGAGTTCAGAGCGTAGCTCACTATGGAGGGGCTGACCAGTGACATAGGTAATCATCAGCAGAGGAATACAGGACTGATGTCACATGCATACATGACCACACAAATAGATGCCTGCAACTGCAGCACTGATTACCCCAACCTATATGCCACTAATAGGCATGGCTTACACCCCTAGATGCTGTGGCAGCTCCAGGAGGTTCAACAGTGAATCTTCTGATGATAAACAATCTCTCAAGGTAAAGTGGGGGCGTACCTGGTCCACGGAGTACATCTGTGAGTGTGGTGGCTGGGTGTCCAGAAGCCCAGCTTGTATATACAACAGTTATACATCACATTCTATGTTTCATTCATCCTGAAATACAGAATATATAGTAACATGCAATTATAGAAATTATTCGGTTTCTCATACTGGTTTCCAGAATGTTAAATAAATATAATGACAATTATCAGTTGTCATGGTAGGAAAAGAGAGAGAGAGAAAGGGGTGAGGGGGGGGGGGGGGGGGGGCAGGTCAGACTTCTGTAAAGTGTTTAGATAGTTTCTGCTAACAGACCCCCTTATGGCCTTAATGTTCTCCATACCTCACTTTTGTTTAAATATCAATTATCAGATTAATGACAGTTGCTCTGCAACACTGTAAATGAAACTGATTTCCTGTGAACAGGCTGGTGGCTCCAGTATGAAAAATGCCCTAGTAAATATAAAGTTTTCACAAAATAATGCTCCTTTACCAGAGGATGGAGAAAAAAATTAAGTAGAAAATATTGATAAAGTGCAAAGAGGGAAAGACAATGTCACTCAGGCACAAAAGACTAATAATGTGTGTAGTACTTTGTTGACTTTATTGGACAAAACCTGGTGAATTTTTCTCAGGAAGCAGTTGCTGTTTCTAGACAGTTGTGATTTTATAATGTCTTATTGTATTGCTGCTGACCTGTCAATAGTCCTAACTTTCATTGACTGTAGAGCTTCAACTAGCATTTTATCAAATTTATTACTTTCTGACACCAATTCTTTTTATTTGTATATGTGTTTTAAATTAATGCACATGTGTGAAGGTTTTTATGGCAGTGTCATAATGTACATGACTTTAGAGTAAATCTAAGATGTTTAATGCATCTGAAAATTCCATCCGTAATATGATGCAATCTGCAAAGTAATAGCATTTATATAAATTTATGTAATTAAGCATGTAGTTAACATAAAGTGAACAATTTTTGACAGAAAAAATACAATAACTGAAAAAACCAAATTCGAAGAAAAGGATTCATATGCCTATCAGCTGACATAGAGTTTACAGATCATGAAATTTTCTGGATTGCATACAAACAGTTATTCAAAAGATGAACTATTGTTTACCTTTAGAGTGGAGTGCTGATTCACTCTTGGTGACATAAAAAGTGGAGATCAGTGCTAGTTAGGCTTTCAAGCTGCATTTCTTTTTTTTTTTTTTTTTTTTTTTTTTTTTTTTTTTTTTTTTTTTTTTTTTTTTTGGCCATGTAACAGGCTATTCAACAATATACATAAATGCACTTCTCATGCTATGGCACGTTTTTGTCTATTGACTACTTCCTGCTCTGAATAGCAGCTGAAGTTTGAAATGCCAACATAAACTACACTTTTCTATACTTCTTATGTGCACATCAGTCACTCAACACTTCATCTTAAATCATTATTTAATATTATGAGATAAAAGAGAGAAACTTGCAATCTGTATATTTCTCTTTCATGGAACACTGCATTATTTTATAAAGAAATATTACAGGTGCTAAACATATGCATCACCAAGTGTTTACAGCAACAGCAGTACTTCATGCATTGGCACCCAATTCTTGACATTATGTTTTGTCAAATCACTATAAATCATGCTGTAGGAAAAGCTTTTCAGTTAACAACATATTCAATTTTCTCATTGTCCCATATATGTATAATTGTGGAAATAACGATTGCCTAGATTCCTCTCTGTGAACTATTATTAGTCTACATTTTTGTTTAAAATCTCAAGGACAGTGATATGTAGAGTGCTGAAGAGCATTTTCAGATTTATTGAGATTTTGAGCATTTCTGTTAAACCTTCATGTGACCCAAAAAAGCGTCGAGCTTGTACAGATAACACACACGTCAGCAATATTCCATTATTTGTTGTAAACGTATTTTGCATTTCATTTGTAAACCACAATTTCCCACTAAGGTTTCCTACACATAAATTGAACCACACCATTTGTTTTCTCTATCACTGAACCTATATATTCATTTTTCATCACACCCTTGTGCATTGTTACTTGTGAATTACTATATAGGTACTACATTTTTAGATTTCATAACGTGCAAAACTTTACATATTTTTGCATTAAAAGCTAGTTGCAAATCTTTTCACTGGAATCATGCTTTACAATGATCTTGGGTGGATATTGCCTAGGTTTCATCAGATAACACTTACTCACAGATAACAGTGTCATATGTGAAAAGCTTTAGATTTCAACAAGTATTATCCACTAAATTGGAAACCTATCATATGTCCCTTTAGCACACTCCAGTCATAATACTTTATTGTGTTCTACCTGTCAATATGTTATCAGGGAAGTTCCTTTAGCACACTCCAGTCATAATACTTTATTGTGTTCTACCTGTCAATATGTTATCAGGGAAGTTGCAAATATGCCTAGAAGAGTAAACATGTTGAAGCATGGAGAAAAGATTTAGAGTAAAAGCTAATGACAACAAGATAGGATAACAATAGCAGGAGACTAGAAGAGTATAAATATGAAATCTGAACTAGAAATTGAGATACTTCCAAACTAAGGAAAGACCTGAAAGGAGTCTTAGTTTCTATGTAGGCTGTATCAAACATGAGTCACAATTACACTACTGGCCATTAAAATTACTACACCAAGAAGAAATGCAGATGATAAACTGGTAGTCATTGGACAAACATACACTCCTGGAAATGGAAAAAAGAACACATTGACACCGGTGTGTCAGACCCACCATACTTGCTCCAGACACTGCGAGAGGGCTGT